>NC_051271.1:9437500-10037500 GCF_015220745.1 Sebastes umbrosus
CAACAAATGATTTTATTAGATATTGAAGACTGCTGTTTTTTAATGATTTCTATTTCAGATATGTATCTGTTAGAACGTGTTTCATGTCTGCCATCATCCTGATGAGATCAGAGAGGTTCACCTGTGCTGTTTAGAGGCAACTAGGTACAGGTGAGCTCTGCACACAATCAGTGATTCTATAACTAGGAGGAGAGGAGGAAGAACATTTCTCTGTTTGCCTTCAGCATATTGTAATTCAAGTGTTCTGAGAGAAAACTAGACTTCTGCACCTCCTCATGGCTCTGTTTTCAGGCTTTAGAAAATCTAGCCTGTGACGGGAGACTTTGACCAATCACAGGTCATTTCAGAGAGAGAGAGCATTCCTATTGTATGTGCTACGGCTGGTGGCTGATTTCAACATCACAAACTTTCTCATTTTACAGCTAAACAGTACACTACAAGATGATTCTGTAAACATTTGAGGCGAGGAATAGGCATTACAGTAACAGAATATTGATTCACATTTGATCAGCGCTGCCTAGTTTGACCGCTTGATCGCAGTTTGCGAGTGATTGACAGCTGCTCAGAGACGGCAGGCTCCAGCTCGGCTCTGATTGGTTGGTTTCCTCCGATCTGTGAAATCTTGCAGATGCCACTAGGAGCACCGGAGGATACCAGAGAACACCGGAGGACACAGACGCACATGGTTTTTTTTTCAGATTATCTGTCTCATGTACTACTGTCCGGATATAGTGACTAATAACGATTTTTAATCATATTTGCTCCTTTTCTACCCACTGCAGCTTTAAATGAATGCATGTCTGTGAAGCCAAAGACAAATTTCCATGTGAGTGGACAATGACGATGTCTATTCTTTTTCTAAAAAACGAAATAAGCCACAGATCCATAAGGATTTTGTCTCAAGGCCCCCATCTGACAAGATTTTCCCTGTAAGCTTCAGCAGCTTACAAAAAGCCATTTGTACCGTGTGTATGAAGCAAATGATCTCACTCCAACACGTGCATTCATTACACCAACCCCAAACTATTTTTTTTGTAAAATTTTACTACGGCCTATACTGGAGCTCCATCGTGGACCCTTTGAGGTCCGCGGACCCCAGCTTTGGAAACCGCTGCTCTCTATAGGGCATGCTCTTCGGCGCCAGGGCTGGATGGACAGGAGAGAAAGGGAGGAGGAGGAGGAGGAGGAGAAGAGTATAGCAGAAGAGGAGGAGGAGGAGGAGGAGGAGAGGTGAGGGGTTGCAGCTGAGTTGCATGGGATGCTGCTGCTGCTGCTGATGCTGCTGCTGCTGCTGCTGCATCGGCTCCATCATCGCTCCATCCCTCCCTCGGAGAGAATGGAAAAAACAAGGAGTGGTTATGTGATTCCCCCACAAGCGGGAGGAGAAGCGCACAGAGAGAGAAAGGACTCTAGCAGGGGATGGGGGGGCGTTTCCCTGCCACACTATAGCCTATATCTCACACTTCAGCATGGATACAATACATCTGGCATATGGAGCATCTTCTTCTTCAAGGGGTGAGCTGACATAAAGATGGACACAGAGCGGTAAGTTCATTTTTATTTACCATTATATATAAAAAAAAACAACACGATTTGGACACAGTTCACAGCGCATCACTTTACACTGTCCTCTTATTTAGATGTTAAAAGTGGAGAAAACAAGATTTAAGCTTTTATGGAGCTTGCTTTGTAGCCCAGCATGGCATGGCATGGAATTATAACGCCCGATCAATTCCCCCCTCCTTGTTGGCACGCTTTATGATTTGAAAACAGGTTGGTCCCATCATCAGCATCACTCCACCAAGTTCCTATCAAATGACTTGATGGGGGGAATTGCACCTGCACGCTGCTTTAATGTTTGAACCAACAGCATGTCAGCTCCTCCTTTGTAAGCCTTGTTAAAGACAAAGATGGTCCAAAAAATCTCTTCCACTCTCCCTGCAAAGGGTTAAAGATTCAATCCACGCTTTGCCCACTCTGAACTGGGTTCTCCTTGTCAGTGGGAGCGGATGTATTTACAAACAAAGAAAGCTTAATATCCAAAGCCTGTCACGTAGAGGACAGGTGCTGGCTATCTGTGATTGTACAGTGTGTGTGTGTGTGTGTTATCTGGGCTAGTAGGCCAAACTGGATGTTGCATTTTGGCCCATGCAAGATTAAAGAAGTGTCTCTGTTAAGTTTTATCTGTGAAAGTTTTGGCCAAAGGCAGAAAAGGGCAGTTTCTTATTCTGCACTCTAGGCTGGATTTTGTGGCAATAGCCATCACTGGGTCATTTATTTTTTGTCTGGGTAGTGACTATTAGGCTCCACAGTGTAGCCAAAATGACTGGAAAGATTTGCTGTTGCAGGCATAAGCATAAACATCCTCATAACAGCGCCTTTTAGTTCCAAGCAATTAAACAGTAATGTGCAAGCAGCAGCCCAGCAGCGTCCGCTCACTTCTCTCCCAGTCTCCATCTCGAGCCTTGTCTTGTCTTGTCTCTGCCTCCGGCACAGCCACTTGTGATTCTGCATCCCATCTGAAACACCAGGTACATTAAAGGATTGATAAGTCTGTTGAGTCAGACATAAATATCCAACGCAGACTGATTGTCTTTCATTAGGCCCTCCAGCTGGAGCCAGTTCATTTCCAATCAAGTCAACTCCAGGAAATGGATTTTCTTATAAATGCAAACCAGATGTCTTTCGCCAATGAAAGTTGACATCCAGTCTGCACAGCTATTATTGTAAATAAGTGGATGCAGGGTCAGTTAACATGAATGGCAAACTGAGGTGACACAAATAAAAAAAAAAAGGCCTGGGTTCATACATTCACACAAATGCTTCTGCAGGCACACCCTTTGTATGTGAGAGTCATTTCCTCATAGCTAAAAAACTACACTGAAGCATATCTTCAAATTAGACGGGAGACATTCCAGTGACAGCGAGCAGACACAGACCGGCCCCGTGTGGTGGAGAGGGCAGCAGCAAGGGTGTATTTTTAACACCAGATCCCTGACACCTACGTGCATCTCTTCACAGCTCTTGGTGAGAACAGAAGACACGTCCACTTGAGTTGTCATCATCAGCAGCCCAGACATGGACAGTTGGGATGGAGGATGGAGGATGGAGGATGAAAGAGCAAGAGGCGAGGAGGAATAGATGAGCAGAGAGAGGACTAGAGGAGTATGGGTAATGAGGGAGACGAGTGTCAAGATCTTTTTCTCTAGTTTTTTGTAGACTACCACAGGTGTGAGTGAGGTGAGAGGATTGTCAGCGGCAAATGGGAACTTTCCTGCGAGTGTCAGGTCTCATGGCGCCTCAGCTTTGATACAGAGATTTATACGTGCGTCTGGGTGGATGTACGAGCTGATCTGAGGAAAGTAGGGGGGTGAACACGGGGGCGACAGAGGGCACACAATGATTAGAGAGGAAAGGTTAAGGGGGAAAAGTAAGAGGAAAAGTCCTGTTGGTAAACTAGTTTTCCAGGGGGAGCTGTCTGTGGTGCTGATGCAACCCCCCCACCACCACCACCACCTCCACCACCTCCCCCGTTTCCCACCAACTCTCCTCCTCTCTTGTTCTCTCCTCCTCAGCTGTTGATTGACAACTACTGTGTCTCTAATTGGCAAGTGTGGATAGTGTGGAGTCAGGCTTATTCTCCATGGGACAGACCAAGGAAAAGAGAAAAAAGAGTGTGAGGGGGAGGGAGATGGGGGAGCCTTCCAACAATAAGTGAGTGAGTGAGGAGAGGAGAGACGGAGATAGATGGAGGGGGGGAGGAAAAGGAATGGAAAATGGAATGAAGGGAGACACGGGGTGAGGAGGAGGGGATGGTGAGGTGAGGGCTGAACATCTGTTTGGTAATCACTCTCCCTTCAGTGCAGTGTAACACACACTGACACCTATTTGATAATTGGTGAGCCGGCCCCTCTCCCTCAGCGCTCGGCTAAATGGTTGCTTGATACCGGGGAGAGCAAAGGGACTAGCTGTTGGCAGTGCAATCTGTTTACTCGGTGCAGCTCAGGTAAAGATGCATAGCAGGCTGTATCTGTGTGTATATGTGTGTGTGTGTGTGTCTACAATCTGGTTATTAGTCTAACAATGAGCTTCAAGATGTTTTGCTTGTGAAATGTGTAATATAACCTCCGAGCAATGCATTGTTATTCAAGGATAAATATGATCTCTTTTGTCTCTCTTAGGTGCTGCTGTCCTTAAAACACAGACCTTCCTTCCTTCCACGCTGCAATCTCATTCAGAGTGCAGGGATGAACACAGAAGAGGAGGTCCAGAGCTGAGAGGAGAGAGGAAAGGAAATGAAAAAAGGAAAGGAAAGGAGGGAGGAGGCGGGCCTCTTTGCTCCGGTCTCGACCACGGGTATTCTTGGGTTGATAATACAGATGTGGATGTTATTGCTTGAGAATACGCGTAGTCGAGTGGAAGCTTTATCATCTGCAGTTGGACCCTAAAGCAGGATTCTATTCAGTAGAGTACAAAGGCAGACATATTATAAATGTATAGCCAAGCTGAGCAGGTGACACAGACATTTTTTAATTAAGCACCCAGAGGTGACTTTTTTTTATGTGAAAAAGGCTTATTTTGTTCAATCAGAAAGGTTTTTTAAATCAATCAGGGGCTAGCCAAATCAAATCCAGCCACTGAAAAGGTTTTTTATCACCGTGGGTTTATCAACCATGTCACTCTTTACACCTGTGGAGGAAATGAGTTTGTTTCGCTGGCCAGGTTCAGCCTCTCCCTCCCGCAGAGGTGCTGCTGCTTGGACCGTGCCACTAAGCTAAACCCCCCGGGCATTAGTTCAGGGAGCTTAACACCAAAGTCTCCAGACTCAGACGTTAATTCCAAACCCTCTTGATTACATACCCTTGTCAGTCAGTCGTGCTTACAAGTGAGCCTATAATCTTATCAGTTGATGAGTGTCTTTCACAGCCCTTCACACTCTGCGCCAAACATTTTCCTCAATACTGAGCAGAAATTTGCAAAAATTGGCTCCTCGGACGTAAGCGGCTGCCACGGGATGGTACATTGTAGCTATGCATATAACCCATCATCCCACTGCACTACCAACTACTCTTCTTGCACTCCTATTTTTGACTCATGCTAAAAATGTGCGAGAGTTTGATGCCTGTAGCAGCAACAGGAGACAGTAACACATGAGGACATGTCAAGACTCGCACCCGTGGCTGACATTTCAGCGTTCGGCTCAGCTGACTGGCTGTCATGATGGAGACTCACGCCCACACACACACACATACATGTATATAAACTGCAATTCACATGATCTACAAGCCAGTAGGGAGATATGGGATTGATGGATCCTATGAAAACAAGCATAGAGACAAATCCCCCCCATATGAATGAATGCACACACACTGCAGCGAGGTTCACTGAGTCCATGCGTACCAGTGGGGAAATAAGGGGTTGATTGATTTTATGGGTAACTATTTTTAGTCAGAATGATGGATGTTTATGTCTTTTATTGATCAAGTTGAGGTCTGAAGAGTTCTTGGACGTCAGGGCGTGCTGATTAATCAGGTAGCAAAGGTGTTGGAATAAAACATCCTGAATTACATTTTTGGTGCATTAGCATTATTGCTAAGTGTTATAAATTAGAAAATCAACATTTCATTGCAAATTCAGCAATATATTAGCATCCGTTTGCAAATGTGCCCATGATAAATTACACTCTTATCATGTACTCTACTATTCCATGATTTCTTACTATACTGCGTAAGCAAATCTCTTATTTATTAGCACAGTATGTGATTATAATTTATACGAATTTCACACTGACGTTGTGTAAACTTGTTGATTTGGCAAAGCCCTTTCTGTGGTTTTGTGTGTACTCGTGTATGCATGTGTGTGTGTGTGTGCTTCTAAGCAACAAAATGACTATTGTGAGCACAGCTCCAGGTGCCTAGCAACCGAATCGCTCTGTTTCCCTGGCAACAGTTGCCTCGCACTCACTGTGTGGGTGATTGGCAGCCTTGACAACGGAGACGGAGTGACACTTGACCTCGCGTGCTGAATGGGAGAGGAGAAAGAAGGAGCGAGAAATAGAAGAGATGGGGGAGGGAGAGTGGGAGGGGACGTGCGGAGACAGACGAGAGACTAAGTGATAATCATTCTCCATTGTAATCATCCTCCAGCGTGTTTCATAAGGCGTCGTCAATACCTCTCCAGCTGGGGTCCATCATCAAACACAATGCACAGTGCAGTGCGCGCATGCACGGTCACTCTCTACCTGGGTGGAGAGCCCGGGCAGGCACTCTACATCTCATCTATTATCACTCAGCCCTGCCTGGTGCACAGCCTCGCTACACTGTGTCTTCTCTCATTTGTGATCTGCTACATCCTGAGCTCTGTGGGGATGAATGGATACTGGACTCCTAGAAATGTGTCACGGTCACAGATGCCACAGGAGAGTAGATCAGAAGCTGTGCACACGAGACGTTTTACTCTGAAACTGGCACTGCCAGTGTCTTTGACACATAAGTGCTGTAAATGTGTGTTTTTGTGGTTCCCCATCCATTCACTAGCTCCCATTATACTAGGTTCTCTTTTAACCAAAAGCTGTGTTCTTCATGGTTGTGTATAATCAACACTGTAAAAGTGGCCTACAAACTCAAATAAAAAATCCACATTTGGAAGTCTGTGTTCTTTCACCTCATTCAACTTTTACTATAAAATCTGTATTCTACTCATCACAAGTCGAGGCATAGTAAATTAAGCTGCTTATTATCGCAGTAGTGACACTTACTGACAAAAATGTGTGGATATGAAACCATTTTCTTTATTAATTCTCAGTTTCTTTGACAGTTCATCTAAACCTCAACTGTAATTCGGAGGTTGTCCCTCCATTTATCACCAGCTGGTGGTGCTCAGTGCTGTACAGGATGTTGATGTCATGTAAGATCTAATCACTACTTTCCCCCATTGAAAAAAGACTAGCATTCAATAAATCAAATCAAGGTCAAATAACCACATTTGAAATCACAAAAAGAAAAATCCATAGAGTGTGTGCCAGATTTTTAAATGTTTTGCTCGATGCTTCGATTGGAACTCTTTGTGTAACAAATCTCCTCATATCGTGCCATCAAAATACAGTACATTTAGTTCATTACACAATAAAATAAAAAAACAACCAACACGTACTGGTATCAAGTCTTATTGCTCCTTTATTTCCAAGATCACACTTATCAAATTCATTACATTTAAAAAAAACAGCTTGCTTTTCAACACTGTTGGCTATTGCATAGGAAAATAACGCTCAATATTAACGCCTGATTTCAGTATAAGATTACACTATTCTGTAGATATGCGCTTCATAACAAAGATCATTTGTACTTATTGAATTTTTTTTTTCTTGCACATGTAAGCCAAAAAACATACAATCAACTGAAAAACTAATGATTTAAGAGAACAAACCCCTTGAACTTAGCAGCTAAGCATAAATCGTACACATTCCTAATTCCTCTCTCCAGTGGAATGACCTAATGTTGTGACACAACGGTCTGTATGAGGATGAGGAGAGCCGTGGACGCAACCCGTAACATCATGCCTGAACTGTATTAACATTTAACCAAAGAAGAAGTTCCCTATCACCTACACTTTGCAAAGTCTGGCAGTGCAACCTACCTTCCCAGAGAATGAGCGTATGGAAAACTTAATATATTCAACTTTTAAATTCACCAACTCGCTGTTTCTGTCAGGATCCACATATACACACACGTCTCTCTCTCATTATGCTGATTAAAAAGATTTGACTTTCTATTGATTTCACATTAAAATGCCGAGATGGGAGCCCATTCACTTTCACTACAGGCCTCTTGTAAAAATCATATTTCTGCACCTGACAATATCTAGCGGCTAAAAAGAAAAATAGAAAGCAGGACTCATTTTGTTTGTAATCTTCAACAACTACTATTTAAAGGCTAAAGGATTTTTGAGACCCAAATAAAAAACAAATATTGGAAAAAAGAAAGCCCCGCTCGATGTGAGAAGATAAATCAGGTTACATCGCAAAAAACAAATTGCTTAATAAATCTCAAGAGTCAAAACGAGAGTTGTGTTGTGTTGTTGTGGGCTGAAACCTGACACGGTGTAAGTGAAACTGCGGTGCACACAATTGTAATTCCCAAGTGACCATATGGAAAACCTGTGAACAGTAAAAGTTTCATAAATGTCCTCTGAACAGCTTGATCCTAATGGGCCCAGGTCCACATCCTCGTCCTCTTCCCGTTCCTGAAAGACATCCAGCTCCACCACGAGGGCTACTGATTGGCTGATTCACAGGCATCTATCCAATCACTGTACACGTCTACCGGCTCTGATAGATCTGAGGAGCAATGGATTAAGGATAAAAGGAAGTTTGTTGCTTAAGAGTAAGAGTTAATATCAGTGCAGAATGATCTGAACTTTGGAAATCAATACAGGAGTTATTATCTCATGAAATACTGTAAGTGTGGTACTTCAGTCAGATTATAACAGGTGGTTGTATGTGGGGGGATACCATAACTGGTCTCTCTTTAAAGACTGTCTTTAATACAGATCTGAATGGCCTACTTGATCTTTCTTCAGCCAGTGCACTGTAGAGTTCCTCACAGTTGAACACTGAATGAAGTCCAGAAACAGACATTAACTGTCCGTGAACACCAGACCATAACTGGTCACAGCATCGACCAGCAGTCAGTGGACGACTGGAGAAAGATCAAGGAGGACATTTATATCCGACGGCCTCCACCCCCTACTCAGTCATGTGATATCAACAGAGTACAGAGTACTTCCATTCTGAGTCGGTTATATTTAAATATGCATATTTTCCTCTCCGTTTCGGTCCTATGTCCAGTTTTTCTCATCCAAAAACTGAGCTTTTTCAAAACAGTCTCCAGAGCGGGTACATATTACAAACACAGATTGGTGGTTCAGTATGTACAGGGAAAAGCCTGCCAGTGAGGGTTGGGGGCGGTGTGGCAGAGACAGTAAAGTTAAGAACTTTCAGTCACCTCTAATCTTCTCTGTGATCTCGTATTTAAAATGTAAATATAGCTGAACACACAGCACTGCTGCTGTTAATAATTTATGGGATTTATGGAGATTTTGTTAGACGACGTTTGTTTCTGCCCTCTGTAACTTTCTCTGCGAGCACGCATTTTAAATGACGACACAACCGATCACACAGTTGTTGTCATTAACCTGTATTTATGTTAATATTTTCTGATGATGTCACCATCATAAAATAACGATTGGCTTTATCTGTCCTACTTCGTACCAGATGTTGGCTGTGATGTGCAGCTTTGTTGTTTGCCAACTGAAAAGAGGACGAAGAAGATATTTATCTGTTTTTTCTATTGTTCAGGTGTTTAATTGTGGGCAGAGATCTTTATGATACTGGAAAAGATAGTGTGGACACAAGTCATTTTCACACAGGGCTTTGTGTAGAAGTAGTCTATGCCACCTCTGTGACAACTGAGCAAACCTCATTCACTGATGAAAACTATGGGCTGGAGTAAGGGGGAGGAAAACTGTAAAAGTGTGAGGGAAGGCGGTTTCCGAAGCTATTTAACCATCTGACAAGCACTTCTGATGAATTATATTGGGCCCTTTGTGGGATCCAGTTGAAAGTGCCTGTACTGTGGAAACAACAACAACAAAAAAACTAGTTAAGTGGACATTTTAGATTATTCTTTTTGACTACTATTACCAAGACCAAGAACAAACATTCATACTAAAAGCTATGAGAAATTAGTTCAACGTGTTCAAACTGCAGTACTGTCATTATTATTTTGTTTACAGTATGAGAAAGAGAAATCATAGCTGTTATCTAAAATTCATGTGTGAGAAAGGATACAGGTGATGGGGGTCTGGAACTCCTCCAAGCAGACTGTGCATGATATTATTCCAGTATTTCTGGTTCTCTCCCTGTTGACACAAAAAGAAAAAAAAAAGTTCACCCCAGAAAGCAATGAATCAAACTTGAAGCAGTTATCCTTGGACAGGTGTTTTAGGTGAAATTATAAGTACATTTTGACATCACAAGACTTCTCGTGGTTGCAGAACGGACAGGTGAACTGAGAGTCCAGATCTCCTGTCAGCTTCTTCTTTGGAGGGGGCTTTCTTTTGGACTTGCGACGACCCATTGCACACAAACTGAATCAAGTCTGTATTACAAAAGAGACAAAAAAAAGCAGGCAGCTTCAACAAGGAGAACATGTCCGTTGAGAACATTGACCTCACTAGTAAAGGTCAATTTTCGATAAGATTTAGGGGAACCAAATTATGGAGTAGCTTTTCACATCTATCAATAAACTATTCATCTGTCAAGTGTTTCAAAAGTCGCTTAAAGGGTCATTTAATTGCTGTCTTGTAATTGCTTTTCCCCATGTTGTCCATGTATCTGTTTTTATGTTTTTTTTCCCACTCACAATGTTGTTTGAAAAAGTCTTTATAGATATTTAAATCAATATCCTCCTCACAAACACTAACCATACACTTACATGCAACACACACACACACACACTTGTCTTTTTTGATATATTTACTGTATTGTTATTGTTGTTATTATATATCTTGTCCTAATTGTTTTGTTATCACTATAATGTAGTCATATTATTTCTTTATATATATATCTTGTCCTAATTGTTTGTTATCATTATTATGTAGTCATATTATTTCTTTATATATATATCTTGTCCTAATTGTTTGTTATCATTATTATGTAGTCATATTATTTCTTTATATATATATATATATATATATATCTTGTCCTAATTGTTTATCACTATTATGTAGTCATATAATGTATTTATATTAATCTTGTCTCTAGGTGGAGGCTTCAGATAAGCCCAGTGGGGTTTCTTTTGCCTCTTCCTGCACTTTATATAATTCATTTATCTTTTTGTTATGTTGTATAGTCTTAAATTGTGCAAAACAAATAAACAATAAACATGTGCGATGGGTGAATACCTCCAAAGAGAGAATAATGTGAGAACTCTTGACTAGAAAACAACTCCAGCCTGCAGCCTGCAGCCTGCAGCTCCATATTGTTAGCAACTAAAGTTAGCAGGCTAACGTTAGCATGTTTGTTGTTGATCTCCCATTACAACATAAATCGCCTCACGATGAAAAGACGACTTAAATGAACTCCAATAAGAACACATCTTTGATTAAACCTCGAGTAAACGCGACTATCAGACACGTCGTACTTGTTAAATGTCATTCAGTAAAAGTTTAATCTTGTTTACCTTCTCTTGGGCACGTTGTAGTCAAAAGGCTTCCTGGAAGACCCGGCACCGGTAACTGTTTAGCGTGACGTGATTGGAGGAGAGCGTTTTGCTTCACGGTCACTCATTGGCTCTCTGACCTGTCAGTCAAACTTGATTGGCAGTGACGACACAGCGTCTGTGACACAGCCTCCTTCTCTCGCGCGGTGGCGACAGAAGATCACTCTCAGGTGAGGTTGTGTTGTCTAAAAATACTCTCAATTTAATTTTTTGACATGCCTTAAGTAATTCTGGAAATGTTAAATTGCTAATTTGTTATATATCTTGACAGTTAGCGTAGTTTAAATGGGGTTTTGTGTCGTTGTTTTGTCTTGTCTACTCAGTGTTTGGTGATAATATGATGGATGTAACTGACAATTCACCAACATCTCGCGAGAACACCGGTTCAACAAATGTTTGGTGCTTTGATGGATATAACTGACAATTCACCAACATCTCGCGAGAACACCGGTTCAACAAACGTTTGGTGCTTTGATGGATATAACTGACAATTCACCAACATCTCGCGAGAACACCGGTTCAACAAATGTTTGGTGCTTTGATGGATATAACTGACAATTCACCAACATCTCGCGAGAACACCGGTTCAACAAATGTTTGGTGCTTTGATGGATATAACTGACAATTCACCAACATCTCGCGAGAACACTGGTTCAAAAAACGTTGGATTAGCCAAATTTAAATCAATTAGCTTGGTTAACCAATTAAGATAGCTGTTTTGCTAAGCACTAAGCTAGTTAAACCAATACCAACATTTAAAGTACAGCAATTAAGTATAATTTTTTTACTTTATTTGATTCAGTTGTTTTTACTTTTCTACTAGCAGCCAGGTGTTATGTTGAAGTCTGATCCCCCATTATTTTTAAAAAGCAATTCTAAAGCCTTAATTAAATATTGGGTAATATTTCCTTTTACAGGTCTTTCACTGTAATTAGGTGATAATTAGCAAGTAACCTATTTCAAATTTCTTTGGAATTACTGCCAAATTACCCCAAACAGTATTTACCTATAAATTTATTGAAAATGACTTTACTATAAACATCATTTGATAATTATATTCCGCTATTTCCCAATAGCTGGTCATTTATTTAATACATTTCCAGGAAAAAAGGATACGAAGTTAATTGATATGCTTTATTTCTTTTAAATTTCTTTAAAAAACTCTGAATCAGTACATCAGCTACCATGTTACGTCTGTGTAACCAATAAGTCACACAATAGTGAGATTTGTGATGATCAGAAGTGTCTTCTATTAGTTTTGGTTTTGGAGGTAAATATTTGGTAAATATTGGGGTAATTTGGCAGTAATTTCAAATAGGTAACTTGCTAATTATCACCTAATTACCATGACATTTGCAAACCTGTAAAATGAAGTGTGACCAAATATAGTCATGCATTAAGGTTACATGATATATTCCATAATTCTACCCGCCTGGCACCACTGACTCAGTGTTTAGAATTTTAAAGCTTTTTACCTAGATTTCAGAAGTGGCAGACAAAACAAATGAGTGTCCGGTAGAAATGTTCAGTGATTCGCCACTGTGGCGGGTGAGGAAAAAGGTTAATTTCAGACCCTGCTTGAAACCAAGTATTTCTTTAGAGAGCAGTATTGCTAGATATGAGAAAAGATATGAGTACTTCTTCCTCCACTGATCGAATACCACGAAAGAAAGTGAACACTTCATTTTGATCTTTTCCGGTCAGGATATGTCTGTGGAGTCAGCCATTATGGAAGAAAGAAAATGAATCATAAGTTGGTAAAATGGTTAAATACACAATTTATAAACTTTGTATAATAACATACAATATATGTGTATTTTGTCAGACAGGATAATAACAACATTCATTGAGGTTTCATGCTTAGTTGTAGATGTTCTGTATTTGATATGACAGCTCCAAATAATGATTATTTTTATCATTGACTGATCTGCTGATTATTTTATCGATTTGGTTTATCATTTTTGTCTATAACATGTCAGAAAATGGTGATAATTTCCATTTTGTCAATCATGATTTCCCAAAGTGATGCCTTGAAACAGACTGCCACACATTAACAATGATATAAAATGGAGAAAAAGCAGCAAATCTAAAAGATGGACTAGCGGATTAATCGACTTGCTTCAGGACAAAAAAATAATATACAGAACCGATAATTTACTGTTCATGATACCTGTATGAAAATGTCCATCATCATGTCAGAGAAAACTCACAAAACACATGTTATATTCATGTTAAGATCTGAAAGTTTGCATTATACTACATGTTTGGTTCTTGTAGTGAATGTCAGTGATGTGGACGGTGAAGGTGATGGGCCTGGGTGCGGTGGCCGTCTCTCTCAGCGTGGAGCTGCTCGGCTGGCTCCTCCGTCGCCTCAGGCCTGGAAGACCCCTCAACGAGGTCCTCTTCTTCCCCTCAGAGATGGCCTGTGTGGAGCACATCTTCACTCCCTCGGCGTTTCAGTAAGTGAAACATAATCGCTGCAATGAGTAAAAGGAAGCTATATATGATTTTCTCTGTATCACCGTCAAGTGTGTTCCAATAATGGCCACTAATGCAAAAATTCATAGCCCCTAGATGCTTTCAGTAAGTGGATTTAGTCAGTGCAATCACCATTCCTCATCCCAATTGTTTTTCACCTAACGGGGCTGCTCTTTTACCTACTGAATACGTTTTTCACATAAAGTAATACCTAGAAAACCAAATTTAAACATAAGTATGCACCACTGGGGCTATTAGCATTTGTGCCAGCTTGAAAACTGTTCACAACAGCATTTCTCGGCTAAATAGAGCTATTGTAACCTGACAGTTGGTTTCTTCACTTTCTGGACAACCTGGGTGAGAGGTAAAATATATAAACGGAAAAAAAGCATGCAGATGATAAAATAAGTTGTTTTGGTTTCGGCTTTTCCAGTTCCTGTTACTGCCCATTGCCTCATGGCGTGGAGACCTCTTTCTCCCGTTTTCTCCGCCGCATCCTGTCCACCTCATCCTCGCTGGACTTGTGCGTCTTTGCCTTCTCCAACATGGACCTGAGCAGGGCCGTGCTAGCGCTGCACAGCAGGGGCGTCACCATCCGAGTCCTCACTGACAAGGACTACGCCGCCATCACTGGCTCCCAGATAGGGGTCCTCCGCAAGGCCGGTAAGGGAAATGGATCCGTTTATTTTTTCTTAAATCCTTGTGAAGCATGTGTCTTCATACTGTGTGACTTAAACAGTCACTCTGACGAAGCATCCTTACAAACACAGGCCCAGGGAGTCATATTTAGCCCTTCTGGAGATTTTTTTTTGTTACAAAAGTCACACTAACCTCTGTGAGGTCATTATTATGGACACATTTCTCCTAAAATACGGGAAGGATGGCTGGTCCTACTCTATAAAAGGTGCTCCCTCTGTGTTCTCGGACTATCAGTGTCATTGTCAGTAAGTCCCATGGGGGTTCCTTAGTGGTGAATGGAGAGATGATGGGAACTGTCTGGGTGAATGGAGGTTTCCACTACAAGCCTTCCTATGAGTCAGAGAGAGTAATCACGCTCTGAAAGCTCTGAAAGATTTTTGTGCCACGTGTCAGACTGTCTCACTTTCTCTGCATTTAATAAATTACCGCCACTGTATATTGTTAAGCACGAATTAAGTAAGTAAGAAATTGGCAAGCAGGCAGCAGATTTCATTAGGCAAAGTGTTTCAAAGTGTGTGTGCATGTTGACAGCAAACCTCCTGAGAACCACTTTGGCACAGGGGACGATCTTTTCATACTGTACGTATTTTGTCTGCAGAAACCTTCCCAAACTCCAATAGCTGAAGGTGACTGGCAACTAAGCACATTGCTTTGGATTAGTTTGCTGTCACTGGTTTGGGTAGTCCAAACATTTCCCTCAGAGGGGGAAATAATCACGGATGCACACAAGACTCTGAAAGGGCAGGGAAAATTATCCTAAAGGGACATCTCCTGGACTGTCTGCGTCCTGGTGTCAAAACTGGAAAGACATCAAACTTTAATTGCTAGTTGCATTTACTCTTTCCCGTCGTTTCTGGCTCTCTTCACTTTGAGCTGGAAATATTTTAAAAAGGCATTTACACACAGAGCGATTAGGGGGTCAAGGGGACATGTTCCTTGCAAAGAGAAATGGAGTCTTAAAAACACATTTCTAGTAATTGTTTTTCATTTTTCTTCAAAGGGGCATGCACTTACCCTCTCAAGAGAGAATTTGCATGTCTAATCCCTCTCTGAGTTTAGTCTGCAGTGTAGTAAAAGTTACTAGTCTACAGTGTGTACTGAAATCAAATACCCGACCAAAGTAATGCTTCTGTCTAAGATAGTTTTCATTGTACACGACTGAAGAGAAACAAGTTCAGTACAACAGATTAAAAAAAACTATTTTGTATTCTTACCATATTCCATATCAGAACCAATATTATTTTGTATTTACTGTATAACGGCATACTTGATTTATGTAAAATAGCTACTGCAGTTATTTAGTAAGTTAATTTGTTTGAGGCTATTTAATAAGCCAACGTCTTGTAATTCCCTTCTTGCTATCATTAGAATTTTTAGTAAATATTTGTCTCTGATACCCAGTTCTTCAGATAAGTTTCCTAAGTAGAGAGAGACAAGTGAAGTCAATATCAAATTCTAATATACTCCTTGTGGCGGTTTGTACATGTGTCTGCAAAATGGGACAAGACCAAAAGATGTGAGTGTGACCTCCCATTAAAGGTAGGATCGGTAGTGTTGTTTAAATACATTTTTGTTATATTTGTTGAAATTCTTTTTACATCCTGACAACAACTAATAAATCAAATGCTCTGACAAAAAAAAATTTAAAAAAAATCCGGTGTTTGTGGCTGTCGCAGGACTTTAATAAGCCCGTCCAGTCAGTCAGTGTTGCCGACTTGGCGACTTTCTCGCTAGATTCAGTGACTTTCGGAGCTTGTGCTGCCAGCTACTTTCATTGGAAAAGAGTTGGCAACACTGGGCTGGGTTTTTCGGTTGGATCATTTTTAAAAGCTAGTGTACTTTTGCTAGTTTCTCAACATTAACCACACTACCTTTAAGTGCCCACATTGCCTCCAGCATTGATTCTGAAGTCCAGTTGGTTTTGATTTTCATTTTTGAATTTATGAAAACCCTCACTCCATTCTTCCACCAACTTCCACAGTCTCTCCAACTTTGTGAATTTGTAGCAGTCATCTGGGTGTGGATGATGAGAGACCATTCCTCCCGACAGATTTCAATGTCCAGTTCTCTTTCCCACTTTTGCTTCATGTAGTCTGTTGAGTTGTTCTTCATCAGTAATATACCTAGATACCTAGGACCTCAATGATCCGTCTGATGGGTACTGAGTTGTAAGCTGAAATTCATCCTTGCCCGGTCCCTTCACCTCTTTTACATAATAGTGCCGCATTTCTAAGTATCTATAAAAATCTTGGCTCTCTAAGCCACATTTTACAGACTAGAAGACTGGAACTCAATTAATTCCCCATCCTTGTCTAAGGATTGAATATGATGTGATACTATGCCTTATCTATTTTTTAAATCTGAAATCTTAGTATGCTTTTGTTAGAATTGATAACTCCTTGGGTTTCTCTATCCAAATGATTTATTCTGCTCTGTCTGGATAAGAGAAATAAATAAGTGTCTTGTGATTATTTGGAGAGGGTGAAAACATTTCCAGTGAATGTTAAAGGACCAGTGTGTTACCTTTAGGGGGATCTATTGGTAGAAATGTAATATAATATTAATGTATGTTAAAGTGTATTTTCTTTAGTGTATAATCACCTGAAAATAAGAATATGAATGAATAATAATATAATGAGCCATTTGTATCTACATAGGTACACCCTGTGTACTATTTAACATCTCCACATTCTCACTGAAATTGTTTGTGCACCAACCTAGAACTACACACTAGAGAAGATCTGTAATCCATTGAAGACTATTCTCAACCCTTCTTCCCATCTCCCCACGGCTCCCCAGGGATCTGTGTGCGGTGCGACGTGGGCTCTGTTTACATGCATCACAAGTTTGCAGTGGTGGACAACCGGCTGCTCATCACCGGCTCCCTCAACTGGACGCTGACAGCAGTGCAGAGCAACATGGAGAACATCCTGGTCACCGATGAGCCAGACCTGGTGCGACCCTTCATCGAGGAGTTCAATAGGTTGTGGGTGCGCAACGATCCGGAGCAATACCTCCACTCAAGTGACAAAAAACCTGCTCACAATCCCACCAGAACCTAATGTTGAGTCAGAGCTCATCAACCTTTGAGGTAGAAGGCATGTTAAATCTGTTCACTCAGCTTGGACACACAATTTTATCTTTTCTTGTTTCCTGCCACGAGCTTTGACTCTGTTGCTTCTGGCTTTGGAGGACTTAAAGTGACACTGTTACTGTTCAAGATGATGGATGTTTCATGGCAGTTTTATTTTAATTATGTTTCAGAAAAGTTGTCTGATTTACCAGGCTGAGTCTTTAGTTAACAGTCCTTGTTTGATTTAATTTGTTCTTAAATTTACTGTTTGGCACAGGCCCTAAGACGAGGATAATATCCACAACATAGATTTGGTCCAGTTCTAAAGAGAAGGCCTCTGTTTGTGTTGGGTAAGAGCGTTTCTTAATTTTTAAAATCAAGTTTATATTTTTTTATATTGTGTTAAAGTACGCAATTACAGTTGCTTTTTTTGAAAGATCTCCACCGAATTAATCTTCTTTCTTCATGGTTGTTATGTGATAAATAATCTATTACATGATTCATTTTCCCCCTCAGAACTAGAGGGATTATCCAGGCTAGTTAGGAATTTGAGTCTAGTACATTTATTTAAAAAACAATCCACATTTCACCATGTGTATAATTCTATTCTAAATTGCACTGGCTGTAAAAATCCAGTGTATTGTTTAGGGTGTGCTACTGCGGTCTCAGGGACGATGTTTGCCAAGCACCAATAAACTCTCTCTCTCTCTCTCTCTCTCTCACACTGCAGTTTTTGTCAGGTCTGTTGCATCACTGCCCCGCAGCTGTAGTTTTTCTCTTGCTCCAACACGATTTACTCTGTCTCAAATTCACAGTCAGGCCTTACAGCACAAAAACAGGCTGGTATTCTCAGTGCTTTAACAATACCATCCTTTGAGGTTTGCAAACCAAAGTAGAGCTGATCTGGTTTGGGCATGATTAATGTGCCTGGGTGCATGACTCCCCTGCATTGCTCACAGTCAGGATGATGCTTGTTGATAAAGGCAAGGACTACTTGGGTTTGTCAAGACTTGTAGTATTTCAGCGAATTACATCTTGGAAGTTCCACGTATTAAATGGGAATGTTAGACTTTACGAATCAGCTGCTGTATTTTATCAACCGTGTAAAAGTGATCAATTAAACTGAGAGGTCATGAGATTGGATGCGTTACTAGTGCTTGAGCCATTCAACACAGTTTACAGCAGGGCAGCCTGAAGTTTACTACTGAAACTGCATCAATTATGACAGAATAATACCGGACAAGTGGGAGTTTAACTTTCAAATTAAAAGCTTGGCAGGACAAATGCTCCCAACATCTGATGTTTCCAGACACTTAAATACAAAGCATTGCTGCGTGTCTTCATTTTTTGTAAGTATAAATTTAATATAAATTTTTTTTGGAAGGATGGTTGGTCAAAACAAGCCATTTGAAGAGTTCACCTTGGAGTCTCACATTTTCCACTAGTTTCTGACAACAGTAGTCTGAACAATTACTCACTTCCACCAAAAAAATTACAACATTAATGGGTAAGAAAAACAATTATTAGTCACAGCTATACAAATTAACATTAATCAATCAATAATTAACGGAGTATAGATACTATAGCATACAGTAGCTATATGGTACTACACTATAGCAGTGATTCCCAAAGACTGGGTCGGGACCCACAGGTGGGTCGCAGGCGATTTGATTAGGGTCATCAAATACATTTTCAGAATTTCTTCAATAGTCTTTTATTTAACATTTATATCTGGGGTACACCTTTGTACCACACGAGGGGGCCTGAATGTTCGTATTGTTCAGATAATTGTGGTCTACTCATAACATTTAATCTAATATGAAAGGCTGGCGTAACATAATTTTGTAAGTCAAGAAAGTCGCAATTTGTTGTAAAACTGTTGAAGTATCAGACTGTGAAAATACGGAATTAGAAAGACTACACACCCAAAAGTTGCGTAGGGATGTCTCTCGCTGAAGCTACGATTATTGTCAGTTTTTGTACTGTGATGTATTCACACACAGCAACAGACCTCGCTTGTTCTTTCACTTCCCAGCTGATAAAAAGACCAGGAGTTGCTGGATAAAACACATCAAACATTATATGTGTGATTCATGTCGTAATTCAAACGGGATCAAAAAAATATTTATCTCTCTCCGTTCATATTTTTTCCGAAATAAGGTCCCATGGGGGTCTTCCCGAAGGGGCGTGACTTAGGCTCTCTATATAAGGTGATGCGGGAATTATGGTAAAAATGGTGAGGAAGCTCGCGATTTATAGATAAGGTCTGTTGTGAATTGGGTCATGATGGTTTGTCATTTTTTAAAAGTGGGTCCCCAGAAAAAAAAAGTTTGGGTAACGCAGCACTATCAGAATCAGAATCAGAATCAGAATGGTGTTTATTGCCAGGTGTAAGAGGTATACACTAGGAATTTTCTTTGGCATTATTGGTGCGAGACAAACTGTATAATAACAAAAGAATAGATAAAAACAAAAGAATAGATAAAAACGTTAGAATAAAATAATAAAAATTTACAAATTACAAATATATATATATATATATTATATTATATTATATATATATATATAGTATAGTAATTGGCAGTAGCTCAATTGGTAGGGACTTGGCTTGGGAATTGGAGGTTTACTGGTTCATGAACCGAGTACTGAGTGTAGACTGATTGCTGGAGAAGTGCCAGCTTGCCCTTGAACAAGGCACCAAACCCCCAACTGCTCGGGGCACCTTCCATGGGCAGCCCCCTCTGACATCTTTCCATTAATGCATGTGTATGTAGGTCCTGTTTGTACATGTGTATATGTATTTCGGGCCTGTGTGTAATGTGTAAAAAATAACAACAGAGTGAAAAAATGAATTTCCCCTCAGGGGATCAATAAAGTATGCCTTCTTCTTTCTTCTTCAATGCAGAATCACAGAGGATGAACAGACCACTGTAGTACTCAACATTGCAATATGCATGCACAATGACAACTCAACTTTGCTCCAAAGTTGCTTAAACAAATATAACTCCAAATGCCATATGTTTGCACTTACATTTAAGATAAACATGGTTTAATTGTTGACATGTTTGAAAGAAAAAACTAGTGGGTTTTATTTTGAAAGTCTTTACCGGAAGTTCTGTTTATCTATTAGTGCAGACTTGACTGTGGATCATACGTTGGGTGTCCCAGTGATAGGCACATGCACAGCCTGGAGATCCGGGAGCGCAGCGTCTGAAGTAGAGCTGGAGCGCCCGACAGCAGCGCACATCCATCGGCTTACAGGTAGAGGTGGAGGACCGAAGGAGGGACGGAGGAGAAACAACATCCACGGTGAGTTAACATGCACACAGGTGTCAACAACGGCAGAGGGTTTCTTGTTTTAATGTTATCAGATTGTAGTTTAGAGCTGCCGTATGGTGAAGCAGTGTAGGCAAATGAGGCTTACTGTCAGAAGCCTGCACTACAGTGTCAGCCTACATCTCACTAAACGTTTATCTTTGTGTCTGTAGGATGCATCAGGCTGGTTTGTGCAGAATAATGAGATTAATTCAAAGTGTCAACAAGTGTCATGTGTCCTGCAAACAGTCTTGCGAGGTGCACGCCCCATTTCCATTATCTACTTCAGACCAGATGTCAACATCTGCTTTTAAGTCATATTTCTGCATTATGACGCTGTTGCTTTCATGCAAGATGGCCTATTTTCTTCTGCTAAAGTTAAAGCACCAGTTTGCACGTATTTTCATTACTGATGTGTCTGCGCATGCGTGGATATTTGGCGTTTTGCTGAGTGCACGCAGGCGGCCAGTCCCCTCTTTATGGTCTTGGAAGTGGTGATGCTGAGCTGGTCTCCAGAGAGATCTCAGCAATCAGGGAGGAGTACAGGACTCAGCTCAGCCTCCCTGAAAGAGGAGGGGGTGGGAGGGTGGATGTGAGGATGAATGGATGGATGGGTCAGCCAGCCTCCTTATGATGCAGAAAGATGGAGGAAGGAGAGAGAGTGGGAGGGGAGGAGATATGGATGGATGATGACAGGAGGGATGCAAAGATGGATGAACATGAGAGGGAGTAAAGGAGGATAAATGGGTGTGTGAGTGTGTGTTTAAATGGGAGTGTCAGTGGGTCGATGGATGGTCAGATGGATGATGGATGACATGTACAGGGAGGGGAGGGGGGGGGGGATCTACTGCCCCCCCCCTTCGCCCACCGCTCAGCATCCCATAAGTTTTGCAACGTGAGTCCATGATGTGACAAATGGACGTAGAGCAAGCGGTGGGTGACTGATAGAGGGAGAAACAGTGGAAGGAGCTCGCCCTGGTTGTGATTCATAGCACACTGAGAGGGATAAGAGGGGGGGGAGATGGACCATTTTTAAAACAACACTTCCATTTACCAACATCAACATCTGCTCAGCTATCAGTGTGGATGAATTTCAGACATGTGAGTGTGAATTCTCAAATAGCTGGGATTCCTCACTCTGACATTTAAACACACAACCTCTGTCTCACCACATTGCTTTCCCAGACTTCCCCCAATCTGTGAATAAGCCAGTATCAGCCAGGGAGGCTGCATGGCGATGGAGCCGAATCATATACTCATTACTCATGTCAAACGCTAACTCCAGCATATATATTTTTAGTTCTTTAGCTGCTTGTTCTCGCCAGCATTGGCGATTCATCAGCTGAGCACATAGTTGACATACTTGTTGCATGTTGCAAATAGCTCTATAATACACTGTAAACATTAAACCGTGACCACCAAAGAGAATCTCTTATGATACTTATAGATTTGCTAATTGTTTGACATGGATGTGATTTACCAGAAGCTTTTTAGTTGTAGGCAATGTATTTAATTCTTAATAATAGGGCTGGACGATTTTGAAAAAATATCTAATTGAGATTATTTTGACTGATATTGCAATTGCGTTATGATTTGCCATATTATAAGGAATGATCATTTTTACGTCATAATTCTCATTTTCATTGAAAAACATATTAAATGATTATGGTGTGATTTACTTACCAAACAAATATGTTTTCTTAAGTCTGTAGAATATGATGTGTAGCCAGGATATATCTGCAGCACCACAATCTTTAATTTAAAAATGCTGTTTTGACACACATTTCACCTTTAACAAATATTGCGATTTTTATTTGAAAATATAGTATAATATAATATATAATAATCACTTTAGTTAACATAACTGTATTCATTGCATTAGCTCCCCATTGACAATAATCTCTCCTGGTTAAAAACTAATAAATGATATTTATTGTAAACATAACATTACAGTGTGCAGATCTTATGTCCGACTTGTGCATCAAAATTTCACATCATAGTCCTTAGAGTCTTTTGGTGGGCCTTTTAACTCTATTGATTGGATTCCTATCTTCTATTAGGGCTGCAACAAAAGATTATTTTCCTTATCAATTAATCATAAAGAAATAATAGAGATTATTTTCTTGATTGATTATTTTGTATATATTTGAAATATCAGAATTTTGTGAAAAGTTCCCATCACAATCTCCAAAAGCTCGAGTTCATGCCATCAAATCACAATACTTTGTTTGACTATAGTGCAAAATTACAGTCTCATAAGAGAAAAGAAAAGAAGCGAATCCTCACAAGTTAGAAACTGAAACTCAGGAATGTTTGGCATTTCTTTGCTTCAAAATATTATTAATTTATATGATTAAAAAAAGTGGACAGCCCGGTGGTGCAGTGGTGAGCAATGCCGCCTCAAACCCGACTCGGGGCCCTTCTCATCAGAGTTTACATGTTCTCCCCATGTTGGTGTGAGTTTTCTCCAGCTTCCTCCCACAGTCCAAAGACATGCAGGTTAGGTTAATTGTTCACTCTAGGTGTGAATGTGAGCGTGAATGGTTATCTGTCTCTATGTGTCAGCTGTCTGTGATAGTCTAGCGACCTTTCCAGGGTGTTCCCCGCCTTCTCCCAATGTCAGCTAGGATCGGCTCCAGCTTCCCCGAAGTCATTAATCCCATAGAATCCATTAGAAACACTTCAAAATGACGGTGGATACTTTTTATGAATGATTTTCACAGTCTATTCATAAAATTGGGAGTCTCATTCTTCTCCTCTTGTCCTACTTCATTTGACAGATGGCACTAGCCAGAGATCCAGGGGCGGGCCAGGAGCAGAGAGACGCAGCCGACCAAAACTTTGACTACATGTTTAAGCTGCTGATCATCGGCAACAGCAGCGTGGGAAAGACCTCCTTCCTGTTCCGCTTTGCGGACGACTCCTTCACTTCAGCCTTCGTCAGCACGGTGGGCATCGACTTCAAAGTCAAGACCATCTACAGGAACGACAAGAGGGTCAAACTTCAGATCTGGGTACGTTGGAAAAACGCACAGTGATCTATGAAATATGCTGAAAAAGGGAAGATTAATGTCTTGATGTTGGTGGGAGATGTGATTCAGTGTCGTAAAACATTACATTTATTCAGCTGACGCTTTTATCTAAAGCGACTTAGCGAAAGCAAACATGCTGATCTACTATCATAGTGTGCCATTTTGCATACTTTATACAGATGTTTTCTTTCAATGGACCAACTAACATTGAGAAAAAGAAAACAAGAGAAGAGAACTAGAGTCTTGCAGTAGAAGGACAGAAAGAGAGACAGAAACAAAAGTGGTTAGTAAAGTGATGTACAGTAGAACATCCCAATAGTCAGAAGTTAGAGTAGTGTTAGATGTAAAGGTTTTGAAGAAGGTATTATAAATACAAAGCATCCCCCAAACTTTTAATGTTTGTTTCTACTCTTGAATAGCTCCAACGTGAAACTACAAAGCTATATGGGACTCTTTTAGTTTATTGTTGTTTAAAGCAACACTTCAGTAAAAATCAGTAGATGTAGAATAATAGTTTTTTTTCTTTTTGTCATTTTAAGTGGTTTGCACTCTGTAGCTTGGCAAATTATCCTGGCAAGAAAGAGAATCACGAAGCAAAGCTAATTAAAAATCCTTAGCTTTCCTTCACCTTGCTGCTTTCAAACTGTTTACCATCACATACAGTCGTCTCTGCAGCAGGAAGAAAGAGTGGAAGTCTGGCAGATAAGGCCAGAACAAACTGATAGATGTTTGCTCAGTGCAGAAGTAAAAGCTGGCAGACTGCGGTACAGTTCGAATTGGATTTAACTCTAAACGTTTTATGTGCCAGATTAATTAGAGAGCAGAGTGTAGAAACCCTAATGTCTGTAGTTTTTTATTTTTAACCACTTTGATTGTGATATTTTATATATGGCGGTTGCTTTGTTTCCTGACATCACAAATGGCACACTGCCCGGAAAAATTAGAATTAGTCACCTTGTGTTGCCCCCAGTTTATTTACTCTGAAGGATACCTTTAGCAGTTAGCCCGGGGCTAGCTCTATTCAACCACAGCCACACATCTGCAAACAGAGACGTTTAGGAGTGATGTGGATCACTAAAAGAAAAATCTCCTTTTAAACCCAGATTAATTTAATTGTTTTAGGTGGGTTAGCCCAGAATTAGCCACCTCTCCCATTCATTACAAGGGATTTTTAAAAATAAATGTCTTTACAAAAAATTCGATTTTACAAAAAATATTATTGAACAATTATTGAAAATGTACAAAAATTCCTCATGTAAATGTGTCCTGCATCGAATAAATGGCCAAAATTGATCCACTATATCAGAAAAGCCATATATGGATCACACAATACTTTCCTGTAATGAAGCATATAATCATTATTTTCTCAATGATGCCCAGGTATTGTGGAGATGAGGCAGTAGAGATGACACAGTATGGTATCAAACTCCAAACACCCAACACACTGATAGTCATATTATCATTCAGCTCAATGAGGATACAGAAAAGAACCCAAATTCTCTGTTTTGGTAACCCTTGAAATAAACAAGACTGAGAGGAACAAAAAAATGTGAGTTAGTTTAATGGGACTAAGAGTCTAGTTAACCCACAGCAGAGGTGTCAGTTTAGAAAGAGCTCATCATTAAGGTCTAAAAAGCTCCTAATAATGGCTCAGGAAGCCTTTTCACTCCCCACAGCAGATAAAAAAACATCATACTGTACGGAGCAAACAGGCTTGACACTCACTATATCAGCCAAATTGAGTATAAAACGCTGCAGTCTCTTTTAATGTCAGAGCTGTAATTTACTCGAGGTAATTAACGGCATTTACCTTTGGTTTGAGAGGCTCCAAAATACAGCTCCAAACCGAAGGCAGAGTGAATAGTGCTTTTGAAAGCGTTGTTGCAAAACACAGACTGTTTATCCTCACCCCGCTCCCTAGTTTGCCCTCTTACACGCTGCTGCCTGTCATGGATGTGGCGTAAACTAATTTCTCACACTCCAGAGTTAATGACAGTTGATGTTTAACATCGTCCCCAGACGGCAGGGTTCATGAAAGATGCATGGCTTTGAGCTGCTGGAGCTGAATGTGCTTACTGCGCAGACTGACACCCAGGACAGATCTATTACTGGATGTTAGTGGAAAGGCGAGGGCTCACCACAGTACTCCTGTTAGATGAAAGTAATACTTCTTTTTTAGCTTAATGTATTCAGCATAGCGGGCCCTCTCTGCACTGCTTAACAATGATACAGTTGCGTATACGAGGAAGGTGCCAAGTAAAATGTTAATGCCTGCTGAGCAACTTGAATGGGTTTTACGGGGCCATTAAAACGAGCTCAACTCATTTTGTGAAACTCTGCACCAAAGTTGGGCATAAAGGGGTTTGAGTCGGTGATAACATCTGATGCTGCAACTCCGACAGTACGGTTACTTTGACATATAATGTAGGTCACTGACAAACCCTAAATCTTCATCTTTAGAGTGCTTGACGTTAATATTGTACATGACAGCTGCTGGCTTTACATTTGTTAAAGTCAGTTTTAACATATCCACATCAGAGTTATTGTCTAATGCTTTAACAGTTTTCCCACAATCTGAGAGCATAGATAGAAATAAATCATAAAGAAGAAAAATCAACATCTTCAGAACTTATTTCTGTCCCTTAAGGCATAGCCAAGAAGCAGAGAGCGTATCTGGTGTATTTATGGGGTGTGGCGACATCAACACATGACCAGAGGGATTAACTTCTGTTCAAAGACAGTTAATGATTCACCAAGTTAACCCTTTCCTTTCCTTCTTCCTTTGACGTTGAAATGTGGTTTAAACTATTAAAAAAAGTACCAGGATTTCTCAGGTGTGTCATGTGTTTACAGGACACAGCAGGACAGGAGCGCTACCGGACCATCACCACAGCCTACTACAGAGGAGCCATGGGGTTCCTGCTAATGTATGACATCACAAGCCAGGACTCGTTCTGTGCTGTACAGGACTGGTGGGTAGACCTTCAGATGTAACGTCCGACCATTAAACCACCATGTGTATCAGTATGTGTTATCTAACAGGTCAAGGCATTTGTAAAGCTATCGATTGATATGTTGTCCGATAATATTTGATTGTTTGGAGTTTTTATAACGGCACACATCTGACAATTTACCTCCAGTCCTTGGAAAATATTAACTTTAGTTAAAATATAAAGGGCTTTGCATAACCACATGAAAACCCTGGAAAATAACAATTAATAATACTTGAAATGAATAACAACAATGAATCCTACAATTCTACACAGCTCTAAATCCCTACATGTACTGGAGGTGCTTCATCTTTAAAGAGGACCTATTATGCTTTTGTGCTTTTTCCCTTTCCTTTAGTGTGTTATATAGTCTTTTTGTGCATGTAAAAGGTCTTTAAAGTTACAAAGCTCAAACTCTACGCCAAAGGGAGTTACTGTCCCCCAGTGAAAAACTGCTCCTGAAACGCCTTGCTTCAAGTGCTGCTTTTTCTTCTCTAATGTGGTGACGTCACCAAGTAACACATTTTGCCTAGTAGCTAGTTTCGCCCTCAAACAAAGCTACTTAGAGCGGAAGAGTCCGAAGAGTTTGGTTCGGTTGACCAATCACAACAGTGAGCCAGTTGACCAATCAGAGCAGACAGGGCTTTTCGGGAGGAGGCGGGGCAGGAGCTCAAACAGAGAGTGAAAAGAGGTGCTGCAGTACAGCCAGAATGAGAAAAATAAAGTGTTTTAAGTAAAAGTAGAAATACCACTCTGAAAAATACTTACAAATTAAAATCCTGAAAACAAAATTAATCAAGTACAAAAATGTTACTGACAACATAAACTTCAGTATCAAATGAAAAAGTACTTTTTGGGCAGAATAGCCCCTTTCAGAGTGTTATTATTATTATATCATATATTATTTTGTATATCATTTTATTGGAATATTATTACTGATGCAATAACATGTAAGCTTCATTTTAATGTCACAGCTGGTTGAGGTGGATTTAATTTTAACTACTTGTAAGTTTATATTTATTGTAGAAGTAGAAGTAAAAAGTAGCATAAATTTGAAATACTCAAGTAAAGTACAAGTACCTCAAAACTGTACTTGTACTTGAGTTAACGTGCTTTGTTACTTTCCATCACTGGCTGCAGGAAATACAGTCATTTTTGTGAAAATGTTGTGTTTGTGTTTCCAGGGCAACCCAGATCAAGACGTACTCGTGGGGCAACGCTCAAGTAGTGCTGGTTGGCAATAAGCTGGACTTGGAAGAGGACAGGCAGGTCCCAACTGAAGACGCCCAGAGACTGTCTTCAGAGCTCGGTAAGCTCACCGACTCTCACACACACACACACACACACACACACGCACACTTTTATCACATGCTCAGCAGGAACACACAAGGCAAACATTAATCGATAATCACTCACAGTCCTTCTTTGTGTCTCGCCGCTCTCTGCAGGCTTCCAGTTCTTTGAGGCCAGTGCCAAAGACAACATCAACGTGAAACAGGTTTTTGACAAGCTGGTGGACGTCATCTGCGAGAAGATGAACGAGAGCGTCAACGGTGATGGCAGTCCGTCCGCCACTCAGAAGGAGGCCGGCCTGCAGGAGACGCCCAGCAGCAGCCCGGGTGGTTGCGGATGCTGATGGCTGCCAATGGAAATTCATACAAAGCGGGTTTCATTATCACACATACACACACATGCACACAGATTACCTGAATTGTCAAAAATGTACCATTGTAAATGTACTTATAGATGTTACTGCAACACTATCATGGATGCTTGGCTCCCTTTTTCCTCATTTTCACAACTTGGTGACGACTCCAGCTTCGTTGTAATTCGAATGTGACTGTTACACTGAGATGCCAAAGAGCTGCACTGAGCAGCTGTGCCTTTTTGCCCGACACTTGTGCTTTATTATGTCTTGTTTAGCGGGTGAACAGCACCTGTTGCAGGTGAGTATGTGAATGTAAGGCATGAGCCAAATCAGCATGGTGTGGGGATCACTGTAATTTACTTGTGCCATGCTGCCCCCTTGTGGGTGCTGCATGAACATGCATCACTGTGACTGGTAACCGCACACTGTGTGTCCTGTGAATTTGTAATCCTGCTGAGGAAGACGGCTCGCAAACCGTTCAGTACAAAGTCAAACATACCTGAAAGGTGCTGTGTCATTCCAGGTCTATGTGCGCATCCCAGACTTGTTATGATCGAGGGATGTTCTCATTTGCTTTTAATTTATATTTTTCTTTTTTGTACCTTTAATGGTTAATGCTAGTTCACTATTTCCTTTGCCAGGTTTATTGTGTTTCTTTAAAGGTTGGGATTAAAAGATGTGGATCTATATAGTTTGTCTGTTGGTTTTCATTTGCACAAAGTAATTAAATGTTGCTAAATAATAGGACAAGTTTGATAGTTCTCTAAAAGTTCCTACACAGTGTTGCCATTAGAAATTAGTCACTTTAAAATGGAATCAATCATGTCATACATTTTATCCCTAAAAGTGTTTTTCCATTTACTAGAAATTGAAATTGGTCCTGAGTTTTGATCTTTGTGTTGAATTTAAGAAATCATTCATGAACATCAATATTATATAGTTATAAGTTCCTGGTCATAAAAGTTTCTATTCTATTTTTAAAGGGACTTTGGTCACCAGGAAATGTTGCTTTTCCCAAAAGCAAAGTTGGTGACGTTTAGGGCATGAACTCTGTTTCCCCTATGTGTGTGTGTGTGTAAACTGTGAGGAGATAAAGGGGCATGTGAAAGCGTTTGTGGAGCAGACACTCCTGATTGATCAGACCTCAGCGGACAGAGAGACAGAATTGCACAGGTACGAGCTTCATGCTTTTTCATACTTTTATTTAAGTCATCTAACTGTATGATCAACAACTAAAAACCTTTTATTTTTAATACAAACCCACTTTATAGCAAATTAATATATGATGTGATCCGGTATGTTTTTGCGAGGGAGAACTTTCCATCTACTTCCCGTAATAAGTAACCAAACAAAGGGATGATGAAGGACATGTATCATGTATTTGATAATTTATGTTCTCAAATTTCTCTCTTAATCAAAGATTTACCCTCCAAAGTGAGGCAGTTGGTAACCTTATGTCTGAGTATTGATGTTTAGTTTAAGTAGTTGTCACATTTGAATGGGTTCACTTGTAATAATAACACTATAATATAATTACCAACACACTGAATAAGCCAAGAATTGTCCAATTCTGTTCTCTTTAGATAGATAGATAGATAGATAGATAGATAGACAGATAAATAGATAGACAGATCTAAAGAAAACTGAGTTGGATGATTCTTGGCTTATTTAATAGTGAATATATATTAAAAAAACAAAGCACCCTGACTACACAGCAGAGGAAACATTTCTGGTAACGGAGCTGATGTTGGAAGTTTTGTTAAAACTGTAATTTGTCCTGTTATACTGACTTCAAGCTTCCATAAAATGTATCCACATAAGCATCATGTGATTTTTCTGGTGTTATGAAAGCATTTAATTGCCTCTTGGAAACAATCTAACTGTTTTCAAGGATGGTGCCACTGAATATTATTGCTGCAATAAGGAAGATGAAAAAGATCAATATCCATAAAAGTGAGCTCATTTACCCGATGCAGAGACAAAGTTGTGCAATGTTGGGGACAGAGTGTGTGTTTTATGGCTCTTCTTAGCTACTTGCAGTGTGAATACCAGTAAGCTGATAAGATACTGTGACTTCTAACTTTAATCAGGAACTCATCAGAGGTTATCATTAATTGGAGCCGTATTAGGACAACATGGTCATGACCTACTTATATGGCACCTTTTAAACCTGTGCTTCATAAATGTTATGGCATACTGCTCTTCAAGCAGTGGACACATTTAACACTGTAGAAAAGACAGTTTTATACTCTGCTGATATATATATATGTAGGGTTATAATTTCATGGTAAAATTGCCACTTAAAACTGCTTATACAGTTTTACAATGAAGAGCACAAACTTTCAGAGCTAGAGGAAGTGAATTTTCTCTCTCTGCACCAGATAGAGATTTATGTGTAAAGAGGAAACCCACAAACGTATCATGTGACTTAAATGTGTGCTTGGTTTAATGCTTTAAACAACGAGCAGGAAAAAAAGGCAAAAATAAAGTGTGGCTATGACCGAGAAATTTACCTCACGCTTCAACCGAAACCTTAGATTACGTCAGCTTGACAAACTTGCCACATTTAAAGGAGATTAAGACCCTTTCTGTTTTCCTGCCAGTTACTGTGGTTAATGTTTAACCAAAGCAAATGCCGTTTGACCCATGTTGGTGCTCGCTTGTGTTGTAAGCCATCCTCTTACCATTGATTTCCCTATGAGAGGTAAAATGCAAAGTTGTGCACTTAATCAAAATCCCCTTAAGAGATCAATAAGGAAGTGTGACCAATTATCCTATCATTTAGTTATCAGCTTAACTAACTAACTTTTTTGTTGTCATTTTTTTAACAGTGTGAAAAAGGAAGAACAAAAAAACGCCAAGATGTGTTGCTCCGGCTTTCTCAAAATTATGATGTTTATCTTCAATGGCGCCATCTTTGTAAGTTGGAAAAAAAATACTTCTTTTCGCCTTTTGCTGTCCAGCTCTTTTTCATGTTGGCCTGGTGTACTTCCAGCCTGTTCTCATTACGTCAAATACCGGCGCTTTGTCACGGCCCTCGGCATGTGATACCGACGCACAAGGCACCCTTCAGCGTCTGTATGAGACACACCGGGCTTTCAAGTACACTGTAAACCCATCCACATCAATATTAAACACTCAAAGAAAGTACTCCAGGAGTGTGGTGACATAGTTTAACTTAAACTTTATTTTATTCGTCACAGGTACATACATTAAATTTGGCCTGTGCATTTAACCCATCCTAAGCATTTAGTAGCAGTGGCCTGCTGTGAAGCGCCCGGGGAGCAACTATAGGGTTCAGTGTCTTGCTCATGGACACTTTGACATGCAGACAGTAGGAGACGGGGATCAAACCGTAAATCATGCCGTTAAAGGATGACCCGCTCTCCCCACTGAGCTGCAGCTGCACAAAAAGTGTGAAATAAAGACCAAAAAGACACACATGGCGGGTGGGAGTGGTGGTGGATGGGTCCAACAAATACAGGGCTTTCATCCAGGAGACCGCTGTTCGTGTCCCATGTGAAACCAGCAACGTGTTGTTCGTCTTTGTGTCAGCGTTAAGTTTCATTTTCACTTTACAAACGTAAAGAAAAACCTTCTACCTTCATAAAAAAATCCTTCTAAATAATTCTCAGGCTGAACTCTGATAACCTGCTAATGACCTCCCACATCTGGAGTTCATCTGGAGTTCATCACAGAACACGTTTTTTTTATTGTACAATTTTTTAGGTTTCTTAGCTAATGCCTGACTATACAAATGTGCAACTCCTTTCAGCATGTCACTCCTGTCTGCACTGCATGTTTTCAATATTCTACCATTATTCCTCCATGCTCTAATGCCACGTCCTTACAGCCTCTCTCTCTCTCTCTCTCTCTCGCTCTCTCTCTGCTTTATTCTTTCCTCACCCATCATGCAGGTGGCAGGTGCAGCCATCCTGGGTGTGGGAGTGTGGGTGAAGGTGGACAGTGGTTCTCTGCTGGGTTTACTGGATAGCGTGGAGGATGCTCCGTCTGGGTTATCCCAGCTGATCTACGTCAGCTACCTGCTCATCGGGGTGGGTGCTGTGCTGCTGGTCATCGGCTTCCTGGGCTGCTGTGGAGCGGTCAGGGAGAGCAGGTGTATGCTGCTGACGGTGAGCCATGTTTGACAGATCTGGATAGGAATTCATTCCAAAAAGCACACATTTGTGTCACATATAATTACATATCTGGTCTTCTCTATGTTTGAAATAATGCCACAATTTTCATTGTTGAAGGTGGAAAAGTTTCTCTTTTAGATCTTTTTACTTAAAACATAATAGACCCCAATTAAATAAAATGAAATAATCTGATTTAAGACTTAATTAAATTCTTACTTGTGGTAGTATGAGGTCTGTTCAAAGCGATACAAACCACCTTTTTAAAATTATAACTGGATGGTAGAGAGAACTGCCTGTATATCTGAGACTATTTGGATGTGAAATGTGAATTCTTGTAACTGTAAATGTTGAAATGTTTCATGGTTTACCAGAGAAGTCAAGATGAATGTCTTCTCCTTCAGTCCTGGTATGAATGTGTTGGCTCTGAGAGGAAGCTGTTAAATATTTTAGCATGTGGCTTTAGGTTTATTGTCTTTCTACTAACTTAACATCTGCTTAAATGCTCTTTGTCCAGGACTGTTTCTCACTCTGTTGGTGAGACTTATAGGTTTTATGGACACACAATTCTTTACAGTGAGAGTTTTACAGTATCATTTATCATTTTCTCCCCGTCCAGTTCTTCTGCATTGTGCTGATTATCTTCCTCATCGAGGTTGCAGGAGCTGTGGTGCTGCTCGTCTTCCAGGGTTTGGTAAGTGGCTCTCAAAAGCAAAAAAAAAATCAGCAATAATTGCCAGCAGGGGGTCAGATTGAGTTTGAAAAACCTTGAAGAACTTTTCTAAAAATGGATCAATGCTTGTCGACCTGTCCTTCTCAGGCTAAGCAGGTTATGGAGCATCTAGAGGGTGAAGTTATAACAAGCATTCAGAAGGATTATGGACGCAGTGAAAGTCTCACCTCTCTCTGGAACACCACCATGACCCAGGTACTGCATTTTTCATTTATCTTTTAAAGGACCAGTGTGTAACAATTAGGGGGATCTATTGGCAGAAATGGAATATAATATGAATAAGTACGTTTTCTTTAATCACCTGAAACTAAGAATCAGTGTGTTTTCATTAGCTTAGAATGAGCCCTTCATATCTACATAGGGAGCGAGGACTCTTTACAGAGTCCGCCATGTTGCACCGCCATGTTTCTACAGTAGCCCAGAACGGACAAACCAAACACTGTTAACTTTTTCTGCTTGGGACGGATTTGATAACGTTACTCGCTGCTGCCGCCGCCGCCGTTCTCCCTCTCTTGCTTCAACACTCACTTCCCACATACACACACACTCTCCAAATGCCCTGGCTCTAGAGAGGGCTATTCGCGTTTTCGCGTCAGCCACCGTAGTTCTTCTACACGCTTGACATACGGGAGAGGCTTCAGTTGGTTTCAATGTGCAACCTCACCGCTAGATACCGCCAGTTCCTACACACTGCTCCTTTAAGTGAATTCAAAGTCCTGAGAAGTACACCCATTTGTGCAGCTTTTGAGACAAAAGTAGTGGCTCTGATCATAAACTTAAGCCAACACTAACAATTATTTGATTTCTTGAATATATTCTGAGGTTCGCAGTGTAATTGTAAATGCCTATTGAATTGTTTTTGTTAAGATTAGGGATTAACACTTTTGTGGTTTTGTTCTAGTTTAAGTGCTGCGGATACAAGAACTACACAGACTTTAATGACTCCCCTTTTTACAATGACCATGGAGGAAATGTTTATCCACCCACGTGTTGCAATGCAACCATCACCGTGGGTGTATGCAACCAAAGTGGAGCAACTCTTTCGGTAAGAGACGAGTTCCTTTTGGTTTAACTTGTTAGCAACAAAACCATTAATTATGATGAAGTGCAACAGTCATTCCTCATCTCTGCTAAAACCTGTTGTTTCTCTTCCAGATGATGGACGGCTGCTTTACAAAGCTGCTGGAGCTGATAGAGGACAACGCTGTGATCGTTGCAGCTGTGGTTCTAGGAATCGCTGCTCTTGAGGTATCAATATCAAACAGACATTTTCTCAGCCACCAGTCTAGAAGAGTGCTGAGTACTTTGGCCACACAGTAGCTTTAATAGAGTGGTATTTGAATTAAATATCTTTAGAGTGTCATTTGTTTTACTTTATATCTCATGTTGTCATATCCTGATAAATATGCCTAGATATAATGATAATTTCTTACAATACTTGTCTGATGACCTTTAAAGCGGCTAAATTTATATTTTTATAATAATTTATCAAGTGACAATGTGAAAAAATGATGAACCTACAGAGAATTATCCCCTGAATCGGCAGCACCGCTCAGCTTTATTTTATTTTAAGCTCATTGTTTAGGGGTCACAACTTCACTGTTTTGGTTCATTCTCACCGCTCTCATAGTGTTGTTTTCAGGCACAGCAGGCTTGTACCAATGGATTCTTAGGTTTTCTAGTTTCAAATGATGCCAGTATCTTCACTCTAGCTTTAAAACTGAGCCTGCTACAACCTCCGAAAAGTCGATTGCCTCAATGTGTTAAAGAAATTAGTGGCGTTACAACGAATTTGAATTAACGCGTTATTATCGCATAAGAGCCCTACAGAATATATGAATTTGTATATTGGAAAACAAATGTATTCATGAGTTTTACAACTGTGAAGCGAAATATAACAACTAATTTTGATCCAGAGTTTCATTGTTTGTTATATGAGGTCAGGTTGAGGCCAGTAAGGATTGCTGATTTTGGTGTCTCACTGTTAGAAAACATTTCAAGCATAAGTTGACTTATAGAGTAAAGGAAAAGAGTAAACCCTAAATTTAGACTATTATGAACCCTTATGTGTTTATAATTTATTTACATAATAAACATGAAAATGGTTCAGTTGTGACGCAGTGCATAGCTTTTTCAGAAATCTGTAATTCTACAGTATAATTATATCCTACAGAACTTTATTAAATGTGTCCAGTCTATAAACTGTTGCATATCTCAGATCTATTACACTGCATTTAGATAAAGTGTTGATAAACTGTTGTCTTTACAGATTGCTGCCATGGTGGTTTCGATGGTCCTCTACAAGCAGATTGGCACCAAGGCGTGATGTTTCCTGTTTGGGATGAGCTAACAACATTGTAATTAGTGGAGAAATTGTACTTGTCGACCTCAGACGTTTTCTATATATATGACAGATTATCAGACAAACATTTAATGCTCTACATGCGTTATGTAGAGCATTCAAATCACAGATGGAGAGGTGATGAATGGATCTAATACGTTCTTAGTTTCATAACTATATTGGTACACATTTATACTGTGATTTATTTATGTTTTAAGAAGGACATTGTACAGTATGTGCTGATGCATATAATATGTGATGATGCACAGGGCAGAATGGATCTGCATAAGTTCTTTAAGTTGTTTATGTCCCTCACACTCACTGCAAGCTGTAATATAATGACTTTATTTTTGTATGTTTGATCATATTGAAAAAATAAATATCACAATCTTACCTTCTTCTTTTATTTATATGTTTTTCTTTGGCATGTTTTCATATGTTATTTTGTAAAACATGTAGGCCTACTATATTGGTTAATTTATCTCCAAATAAAATGGATTCTGAACAAAGCATGAGCAAATAAGTAAAAAAAAAACACATATAATTTAAACTGTAATCTATCGAGGAATTTTTCACCAATGTTTATCTGGGTTTATTTGGTTTATGTGATCCCACACAAGAGCACAAGAGAAGCTGCACATTCCCCCTCAGCCGGGCCTGGATGTGCGCATGCGCAACCAGATTGACAGTTGCCCACCAGAAATTGCAAATGTCACGTGGCCCATAAATGCACAGGAAGAGATTTGCAAATGCACAAATATCATTCCACATGTAGAAATGGATGCATAAATGCGTATACTATATCACTTTACATGTAAACCTATAACATTTTTATGTGGAATTAAAATACGTATTTACAGAGTAAGTTATGTGTATTTGCAAATCGTGACTTTACACAACACAAATACAAAAATACATGTTTGTGGGTAGTGAAATATTTGCAAATCATGGTACATATTTGTGAATTGTCTTCTGTGGATTACAACTATAATCTACAGATCTGCTGCGGCACCAATTGGACAAAATTCTGTAAACAAACAGGATGAAAGTTACAAATGCCATGTGGCCCATAAATCCACAGGAAGCGATCTGCAAATGTGCAAATATCATTCCACGTGTAGAAATAGATGCACAAATGCGTAAATATCGTTTTATATTTTTTATATATTATATTTTATATCGCAGTTATGTGTATTTGCAAATCACCCCTTATTTTTGTGAATGTGACTTTACACAACACAAATACAAAAATACACGTTTGTGGATAGTGAAATATTTTCAGATCATGGTACACATTTGTGGCATGTCTTCTGTGGATTACAACTAATAAAGTCCAATAAATCTGGTTTATGTGATCCAACACAAGAGCACAAGAGAAGCTGCACATTCCCTTCAGCTGGACCTGGATTAGCGCATGCGCAGCCAGATTGACAGTTGCCCACCCATCAAATTCATTAAAAATATTAAAAAAAATATTTGTATATTTTTTAAAACAAGTTTAATAATCAGTTATTGCTATACACGTTTAATTGCTTTGTTTTTGAGAAACGTGAGAATTTTAAATTTAATACAAATTAATAAAAATTTTAGGACTTCCTGTTTTACGTGACGGACGTTACCTGGTAACGCGCCGCACGCGAGTAGTTCTCTTCAGTTTCATGTAGCTAGCAGCTACTGATAAATACAAATATTGCTAAATGTAGTTCTTTTAACCGCTTTAAAAACACACACACACGTTAATTGGAGGATTAACTATGTCGAGGAGTCGCGGCAGGATGGTCGTGGGACGTTTGGTGGCTCTGGGAAGGAAAAAGAAGCGGCTAGCTACATGATGCTAACGTTAGTAGTCTGTCTAACGCAGTGGTCTCTAGGCAACCTGCATCTCTTTAGCTCCTCTCCAGTGGCTCCCTGTGGACTTGAACATGGAAATGAATAACTGTTTCTTTGTTGACATTTTCATTTTTATTTATCACTGCTGTAGGTCTATGGTACGACGGAGTATTAGGGCCACATTGAGGAAAAAAATCGAGAATAGAGTAATAAAGTTTAAGAAAAAAGGTCGTAATATTATGAGAATAAAGTCAAAAAATTTAAGAGAAAAAAAGTTGTAATATTATGAGAATAAAGTCATAAAATTTAAGAGAAAAAAGTCATAAGTTTAAGAGAAAAAAGTCATAAGTTTAAGAAAAAAAAGTCGTAATATTATGAGAATAAAGTCAGAAGTTTAAGAGAAAAAAGTCGTAGCATTACGAGAACAAAGTCAGGATTTACGAGAAAAAAATCTTAATATTATGAGAAAAAAGTCATACGTTTACGAGAAAAAAGTCGTAATATTATGAGAATGAAGTCATAAGTTTAAGAGGAAAAAGTCGTAATATGAGAATAAAGTCAGAAGTTAACGAGAAAAAAGTCATAATATTATGAGAATAAAGTCATAAAATTTAAGAAAAAAGACGTAATATGAGAATAAAGTCATAAGTTTACGAGAAAAAAAGTCGTAATATGAGAATAAAGTCATAAGTTTATGAGAAAAAAGCCGTAATATTATGAGAATAAAGTCATAAGTTTACGAGAAAGAAGTCGTAATATTACGAGAATAAAGTCATAAGTTTACGAGAAAAAAGTTGTAATATTATGCGAATAAAGTCATAAGTTTACGAGAAAAAAGTTGTAATATTATGCGAATAAAGTCAGAAGTTTAAGAGAAAAAAGTCGTAGTATTATGACAATAAAGTCATAATATTATAAAGTAGTAATTTTACGTGTTTTTTTTCTTTTTTTTTTCTCGTAATAGTATGACTTTATCCTCGTAATATTATGACTTTTTTTTCGTAATATTACGACTTTATTCTCGTAATAGTATGATATATAAATATTCTGGAAATCTCTGATTTTGTTTCCCTCAATGTGGCCCTAATACTCCGTAGTACATTTGCACTTTGGCCCTCACTGCATTAGACTTATATACGATATACTTAGACTATAAACTGTGTTACCTTCATCACAATGCTCAAATGTTTTGCGGCTCCAGACAGATTATTATTTATTTTTGGCCTAAAATGGCTCTTTTGATAGTAAAGGTTGCTGACCCATGTGCTAACGGATATATTAGCAATGGAGCAACCAGCCACTCAACCAGAACTGGTAACATTACCAATCATAGGTGGGAAATCGCGCTCATTCAACAGCAGTTGTTATGGGAAGTTCAAGTGGATTGAACATAGTAAAGACTCATTGTTTGTACATCGAGTTTACTTTTATAGGGGATGGCTAAAACTATTGGAAAAGTCTCTGAGAGGCGGATTATGGTGACATCTTCAACTTGTTCAACTCAAAGCCCAGAAGACTTGGTGCCAAAGGTAAGCCAGTGTTTGTTTTTATTCTGGCCTGCCATGGCATGTTTTGCTTGTTATATATCTGTGAGGAAGTTCTGAATCGTAACATAATTTGTCAGCTGGTGTGATGAAAACTTTTTAAAACTGAATGTTGGGAAGACCAAAGAGCTGATTATTGATTTTAGAAGGAAGAAGGAGGTGGTCTCCCCAGTGGTAATCAAGGGTCAGCAGATTGAGATTGTCGAGTCCTATAAATACCTAGGTGTCCACCTGGACAGTAAATTAAAATGGAAAAAGAACACTGATGTTGTATTCAAGAAGGCCCAGTCGAGTCTCTTCTTCTTGAGAAAACTTAGATCTTTTATTATCAGCAGGACCCTTCTTCATGTTTTCTATCAAGGTATTTTAGCAAGTGTTCTTTTTTATGCCGTGCTCTGCTGGGGGCAGCATCACTGTGGATGAACAGGATCAATAAGTTGATCAGAAAGGCTGGCTCAGTGATTGGTCTTGCAACAGACTCACTGGAGGTCACCATAGAAAAGAGGACAAGGGCCAAACTTAAAACAGTTCTGCATGTTCTGCAAGCGGTCAGATTTTTTAATGAACATTCTTAGATATGGCCTAGATCCATGGTACCTCTCAGCTGTTGATTATGTCTCAAAGGGCTATGATGTTATTTATTTATTGGTGTATTGTGAATATTGTGTTTTTGTTGTTTGTTTGTTATTGTCTGACTTGGTGGCAATCAAATTTCCACACGGGGATCAATAAAGCTATCTATCTATCTATCTATCTATCTATCTATCTATCTATCTATCTATCTATCTATCTGTCTATCTATCTATAATCATAACGAGGGTTATGCAGTATTGGATTTGTTATTATCCTGTGTTATTGCGTCTTCTATGTAGAGGCTATAGGTAGCCACTCATCTGACTGGCTCATAGGCCTGTTGCATTTTGGTGATACATTATAAGCATGTACATTACATTTTATTAGGCTTAATAAGCCTATGCACTGATACTTGCTGTCCTGTAACTCTGGGTCTCCATGAAACTGTTGTGTAGTGGTCAGTAGCCTACTGTAACTGAGTCTATGAGTGGAGCTCTCTAGCAATCAGGGCTGTATGGGTGTTGACATGAGTACCGTTGGCATACTGACAGTTTTTATAGAACAAGTTTTATATACCTAAAGTTCAAAAGGCCCATCCAGATTCTGCATGCCCATTCATTAACCGTGTTTCAGCTCATTGTTTTGGTTGTCAGGCCCGCAACTTTATGGTACATAAAGGCGCATTTTTTATCGTGAGGGATCGCCTCGCTTCCGAGCATTGAACACTTGATGGGCTGCCACTAGGCACAAGGCACTCTGCACCTGATTGGACGAATGCTTTCCCTTGTGGGCTGCTGCTCCCAGCTTTCAAACAAGGAGGGTGAAACGAGGAGAGGTCACGCTTCATCAATGCGTCGTATCTTCGGGGTGCAATACATGCGCAATAAAATCTGGTCTGTACTCCAGTTACACTGCGCATGTGTTATACCCCATACCGCATGACCCCGTGTCCCAGTCTCTTTCAATAGGCCTTGTTTTCAAACCATAACCAACATGGCGGCTTGTTTGGAAACTTTCTTCTCTTATATCACGAAAATAGCTCACCGAAATGTGTTTCGGAAAACATTTTAAGCAAGAAATTTTGGATCGACAACGGTTAGTTTAAACGTTTTTAGGCAGTTTCCAGAGGCGGTGAGTTGCATCGGACACCCGCCGTGATTTGCATCAACAGGAAGACAAAGTTAGTAACTAGCTGGTGAACATAGGAAGGGTTTAGCAGCTAAAGAGACAGATCAGGATTAACTTAAAAAAAGAGCTGAGAGGAGATTGAGTTTAGAACCTACAACACATACGCAGTAAAATCTGGTCTGCACTCGCCGAAATTGAGCCAAGGCTCTTTCAATAACCCTTAAACTTTATAAGGTGGCGATATGTCAGTGTTTTGTTTACAGCTGGTTTCTACTGCCCCCATGTGGCCCCAAAAAATATGTTAATGCAGGTTTAAATGTGAAAAAAAGACTGGGAAGTTAAAGGTGACACTCTGGTCAAGAATGATGGCTTGTTTTGCAGATTTTATCTGCCCATGCTGAGTAAAAAAAGGGGGCAAGTGTATGGCACTGATAGAAACATTTATGCCTCACGGAGTCCACAAACAGGCAATACGTTTTAGCTCATTTTATTTCCATTAAACCCCTCAACAGCCGGTGTGTTGATATAAATAATATCAATGAGCAGCTATTAAATTACATGGGGGAATGGAAAGGTGAGTGCGTTCCATATGGTTTAGCCTTCTGGTCAGAGCTGCTTTAATTTGCTTTATGCAGTGTAAGTAAATAGCTTTTCAACAGGTTAATTGCTGCTGATACATTACAGGACAGTTAACATCAGACAGGGCCGATTACAGTGCATGTGTCAGCATGTGTATGTGTGTGTTTAGTAGGGTCTAGTTAGTGAAGTTTAATGTGTGCTCTCTGCTGACTGCTGAAGCAGCAGGTTCTCCCGTCACATGCTGTGAAATCGCAACCTGATGACCCTCCTCAGTGTGGCGTCATAATCTGGAAACATTGTCTCTCTTACTGTCATCATAAAACGGTTGGAAGCGCAGTTAAATGCAACATGTGACTATGCTATCGGTTTTCCCTGGTGTTAATGTCTTTCTGTTTGTGGACACTCTTGTAAAGGTGACCTTGAGGCATAGAGTACATTAAGTGAAGTCAAAATAAGATGTGAGTCAGTCTTGTGGCGCTTCATACCTATATGAGTATATTCGGAATCATTTATTACCGTACATAAATATGCTGCCCCTCTCAGAGTTCATTATTATAAGTGCTTTCATGGTAACTAATAGGATACACACTGACATTTGTCTTTAAGTGCATCTATTATTTTCACTAGTATGATTACATACATTATAATGAAACTCTCCCCAACACAACATGTGTTTTATATGTTTACCACAGTTTACAGTATCTTTAATTCATCTTTTATTTGCTAGTATGTTTATTTACACACTTACTTGCCATTTTAAAATGAATGAACCTGGGTTTTATTTATCAATCTGTAAACAGTACCTTGTTTCATGCTGTATCTGCCGCTGTTATTGTGAACAGTATGTTTGTCTCACTTCATACATACCCTTTATAACCCTTTAATATTTCTTGAGCACTGTTTAATGAGTCATGCATCCAGTCATGACTCACTGACCTCCTAGTGATGTGAAAACTTGGGCTCCCTCTTAGTCGATTTTGTCGGCTAAACGGTCGTTTTGGTCTTAGATTTCTTTAGTTGATTTTTTAGTAATTTCTTATACTCTTTTCATGCTGAATGACTTATTTTTAAGAAACTTGTGAGCACATATCTGGTAAACACAAGATTCAAAGTGGTGCTTTTGTGTGATTCTTTGTGGAGAGACTCAGTTTTACAGTTCTGTCGATTAAATCAACTAATCTATGAGTCGACAAAATCATATGAGTGTTAGTCAACTAAGAATTTCTTTGGTCTAGGACAGCCCTATAGTGAAAACATCATGATGGACGATGTTCATAGATTATGGTGGGAGTAAAAATCCAAACATAAAGCTCATATTATGAGGATTAAACATGCTCAGTACAACAGGGACCTTTTCAGCATCATATGTAACCTGTTGAAAGAGACATCATCAGTGCTGTCGTTGTATACTCTACATTTTATCTGATCTATTTAATATCTACAGACTGTATGCCCGAACAGCAAAGCTAACGTTAGACAAATAAAAAAAGATTAGAAAGCCATCAAATCAAATAGGTAGCATTCAGTGGAAAAAATCTATAGCTCAAGTTCAATAGTTTTCCTGAGCAGTATTGCACTCCTGTTGTATACTGTATTCTATCTGGTTTTATTGACTTGATTTCTCTTGGCTGTATCAGCGGCAATAAAATAAAGTCAATAATCCTGAGAGAAAGAGGTGTGTTTGACCTGTTTTTCACAAAGACACGACTGAACGACTCAACTCTAAACTTCCCCTTTCTGACAATAGGATTCATCATCATTTAATTTGAAGGCCTCAGTAACATTGAACTGTGATGAGAAGTTGCAGCAGAGTCTTTAATTCTTCCAAATTTATCACTGAGGCTTTGCTATGTAAAGAAAGGGAGTCAACATTACAATACAGTGTTCATTGGGAACAGGCTGTCTGTAATAGTGAGAGAGCAGTGTGATTGACAGGGAGATAATGCTTTGTAAACTCTGCCCTCTTGTGGAAAACTAGAGGAAGTGAACTTCCTACATTACTGTAATTTTGTAATTGAACACATCCTCACACATTCTACATTACTACTAATATTGCGATTTGCTCAATCAAGTTGTAACTATAGACCTCACCAACCAGTGTGTGAATGTCCCAGTTCAGTGTAGCTGAGAAAGTCTTCAGATTAAAGACGGTGAGTCATTTACTTCCCATTCTTGCATCTATATGGACCATAATTTTAAGTGGCTGATGGGAAACAGGCAATGAGGAAAAGTGCCTCTTAACACTGAGGTCTCTATGAGAAAGTCAAACAGCCTTTCTATCATATAACATTGTCAGCCAGTCGGCCTTCAGCAGCCAGTGTGTGATCAGGTCATGGGTGACGGAGCACACTGACGTCTAATGGTGTAATGATGGGACGTCAAGGGAGAGGCTTGTGGGAATAAACGGACAGGAGACGGCTTGTTTGCACAGAGAACATAAAGTCATTATTGCTTTACAGCCAAAGGTAACTGGGACACCTGCTGAATAGGAAAGGTTTTTATTGACTAGACAGCATTTTTAACTACAGCAGTCTCCCTGAAGCTACGGGCTGGGACGGAAAAAATAGTTGCAGTTTAGTAAAACCGTTATCCCCTACACATCAAGATGCTGTTTAATGGTCAGTGGTTGAAAAGAGTTGGGAATCTATAAAATTACCTCAGTGCATGTTTTGAGCATATTCTACTTTTTAATGATTTCAAATAATCTGTAATTACTAATATGCAGGATGCAAAAGAAATAGGACTGCACAATTAATCAAAATTTGATCAAAATCGCAATATGGCCTACTGCAATTTTCACATCGCAGGAGGCGCAATATTTGTTAAATGTGAAATGTGTCAAAATATAATTTTAAATTAAATATTGTTGTGCTGCAGAGATGTCCTGTCACCATAGTCTACAGACTTAAGAAAACACATTTGTTTGGTACAGATCCCGGCAAAAATCACACCATAATCATTTCAATATTTTTCAGTGAAAATGGATAATTATGTAAAAATTGTCATTCCCTCTAATGTCAAATCATATCAGTCGCAATTGCATTCGTTCAGCCCTAAAAATAAATCAAAATCTGCTGGTTACTTGTGGCTTTAAATTAATATAACGTGTCCATGTGTCACAGGATCTCATAATGTCACTAATAGGAGATTTTGATATGTTGATATGTTAGGCAGCGTTCTCCACCACCATCATTAAAACATGGAAGAATTGTGTTCATGCCTCCTGCAGTGCAGGGACTCCGAGATTTACAAATTTAGAAATATGGCTGCAACTAACGATTATTTTCATTGTCGAGTAATCTTAATTGATTAGTTGATTGGTCTATAAAATGTCAGATGTCCATCAGTGTTTCCCAAAGCACAAGATGACGTCCTCAAATATCTTGTTTTGGCCACAACTCAAAGATATTCAATTTACTCTCATAGAGGAGTAAAGAAACCAGAAAATATTCATATTTAAGAAGCTGGAATCAGAGAATCTTTTTCTTAAAAAAATTATTCAAACCGATTAATCGATTATCAAAATAGCTGTTGATTAATTTAATAGTTGACTACTAATTGATTAATCGTTGCAGCTACTTATACATAAATATAAGTGATCTAAATAACTGAAATTCATAGCAAAATATAATCTACATCCATGGAATCAGGTTATTTTGAACTTCAAGGATCCCTCCTCAGATGTTTTTTTTTTTTATGACCATGTTTTTTTTAACGCTCACCTTGAAACTGAAATCCTCTCAGTCTGGCAACCATCCACGACCTGGAGTTTTAAGCTTGGTGTGATGTCTGGTCTGGTGTGGGAATTGCGACACCTTCTTTGCGTTAAAACACAGGTGAGAACTGGCAGCTATGTATATAAAAGACTCCCTCCGTCACACTGACAAAAGCACTGACAGCAAGGTTACCATTTGGAACCTTGGACCATACCACCAGACAAAGATTTTTTTTTGCTAACTTTTGCTGTAACTTTTTTAGTTGCTTAGTCAGTTTTTGAACAAATTGCGTAACTTCTATTTTGAGAGCCATCCCTTTTTGTGTCAAAGAATGGCTTCCCCTATCAGCCTGGTCTTTTTGTCAAGTTGGACAGCTGTAGCTTTTACATTCCCTCACCATACTCTTGACAACATTATCAAAGGGTCAAGAGTCGAATTTGAATCATCTGGCGGCGGACCAGACAAACCTGTCCGGGGAATAGTGAAGGTTGTGCAGCTGGACCCTCGCGCCCTGGCCCAGTCAGGGCTCTTCAGAGGAGGACTGACCCCCAGAAGAGCCCCCTCAGCCCTCAGCTCCAGATTGTCCTTCCCTGCTTTCTTGTCTCAAGGGCGTCCAGGTCCGGCCCCGGCCCTCAAGACCCCAGTGAGTCCGCTGCATCTCCTGCGCCATAAAAGCCCCACAGAGATGGACCTAAAGAAGAGACAAGGCCTGCAGATGTGGCAGAGAGCCATGAATAAAGGAGAGAAAACAAGCGTGTCCCTGCCAGTCAACCTGAAAGACACCAAACAGACGTGCACTGCGGTACCATTCACTCAGGTAAGAGGCAAAGTTCTTTCTCGTGTGTAATACTAAGATTTTAGCTCCTTTCTCTGCCAAATAGATGATGAGCAAGAGCATTAAAATGAGCGATTCTTTACACAGTCAAATAGAAGAAAGCAATGTGAAGTGTTTATTTTTCAGTGGCAATAAGAGAGATGTCTGCATAAATCTGATTATGGCTCTGGTGGAGGATTAGCTGTGATGGCGTGGAGTTACATAAACACATAGTGTTGATTTTTACACCCTCCGAGGTAAATTAACTCTGATAATATTACCTAATCTTGCCCCTCTCTGTCATCCTCCCAGCGCGTGACAGCAGACGGATGCGACACAGTAACGGTGCACAACAAGCTATGTTTCGGCCAGTGCAGCTCCCTGTTTGTCCCGTCCGAAGGGGAGTTTGGTACTGGGACAGGGGCCCTCCACCACCGGGCCCCCTGCTCCCGTTGCGCCCCGTCCAAAGCTCACACTGTGACCGTGCCCCTGCGCTGCGGAACCAAGGTCCGGGAGAGGCGAGTGATGCTGGTGGAGGAGTGCAAGTGTGAGACGAGCCGAGAGGAAAAGAGCGCCGAGGCTGCAGCTTCCACACACCTGTAGGCCAAGATGTGGACTTTATTTTTTTATAAATTATTGAGACACTTGTAATGTATATTTACATATGTATCTGTGCATTTGTTTATGAGTCTGAATGTGTTATTCAGAGTAAATTATTCTGGTGGTTTATTTATTCCACCTGTGATTAATGACAAAATGACCTATATTTTGGTCATGCAATTTTCTGTTGCAACAGATGGAGCTGTCCACACTGGACTTGTGTTACTGTTTAAAAAAATGTGTTTAGATTAATCTAAACTGAAATATTGTGATCTGTAATATTGTCATTAAAATGCCCTATTTGTCCACATTCCTTTTCGCCTGGCTTTGCTAATTAGTTTTCCGCCAACACTAGTTAGATTTACAAGTGCAATTTAGTTTGCATGCAAAGCTCAAGTAAAAACACGCCGAGCATTTGTTGTTTTTTTCCACCCACTCTGGCATTCAAGTGCTCAAGTGTCAGCTCCTATATTTTATTAAAAAGCCGTGTTCAACCGACTTTTAGCACATAGCACTTACATCTGAAAGCACCAAACTAGAGAGCAAACGAGCTATTGAGCGCGGGTACTTAGCAGTAAGCAAACATAATTGTTTCAGCATGGACCCCTGAATTATGTATAGGAACCACCTATTCTCATGCCCAATCTCTTTTCAGCGTAGTTGTGGGAATTTGAACATCATTCACCACAGATGCACTTGAGCGAGCGGGCATGTGTGATTATGTGCGTATGTGCTTTTTTTCTTCAGTTAGGGCCCATAAAACCTATTATTCATTTATATCCTGGCACCTGGGCCTGGTAAAGTGAACTCATCCCACACATCCCTACATACGTTCCCAGAGGAGCATAAAGAAGGGGGCTCTTTACGATGCCTTGGCATGCTGTCAAAATGACTGTTTAGATGGCCATTTGCATTCACGTGGGCTTTCTGGAAAAGTGAAAGCGCTCATTGCACTACGGGGGTGCATTGAGTCCCTTGGATTCCATTAGCATGTGATTAACATCTTGGGTTGATGGCTATATTTTCCAAGATTGATGGGACAAATATTTGCCCAGGTCTTAACTATGAGGAATTAGGGGCCACTTTTAATCAGGCACTGTTTTTTTCAAAATATGCAGAAGGTGGAGAGGTCGGGAGGCTCATATAGCCGTGTTGACGGTGATCAAATTCTGCTTTTTCAACTCCCATTCCTCATAATGAAGAAGGTTGTTTGTAAAACGCCAGAATTGGAGTCATTTATAACTATAACCTGCCCTCTGTTTAGTCATCCATCTCTGTCATTAAATGATGCACTTGCTATTTATAATAATCTAACCACTGCTGTTGTGTGTGTGATGACGCTGGTGTAGGGCGAGTCATGATCTCACTATCTATTCTTTCCAAACTCTGTACCACTCTTCTTCAAATCTTTTGTTTTTAAAAAAAAAAAAGGAGATAAAAAAGAAAATGGGCATAGTGATGGGAGGGGAAGGAGTGAGGGGGGGGTTGTTGATTGAACAAACAAGGTGCACAAGAGAGTGCACCACTTAGCAAGACAGATGTCAGCCCCCTTTGCATTGTGGGATCCGGCGGAGCACTCCTGCGTCATTAAGGATGGCCTGGTTCCCATGGCGAGGGGAAAGGAAGGAGCGAAAGGAGGAGGGCCCGCTGCCAAGTTCAGCGCCTCGGGGATCAGATCAGCGTCACGGGGTGCTAAGTGGCCTAGTTAGCGCTTTAAAACGCACAATGAGCTGCCTGCTCTTTCTCTCTGTGTGTAGGCCTTTTAACTGTCAGACATGGAAATGGTTGGGAGGTGCGTGTGATGGAGGAGGAGGGGGGAGTCAAACGATATCGGTTCAATCAAGGTGTATCTCAGGGAAGCTGAATTATAGGTGGATGATTTGAGGCCTTTGCACGTTTACTTAAAAAGTTTAACTTTGAAAAATGCTTGTCTAGACCTGCAGTTAATTATTACACATCTTTGTTGATTACTCGATTCTGATTGGTCAATCACGGCGTTCTATGGTTTGTTATATCTTTATGGCAGACCGTTGCTATGGGTGCAGTTCTGATGTCGGACTTTGGCGGAACGTTTTTGTGTCAAAATATTGATTTCTTAAGTAAGTAGCCATGTCATAAGCGGGATAATGTACAGCCTGCGGGTCATTGTTGTGAAATAAACCCCTTCAGGGTGATGCAAGACGTTTTCGCCCTGTCGGGGTTTATTTCACAACAATGACCTGCTCGCTGTACATTATCCCTTACTTATGTGTGAGGTGTGCTTCTTTGTGCATTATGGTAATTGGTTTGAAAACAAATACTCCCAGATTAGACTATTTTGATGTTGTACATCTTTTACCCATGACTTCCTGTGTGTCCTTCTGTATCTAAAGCCTTTGCTGCGTAGCCCAAACATTGCTAAGCTAACTAACTAGCTGAATAGTGCTGGAAAAGGAAGGTCCACCAGATTTTCCCCGGCCGCTTGGGGCTGTGCTGGAGCTAAACCGTCATGGTAGATTGGACCAGACTGGACCGTGGATCAGGCTCCTAAGATCTGGCATCGGCAAGTGCGAGCGAACGGGGGTCCATCATGCAAAGAAATTGGGATGGTGAAAGGGTACGCCAGGAGAAAATGTGATGACCTGTTAAGTCGTAGACCAGACAGAGTCTTCTCACCTAAATCCCACCGGTGCAGGTTTAGTGCTGTAGGTGTCGGGCCTTAGGTGTGAGGGTGTCTGGACCACGGCTAACATCTACCTCCCCACTGATAGCGCTGGTACATGCTCACTGTTACTGTGGTGTTAGTCTGGACCAGCTGGTCAGAGTTGGCTCTGCAGGAGATGGTGCCCCGGGCTAAGCCTGCCAGCCTACTGCCATTCTGCCTGGCTGCCAGGCCGCCTGCCAGGCTGTCTGTTGGGTGCTGGGGAGGACAGAGAAAGGTGTAGCCTGCAGATCTGGACAACATCAAAGTTTGTCATTGGACAAAGTCCTCCAGTGGTTTTAGTATCTGGTACTACTACTACTGCTAAAAGTAGCACAACTAATGTTTCAAATCTGACTTAACACAATAGTCTGGTGCCCATATGAACACTGAAAAGAGTTTGCATTCTGTAATCATTCCTTCTGTTCATACTGGCCATTGAGAGGTCCGTTCTTCATGCACTTCCAATGTAAATGATGGGAGACAACAGCCCTCGTTCAGTGCAAATATATATTCCAAAGTTTATCCGAAGCTAAAATGAGGCTTACAGATTATGTATAATTTAAGTATTTTTATTATTATTCATTGTGTTTTGTTTTCCATCTGATGTTATGTATTCTATTTCATTTTCTTTTTATTTTTTAAATCTTTTATTTACTATACATTATATATTATTTATTTATTATTTTATCTTTTATAATGTGTTTCTCGATGCTTTTAATGTTTTATGTAAAGCACTTTGAATTGCCTTGTTGCTGAAATGTCTGAGTTAGACAAATCAAGTGGGTTTCTTTTAACATTTACAGTCTTTTTAGAGGGAAGTTTGTACTAAAAAGACTAACTTTGAAAGATACCCACTTGATTTGATTTTCAATGAAAGCATGTTAGACAGGAATCTTTTGACGGCCAATAAGAACAAGAGGAATGATTACAAGCAAGCAAAAACTGTTTCAATGGACATATGAGCATGTGAGAATTTTTTTTCAATTCAATTCAATTTATTTTTATATAGCGTCAAATCGTAACAGAAGTTATCTCAGGAGTTTTTAAGATTTGAAAAAATGTGAACCTATTATTTCACCTTTCAACATTTTAGTTTTACTTAAATAAATAAATACTCAAAATCAGGTTTATTTTGCCAAGTATATACATATAAGGAATTTGACTTTTTTTTAATGCAATAATAAAAATAATATAAAATAAAAATAAAATACCTTTATACAAGTTAAGTATTTATACAAGTCAAATGTTCGGAAGTGGTAAACAATACAAATAGTGCGAAGAAATAAATACCGGATGGATATATGTGGACTAGACTATTATGTACAGCATGTACATGTGGAGATGTCTATATACAGTATGTACACTGAGTAGGATTTATATTTACAGTGACAGGTATGCACATATTATAATATGTACTTAAAGTGACAGATGATATGTACATATTACTGAAAAATGTGCATTAAAGGCTGTAAATTATAATCTAAAAATGTGCATTAAAGGCTGTAAATTATAATCTAAAAATGTGCATTAAAGACTGTAAGAATTATAGTCTACAAGAGCAACAGTGGTGTTACAGGGTTATTGACAGTGTATGACTGATAACTTGATAATTTATATTTGCACCTTAAATTGCTTTTTTTTGGTTTACCATGATACCTTTTAATATGCGTTCTGAAAAATACATCAGTTTAATTACATTTTCTGGTTCTTTAGTTCTTATTTTCGAATATGTGGTAATGAACTTTATTGTTCAATACCTGACAAAGTGTTATGTGTTGTATTTATATACATTTATTAGATTATTATTAATAAACTTAATAGAAAAAGCAAGCTACTGGATATAGTATTTTTTAATTTGAGCAGTTTATAATATTTCCTGATGCTCCCAAAGGAATGATTTGTAAATGTGTAGCGTTTCTCTCATTTCTCTCTATCTGGTAGTTGAAGAAGACAGATATTTGACCCACTGACCACTTGCCTACAGATAACATATGCATATATGATGATATTTATGTACTTGTTTGCGTCGTGCGTCTGACTGTACTTGCACCGATTGTAACCTCAGTGTGGCAGCGTTAGTGTTGAGCTGTCAGTCAACCCTCTGCTGGAGTGTGATGATGATAGCAGTGTCGCTGTGGCAGGTGCGGTCCTGCGTGCCATGCAGGTGATGTCTCTCATGCTCACTTAGCTAATGACTCCAATTAAAGTAATTAAGAGCTGGCACGGTGAAACCTGCTCACCCGCCTGCTGCCAGCCCATCCATTCCCCTTCACCAGAACACATCACCACCTCGTACCGCTACATGCCATCATCCATCGCGCTGCTCCGCTCTCCTGCCTTCCCTTAATCTTTCTCTCATGGGCACCTCACCCTCTCCGTCGTCCTGTGCGCCTCTGCTCCTGCCGAGGCCTTTAAAAGAAACATGAAGCCTAAAATCAGCTAAACGCTCCACTCCAGAAGCACTTAAGAGACCCTCAGCTCAACTTATTGTCACAGAGACAGCTACGGAAGGGAGAGAGAGCGGAGGCCGGGTCCGGCAGGAGAAAGAGGGGAGTTTAAGAGGGAGAGGGGATGCGAGCCAGGTCCTAACGAGGGGAGAGATAATTGTTTTGTTTTGTTAGGGGCCCTTCTTCAGCGTGGAGGGAGTTGAAATGACACGCCACACATGGTTTTTGGATGAAGTGGGCAGAGAGAGGGGCGGAGGGACGCAGGCTTGATGCAAGAGTGGTGAAAGTGTAGAGGAGGGGGCTGCAGCACAGAAAAGGCGGTCATACGTATAGCACAGAGAAAGGCGCCAAAAAGCTGCAACCACAACGCAACACTGGAATCTGCTTTTTTTTTTTTTTTTAATATACGCTGACAGATTCACAAGCTCCCATGAAACTTTGATTATGATCGTGCACTTTGTTGTCTCCCCACTCACGAAAACCCCTAGAAGAATTCAATGTCAAAATACTCATTAATCACAGAGAAGTTCAATATCACAGTGCATAAATTCCAATGGTGGGAAAGATCGCACCGGCGGGCCAAGCTGGAGACACAACTTTGGCTCCCGGGCCCGGTCAGATTTATCAAAATTTATGAAACGGCAAACATATGAATCTCTGGTGTCTTGGTGTTCTTTCAGCACTTGGATTCACAGACTGGTAGTCGATGTGCCTGGATTTGTAGTTGGCGTGGCAGAGCATACACTTTTCCAGAACCTCATCACATTTTCTGTGAGAAAAAAAAAGACTTTGATGTGAACCCTGGGTTTACCTCGCTCTGTTTTCCTCATGCTTCCATCCACTCAAACACATTTCCCTTTTTATTTGTCTGTAACATTTAATCAGAAGCTAATGTGAAAAGTGCGGTTGTGGCATAAAATATTATGTGGAAAACTAGCCATAAAACCATTTTTGCAGGATATTCATTTTCTGCCTCTCACATAGTGACACAGCGAGAAAGCATCACCGGTGACATTGAAGAAAGCAGACGCCTTGTGAAAGCCACCATCATCAAAATTACAGCTGAGCACACTTTGGTAATCTGGCGACTAACAGCATCAAGCAATTTATCCTGGTGGACTGTCTCTTTGAGCCAGGCCTGCGAATCACCTCCAGAAGCCTGTCACCACTTCCATGAAGATAAATGGTATCATTACACAGTCTCCATCATGCATTAGCTGATCTGGAATCCACTTTCTGCTCAAAAGTGGAAATGGCTATATGGATTGCACTCAGTCATCAGATAACACTGACAGAATGTGCGGCAAACATCGCAGACTCATTTCGTTACGTCGCATATCGGTGGATGCTGCGGCCGACGTTTTCAAAACAAAACAGTTTGTTAATTTCCTCATCTTGAATTATGGTCATGAAGTCTGTCTGTTAATAGGATCAATACCAATACAGGCACAATTTATCCAACACATTCTGCCAGTGTCATAGATATCTGTCCACAAACAGTCATCCTTGCAGTGGGCACAGGAGGAAGAGGAGCATGCCAGTGTGTGTGAGAGAGAGAGAGAGAGAGAGAGAGAGAGAGAGAGAGAGAGAAAGAGGAAGAGTGATTGAGAGAGAGACAGACAGACACATAGGGGGTGGGGGTAGAAAGGGGTGGAAGGGGGGGGGAGCAGTGCACCAGTGTTCAAGAGAGATAGGCCAAGTGAGAAAGCGAGTGAGTGTGTGCATGTTTGAGTTTTGTGTGGAGGGGTACAGAGGAGGGGTGCAGGTGGCATGGAGCTGGCGCGGGCCTGGCCCACTGTCCCCTGGCAGTGCCAGGCTCCATCTGTCATCAGCAGGAACATCTGCAGCCCAAGGTGCCCTTGTCACCCAGCGTTAGAGTAACGAGTTTGGCGTTTCCATTAGTCCAGGGCCCTCGCCCGCCTGGCCCGCTCCAGCCAAAACCATGGCATTTTGGGTGTGAGCTTGTGTGTGTTTGCCTGTGAGTGAGTGTGTGTCCAGATATGAGACGGGGAGAGGGAGAATGAGGGGAGCGAGCTGGGGGTAACTGGATTTGTTTGTGCCCATGTATGTTTGTGGGAGAGGAGCGCGCCAAGCCAAAACAACATGGCAGTGCAGAGCGTTGACCCAGCTGGGCTGAGCCGGCATGTCGAGTCATGTCCCTTCCCGATGTGAGCGTGCCCAGTGCGCTCACACCGCTGCCAGACCCAATCTCTGGTCCCCTTCTCCTCTCTCACTCATTCTACCTCTCTCATCTCCCTGTCTTCCATCTGTCTTCCTCCCTCTTATCTGCCCTCTCTCCCTTACCTCTCCGTGCCCCTTGTAGTTTCCTCCCCCCTGTACGCCGAGTCCTCTCGCACCCCGAGTCTCTACTAACATTCTGCCTCTGAGCGCTGCTCACATTTTTATCTTCCTTGTCCCTAAAAAACAGATGGTACTTCTTTCCTGGCTCCCTCTTTTCATCCCTCTCTCTGAGCTCTCCCCCTCCCTCCCTCTTGTCCTGTGTTTCTTTCCATCCAGCCGGCGTATCACTGATCCTAACTGGCAGTCCACCTGTTTATTCTGTCTCCCCCCCCCCCGTTTCTCTAATTTAAATACCTGAATCATTTTCTCCCCTCTCTCAAGGGCAATAACATGGTTTTATTATTACTTATTATTACTTTTTTTACATGACATTTTGTTAAGACTAAACACGGCTTACACAGTTATTAACTCCACTTTGAGCAGGATGGCTGCTGTTTGTGTTTGCACCACATGGTGGCTCTAACGAGCAGCAATCTGTCTTCACATTAATGAACCGAGCTTTGGCTGCAATTGTGTCAATTACCCACAGAATGCTAATCGGACAAACATGAGCACATCAGAATGAGATAAGATTGATTATTCTTTTTCATTTCCTGTATTACATGTAGGCGTGCATCATAAATCAGTTTTGACGGCATCAGTGTTTAGCCTAAAGGTCTGTGGGAAATAAGACACCACTTAATAAAAGCCACACATTCAAGCCTCGAGCGAGTCGGGCTTTCTGAGAGTATCTGACACGTGAACTTCATACGCTCGCACTCTTATGCATAAACACTCTTTATACAATATTTGAAAAAGTCTCACTTAAAGCTGCAGCTTTGTTCCTTAGGCACTTCAAGTCCTGTCACTTCCTGTGAGAGAGCAGAGGGTTTTTAAGTTATAGTTAAGATTTCTTTTGCTCTCTCTTTTTTCTTGGCCTGTCCTACAAAGGTTTCTCGTCCCCCCTATCAACACTTGAAAAGTGTGTGGAGATAGAGTGAGTGAGGCAGTAAAGGAGAGCCATAGTGAGATAAAGAAAAGGGAAGCGACAACTGCTAATCAATAAGATTTCTCCAACCTCGTTTTTTTTTTTCTCTCTCCCCCCCGAGGCCCGCGGCATTCAAGACGAGCCAAGACGAGCTTGGCATTGTCGAGCACGCCTTAAAAAGAAACACCTGCGAGGTGGAAGACTTTAAAAAACAGCAGAAAAAAAAAAAATCCTGCTTTTCGCAGCTCTTAAAAATGTTGGCAAATGTTCCATGGGTTTTCTGGGAACAAAACAGTAAAAAGAAAGAGCTCCCATGCAAGTGAAGACAAAAGGGGATGGTTTTCCATAGAGATGGAGGTGTCATTACACTTGAGACGGTTGCCAGATTTGGACTTATCTTACCCCCCCCCCCCCCCCCCCCCCTCCTCTCCCCACCCCCACACCCGTCCCTGTATCTATACCATCTTAGTTTATTATCAGAGCTCGAGCAGGGTGGAAAACAAATAATGAATGGTAATATTTAGCTGTTGACAAAATATGTATGTGGCTTTAGTGGGAGATGGGAACGGGGGAATGTGCAGAGAAACAAAGATGGAGAGGGATGGGAGAGGAGAGAGAGAGAGAGAGAGAGGAAGATGGAAAGGGGGGTAACTAAAGCAGATGGCACTCTTGGCATCCACCTCTCTCTTAAATCTGTTTCTGCTGTTTTTCTCATGTGCACGAGGCTTTAACCCTGTGGTAACCTGTGTCCCGGCCTGACCCCGAACCTAACTGCTGTATGTAACAAGCCTGCGGTGTGTGTTTGTGTGTTCACGCGCATGTTCATCTCAAGCATGTCTCCGTGTAATCAGCACCCTAGAAGTGAGTATCAGCAGTCTCAGTGTTTCTATCGTACAGCGTCGTTTTCACACTTTACCTGTTCTCCTGTTTGGACTCGAATACATTTATTTAACAGCTGCAGTTACTTTGCAGATCAAGGTTTTATAAGACATCATAAAATACACTGCAATGCCATGAGTTAGTATGACTTTAAATCAGCTCTATCTCAACCGTACACATTATTGCATTATTAAAATCTACTAGTTTAATACATAGATATATACCACTGACAGGACATTTTTTTTACTTTTGATACTAAGTCCATTTTACTTCTAATACATGTTTTTTTACTCAAGTAATGTTTTGAATACTGGACTTTTACTTATCATGTAGTATTTTTACTTTGTGTTGCCTTTATTGTACAGGATCAGAATACTTTCTACCACCAGTGGTGGAAGGTAACTAAGTAAATTTACTCAAGTACTGTATGTAACTACAGTTTTGAAGTACATAAATATTTAAATTTCATGCCACTCTACAGCTATAATTTTACATACAAAACACATGGTCAGTTTATAAGATATGCTGCATTAGTATAGATTAAACTACTATATGAAGTAATTTGTTCCATCTCAACCAGTCATATTTACATATTAATAGATCAATAATAATGATCCAGTAATATAATATGAACACTGACAGGGGCAGTTTTTTCTACATAACGTGTACTTTTACTTTTGATACTTGAAGTACATTTTGCTTATAATACGTTTGTATTTGAGATCTAGGGTTGCAACTAACGGTTATTTTCATTGTCGATTAATCTGTCGATTATTTTTTCTCGATTAATCGATTAGTTGTTTGGTCTATAAAATGGTGAAAAATGTTGATCAGTGTTTCCCAAAGCCCAAGATGACGTCCTCAAATGTTTTGTTTTGTCCACAACTCAAAGATATTAAATTTACTGTCAAAGAGGAGTACAGAAATCAGAAAATATTCACATTTAAGAAGCTGGAATCAGAGAATTTAGACTTTTCTTTTCTTAAAAAAATACTCAAACTGATTAATTGATTATCAAAATAGTTTCTGATTAATTTAATAGTTGATAACTAATCAATTAATCCATTAACTGTTGGAGCTCTACTTTTTAGATTCAGTACATACAAAACACATGATCAGTTTATGAGATATGATGCATTATTATAGATTAAACTACTATATGAAGTAATTTGTTCCGTCTCAACCAGTCATATTTACATATTAATAGATCAATAATAATGATCCAATAATATAACACTGACAGGGGCTGTTTTTTTGCTAAACGCATACTTTTACTTTTGATACTTGAAGTACATTTTGCTGATAATACTTCTGTATTTCTGCTAAAGTAAAAATCTGAATACAGGAGTTTTACTTGTAATGGAGTATCTTTATGGGGTCATATTTCTACTTTCACTTAAGTCTAAATACATCTTCTACCGCTGGTAGTCCTTTTGATATGGCGCACATTTTTGACTCCCTTTAACTTGTTCAATTAGTTTGTTTGGGGCGAGCACCGTATTTTGAGCGCTCTTCCATCAGTCCATTCACAGCTGCTGCAGATCAGAGAAACGTCTTTTATTATCTAAGCCGTGAGCCTGCAAGCCGAAGAAATATTTTTACTGGTGTAAGCATAAATTTGCACAACATATTTCAGGTGGAATTTTTTATTTTTTTTTACATCATAAAAAGCAACAATAAAGCGCTGCAGCTTGTGATTGACGGAAGAAATATTGTGGTATGCTTCAAACACCTGGGACGTCGTCGACTGTGTATTTAGGCCACATCCGTCTCTCACTGAGTAGAAACATTCATGACTCCCATACATGCTCCCATAGACAGACTATAGATTTCACTGAATGCACATCACTTATATGTGGGGTGCCGCGGTGGTGTGAGCTCATTTGCATAATCTCCCATTTAAAGAGGGATGTGCTGGAAGCCGGTGGGGGGTTGATGGTGAGGGCTGGGGTGGGGAGTTGGGAGGGTGTACAAAGTGCCCATTGTGCAGTCCCAGGATAGGGAACATGCCCTGTAGCAGGGCCTGGTTTGTGTGTGTGACTGAGAGTGTGTGTTTGCGAATGTTTATCTCCGTGTGTCTGTGTGTGGGAGCCACACCTGTCAGGAGAGCCTGAGGGAAGCAATAATGAGTGTGTACATGTCTATATACGTGTGTGTGTGTGTGTGTGTGTGAAGCACATATAGTCGAATGGATATCATTGAGAGCATTAAAATCTGTGGGCCATGTCAATCTTTTATGTCCTAATTGTTTCCCTTTATTAACTTGGCTTGTTATTATCATACACACACACACACACACACACACACATGTACGCTCGCACATACTCCCACTCACTTCCACCCACACTCAGCAGTAACCACACTCTTCCCCGTGCCAAATCATAATCTACCCAAGACGCAGCAGGCCGATAGGATCAGACTGGAGAAATAATGGTAAAATCAGATTTTTGGGGGGCTTTCGAGGAAAAGAGCCCAGAAGTGCTGAAATAGCTGGTGGGCTGCGTCTCTAATGGTAAAACGTAATGCTCAGCAATCTGCTTAATATCCCCGCCGCACTCATTAGATTAGTGAACATTAAGGAGATTGGAAGATCTGCACTCTATTGTTTTACTATGGCAACACAGGGGCACAGAGGCTCTACTGCTAATGGCGGGGAACAACAGGAGGTTACTGAGCGCTAAAAGCTGCTGTCACTTCTAGCGTGGAGGCTGTGTGAGGGGCGACACAGGTGAACACACAGGCAGGAACAGATTCGCAAATGGAGTAAAGCTGTGTATTGGCAAGAATCTGGCGATACGATACGTATCATGATACAGGGGTTACGATTCAATATATTGCGATACTGCAATTTTTTAAATCTAATTTAGGAAAACTGTCATATTATAATGAACACACTACCATATGCATAAAATCTGAGTAAAAAAAAGTTGACTTTTTTTATGCAATCAGAACAGTGGGATCTGCATTTATCACAGTCCTTGTAAAATCCAACATCATAGCACTACTGTGAGAGGGCACATACACTGAGAGGACGCATCTCTTTGCAAATGAAATAAAGTACTAATTAAGAATCCATACAGAATCACAAAACATAATATCGCGATATTAAATTTTTTCCGATATTGTCTTACACCTCTAAAATGGAGTAGGGATGCACCGATCCTACTTTTTCAGTCCAGATACCGATAACTTGGCTTTGCGTATCGCCCGATACTGAGTAGCGACCCGATACCAGTGTTTAATTAGTAAGCTGATTGCCTCACTATTGGAAGTAACTGGGCTCATTCTTTTATGTGTAAGGCAACATCAGGCTTGACTTAAACATTGCTTTCCTAACTGTGTAAAGCAAAATGTGACCAATAAATACATAGATATAAATTTACTGAATTGTTATTTATTATTAGAATAATAAAATAACCAGCAACTTGGTAAAGAAATCGGCAAAATTAACAGGAATAACAATTCAGGTGTAAACCCTTTTAATGCAGCAACAAATTGGTCAAATCTTGCACAGGAATACAAATTCCAGTTTTTGGTATATAAAGATAGAATTGAATTAAATAGATCGATCCCATTTTCACCGATACCCGATCCAGCTATTTGAGTCAATATCGGCCCGATATCCGATCCGGTATCGGTGCATCCCTAAAACGGAGAAGAGATATGGTTAAGAATTCAAAATAGTTCACACAAACACACTCAAAACCAGAGAAAGAAACATTTCTGAACCCCCGAGAACATCAAAAAGATCGTTGCACAATTATATTCTTTCTTCACTAGTATGGGAAACAGTAGCAGCCTGAAGTTGTCCCCCTATTAATGGCTAATTCCTCGGCTGGTTTGGCTCAGGGCAAGACAGAAAGCTGTGTGTGACCACCACCAGTAAAAGCAGCACCGTGCTGGGATTCAGGAACGTTATCGGAGCTCAAAGTCCTAATTCCACACTGGGAATTCTGCCATCAGTAACATAATAAGTCCACTTTGGCTGTGAGGGAGAGAGAGAGAGAGAGAAAGGTTTCTTTTTTGTTTTTTTGCTCTGGAGTCTTGGCTCCCTCGATTGTAAAGTTCCTCAGGCGAGCGTAAACAGATCAACAGAAAAACAGCTATTTTATTTTGCAGGCTCCCAGCAGTTGTACGGGCTAATAAGAATAACTATTAAACTCATGTTGTGAGTCCCAGGGAGGGATTTTTTTTTGCGGGGGGAGAAGGCGAGTTATATGACCTGAGCTCTGTAGGGTGTTTTATACTGCAGCCGAACACAGATTATATCCACTGCAATTGCAGAACTTGTCAGAGGCTTATTTCCCAAAGCCTTCACAATCCTCTGTTTCCTTTCCTCTTATTGGTCTGATCTATGTTCACATCTCACCCAGAAAACTGAGATTTGTCTCATTTTTAGGAAAGTTGGAAATGGCAACCAACGTTTGGTTTTTGAATCATTATTATTGATGAGATAATTTTGTCCTGAATTATTTATGCAAAGCAGTGTTTTCTTAGCTTTTTGGAGTCTGAGACAAACTTTGGCAAAGCTCATAGATGATCCACATTCCTCGTCGCTTGGAAAAGGTCACACAAAGCTTTTAAAAGCACGGACAAGAGCGATAGTGAACTCATTGGATGCAAACTCGGAGGAAAACACAAGATTATATGAACATTTACTTACATTTTAATGAAGGCGCATTGCTTTTATTTCCTTGATATTTCATAAACGGATTTGGTAAATCCCTGGTGGGTCCTTTTTCTCCGGTATGTGCAAAATAAAGATAATAACAACATTTTGATTTTTTTCTTTGAATACCATTATCTGAATTTATAAGGGGTTTAACTTATTCTGTTGGTGTTTTATTTATAAACCTAAATTAAAAACATGCTGGCTCGATAAAAACAACTACAGTGCTGAGCTTAATGTGAAGCAGAATTTAACCAAAGGTCAAAGATCTCTGTGTGACCACCATTAGCTACAGCATGTAAACAGGCAGGTTCAGTGTTCTCCCTGAAGAGAAAAACCTTGTTTATTGTTTTTTTATCTATGTTATTTTGGAGATATTGAAGACAAAGTCCATTTAATAATTTATTGCTTATTATATGATGATTTAAAGATAACAGGTTTATTTTTTATGATTTATTCTTGGTGGATGATAACAAAAAAACCTGTAGGCAAAGCTTTTTTGCAGCAGATTTTATCAGTAGAAGTTGATATGTAAGTTATGGCCTGACAAGTATTGCATGGTATTTCAATGGTATTTTTGGTGTATAATTCCATGTAGGAGTGGCTACTTGTTTGTGCATTACACAGTAAATAACCAACTATTTGAATTGTCGGTGTGTACTTTTTTTGTTCACACTGGAAAAGTGACAAAGTAAAGTACCCTCCAAGCAGACAGTGTGCTGCATACAGTCGGTTTTTGAGAGTGCTGCTGATGCACGCTATTCTCCCATGATTCAATGCACAAAGGAAATGGAAGAGTTACTCACACATGAAAAAGAATTGTGGACGGTGGTGAAACAGCCCCAAGAAAGAGCTGAGAAACAAAAAAAATAAGTATTAAACCTTTGTGATGTGTCATCGTGAAGGCAGTGACTTCCCAAAGTTGCAGTTTGATTGACATTCGTTGTCACATGTATTGTACAACTTCCTGTTAGTATAAAATAGCAAAATATGTGTATATTTATTATATGAACTGCTAAAACTGTATACTATGACAACATGTATTTAGTATATACTGTTACTGCTGCAACAATTAATCGATTAGTTGTCAACTATTAAATTAATCGTTATTATTTTGATAATCAATCGGTTTGAGTAATTTTTTTTTTTTTTTTTTTTAAAGTAAAAATTCTCTGATTCCAGCTTCTTAAATGTGAATATTTTCTGGTTTCTTTACTCCTCTGTGACAGTAAACTGAATATCTTTGAGTTGTGGACAAAATAAGACATTTGAGGACGTCATCTTGGGCTTTGGGAAACACTGATTGACATTTTTCACCATTTTTTGACATTTTTCTGACCAAACAACTAATCAATTAATCAAGAAAATAATCAACATATTAATAGACAATGAAAACAATCATTAGTTGTTTTAGTATGTTGTGTGTTAACACTGGAAAAGGGAGAAAGTAAAGTACACTCCAAGCAGACAGTGTACATACTAAATACAGTCGATTTTTGAAAGTGCTGTTGATGCACGCTATTCTCCCATAATTCAGTGCACAAAGGAAATGGAAGAGTTACTCACAGCTGAAAAAAAATGTGCACAGTGGTGAAACAGCCCCAAGAGAGATCTTGGAAAACAAAAAAAATAGGTATTACATCACATGTATTGTACAACTTCCTCTTAGTATAAAATAGCATGTATATATTTGTGTGTACAAACTGCTAAAACTGTATACTATTACAACAAGTATGTAGTGTATACTGTTAGAGCTGCAACGATTAATCGATTAGTTGTCAACTATTTAATTGATCGCTATTATTTTGATAATAGATTAATCGGTTTGAGTAATTTTTATAGGAAAAAAGTCAAAATTTTCTGATTCCAGGTCCTTAAATGTGAATATTTTCTGGTTTCTTTACTCCTCTATGACAGTAAACTGAATATCTTTGAGTTGTGGACAAAACAAGACATTTGAGGACGTCATCTTGGGCTTTTGGAAACACTGGTCGACGTTTTTCACAATTTTCTGACATTTTAGAGACCAAACAACTAATCGATTAATCAAGAAAATAATTGACAGATTAATCAACAATGAAAATAATCGTTAATTTCAGCCCTATATACTCTATAGGATTAGTATGGCTTTGGGACATAGCTGTGTTCAGGGTCCAGTGAATCAGTTGATGAGATCATAGTAACATCATAGTAACATCATATACAAACCACTAGAGGCCACTAGAGGCCCTGTCCATAGGGTTGCACTGATATATGTATGATGTCGTCAGTAAGAGTTTCATTTTCCAAAAGTGTTCACAATGATCATTCTTTTTTTATGTCATGATTTGATGATTGTTTTTAGATTTTACTGTCTTAAATAGAAACAAAGAATTGACCAAAGCACCATTTTCACCACTTCTATTACTGAAAAAAAAAAAAATAAATGATAGGGGTAACTGTTATATGTTACACAGTTTAAGAGATGCTATCTTTAATCAGCCTAAATTCAAACCAGAATTTTTGTTTCTATGTGTGGAAAGATTTGGCCAAAATTAGAGATGTGCTCACGGCTCCCATTCATGTCACATTAGTGGAGGCTGGATTGCAACTGTGGTGACGGCTGAAGCCAGACCACAAAGTGTAGTTTCACTTTGGGCAAATACAACTTTGAGGTCAAGGAACCATTTGACTATCACGAAAAAGAACAAGAATTATAGTTATCATATATTACTTTTACACAAAACACACTCATTATTATTATCATGAGTGACTATGACCTTTGCATTCATCTCTGTGTTTACTGCTGATTAGGAATTTCAGATTACTTCTGAACTCACTCTTAATTACTTTGGATGCGAGTGCACAAAATAAATGCGCGCAGACACACACAAAGTCACACACACACACACACACACACACACACACACACAAACATTAGCGGGGACAAAGAAAGATGCCAGTATGAAAACATTAACCATCAGTGGAAATCCAGAGCCAATTTTAAAGTTAGCACTTGGATTTGAGACTCTCTGGGGTAAGTTTAACCAAAACAAACACAGGATGTACTTGCAGAAAAAATGCATGTATGCTGTTTACTCTCAGTTCTTTTGTTGTTGAGTTTTATTAATCAATGATGTGTCATCGCCAAAAAAACATGCTATGCTCTGTTTTTATTTCATGTTTCACACAGTTTGAAAAGCATTGAAACAGTGAGATTAAAATGCAAAGAACAGAATAGGAGAATAGTATGTAAGCACGAGTTGGCGCGCAAAGTTGAACTCGGTTTTTGCCGCTGTCCTGGGTTTCACCAGCGTCTAAGCATTTAGCCGAGGTTGGCACAAAATCTCCATCACGCGCACACACACACACACACACACACATACACACTTATACAATTGTATGCTTTATAAGGTGCCCACTGATGTCATGGCAACCCCATATCCTCAGCAAGAGGGAAGATGCCCTGTGCCAAAAAAATGCCATGGTAACTTTTTTTTTTTTTTGAAAGCCACGTTGCCCAGAAACCTTTGAAGCTTATTAAGTGAAACCAGTAGGGAGACAAATGGACAGGGAGGGAGAGAGAGAGGAACTGGGGAAAAAGAGAGTGAGAGAGAGAGAGAGAGGGATGGGAGTGCGTCCTGTTCCAGGGCCAAAGTGGGTCTTTGTTTTAGGGAAGGGAACATTGTGGACCTGCAGTGAGGAGGCGCAGCTAGCTCGCTAATGGTGCTTTCAATCAGTTTTTTTTCTGCTTAGATGACAAGTCCAACTTAATATCACCATGATGGTGCATTGAGTTCTGTTTATCAGCAAAGGTTAACATCCATGTTGAGCTCACACTTTCTCATCTACTTTAAAAGGTTGCACCAGTCTGCTAGCTGGCGTTGTGCGGATTTGGCAAGAAGTGGCTAATGGGCAGTATTTGATGGAGTGTGTGTGTGTGTGTGTGTGTGTGTGTGTGTTCTCCTACAGTACATTTGGCTCTTTAATGTGTGTATTTGTGTGTGTGATTGCATTTCTAATCATGATTATGTACCTGTATACAAAGTGTGTGTGCATGTACGTCTTTTCCTCTCTGTGCACGTGTGCGCAGGTGTGTTTTTGTGTGTGTGTGTGTGTGTGTGTGTGCCTTCGCTGTGTAATTAAATCAGTTCATTTCTCCTTGAGTTAGCTCGCGGCGCCAGCGGTGCTGCCCAGTGAGACAGTGTCAGGGTCTGCCAGTTTCATTAGCCCTGATGGATGACCTCATGACAAGCATTACACTCACCTACACTTCAAAAAGACACACACACCGACTTCGGATGAGTGGAAAAGTGAATGTGTGTGTGTGCTTGTGTACACATGCCAACGGGGGACAACAGCGGGAGTATTTCATTTCATGCCCTTGTGCCCTGAAACTACTACACGTGTGTATGTATGTGTGTGTTTCACCGTTGTAATTATGTACACATGTGAACAGCCTGCAATTACTTTCTCATGTTTTTAATTGTATGTGTAAGTACAGTACTGTGTGGGTACAGTGTGCAAAAGCACTATTGTGAGCTGGGTGTTGTCCCTCTTGCACTGTGTGTGTGTGTGTGTGTGTGTGTGTGATAGCATCGCTCTGCGCATGTCCGTGCGTACTGTGTACACTGTGTGCACCAGGGGCAGGGCTCGGCGCTTAGTTGGGATTTTTTGGTGGCGATTTCCATATTGCCTGGGGTCATGTGGGCACGGTGCCCACTCCTGGTGCTGTGGGTGCCCGCTGAGGCGTGGGGAGATTAAAGCGGGCGCACGGTGCCACAAAGGGGTCTGTCTAGTGCTTTTTAATTCCCCTAAATTAGGGCACGGTGCCAAGGCAGCTCCCTGCTATGGCAAACACTCCATAACTGGCACCATAACTACTGCTCAGCAAGACACACACAGAGCGAGAGAGAGACGCTGAACACTGGAAGAAAACATTCCCTCACTCTCTCTCTTTTTCACACACTTGGACACACATGCTTGCATACTTGTAATTAGCAGTCCGGTAGCCTTTGCTGCTAGTTCGCGGGGGGACTGTCTTGGTAATTCGCTATCATTCAGTCCTATTCAGTGAGTTCAGTTGCAATGATGTCACAAGCACCAGTGGAATGTGCACGCTGGTGTGTGTAAATGTATTTTTGTGTGTGTGTGTGTGTGTGTGTAAATCTGCACACCCTGAGGGCAGTGGCACGCCACTAAAGAAACAGTAGGTGGACACTTGGTTGGTATTCGTGTGTGTCTTTTGCATATCTCTGTGTGTGTGTTTGTGTGTGTGTGTGTGTGTGCATTCATGCCCTCAGGGTAGTGGCATGCTGCTAAAGGGCTAGTGTACGGACACTGGGGTGTGTGTGTATGTCAGGTCTCTGAGGTGCTTTTCTCTGTCTGCCTAATCCAAATCTGAGGTGCGGCGTTGGCATCAGTACATCATCTCAGAGCACTGCCAGGCTCTGTCGGTTCGTCATCATGTCTCTGATACCTTTGTATACTTTTCTGCGTTTGATCTAACATTTTATTAATGCCATAAAAGAGAGGTTAGAAAGTATAGGTTTGGAGGGAAGCTGTGTCGGTGTAAAGTGAATTTATTTGAATATTGAAGCAGTTATCGGGTGTTTTCTTTGTCTTGTTCATGTTTCCTCTTCCTGCGTAACGCTCACTCACTCAGGCTTTGGTCAAAACATGTAAGCATGTGAAGTATGATGCAATATACGGGCCGAAAGGGAGAATATCTAGTGTGTGTGTGTGAGTGTGTGTGTGTGTGTGTCTGTTTGTGCGTATGTGTCTGAATACAAACGCCTGTGTTAATCCCAGTCTCTCCCAGCATCTGGAGCCTTGACACAGTTTAAAGGGCTGGCTGTGTCCGCACAGAGCTGGGCCAGTGCACACACACACACACACACACACACACACACACACACGCACACACTCACGCAGCTATCTAGGGCACCAGAAGGCCCAGGCAACGCCAAGGCAGAGGCTGCCCACTTTGGCACCGCGAGGTGGGGCTGCGCTGGCGCTTTGGGGGGGAGAGAGAAATGGCAAGGGGTGTGTGGTAGGTGCTGGGAGAGAGGAGGGGAGAGGAATGGGTGGGGGTGAGGTGTATGTGTGTGTATATGAAGGGAGAGAGGAGGGGGTGGGTGAGGGTGGGTGGGGGGCACCTGGCATGTGATAATAACCCTGGGAAAACGCCCATTCCTTCTGAAGAGGAAGGTGCAGCAGGAGGGGGCTGTGTAGTCTGTGTGTGTGAGAAAGACAGAATGAAATGCAGACAGGGTGTGTGTGTGTGTGTGTGTGTGTGTGTGTGTGTGTGTGTGTGCGAGGGTTTGGGTGTTGAAGGCACTAACTCCAGTCTTGGAGCGACCCATCCCAGTGTTCTTATGCTAATGTCGTTTCTGTCATAGCTTGGAGGACAGGTGCTACTTTTCATCCACAGCTTGGCATCGACGAGGAAGAAGATGAAGAAGAAGAAGAAGTAGAAGAAGAAGAAGAAGAAGAAGTAGAGATGCCTTCTTGTTCCTTCCTCTCACTCTCTTTTTACTCTCTTGTCTGTCCCTAAAATACCTCTCCACCTGTCCGCATATATCCAATAATAACCCCTGAAACTTTAGGACGCACTCAAACACAAACACATATGTACACAGGGCAGAGACAGGGTGCTATATCTCCCTCTCTTGATGCCGTCTGCACCCCCTACAAACACCCCCCCCCACACATACACACACACACCCACCCCCCCTACTATCCCCTCTCCTCTATGTAGCACCACAGATGCCCATGTTGCCCTGCAACAGCTGTCTCACCATGTGCCCTACCAAGTGTTGCCACCCAATGGAGGGGAGAGGAAGTGAGGAGGAGGGAGGATTTGGGTGGGGAGGGAGGAAGGGAGGGTGCTGAATTTGGATGGGAGGGACAGGGTCATGAATATTAATTTTTCTTTCTTTCCTTTTTCATCCTAAAAAGGAGCGGCATGGTCATCATGTGTCTTGCTTTGTCTCGATTATCGTCGTATAATCATCATTTTTTTAATTGCATCCTCGCTCACTCAATGTTTCTGTTTCTGTTTCCTCCATCCCTCTGACTCTCTCAGTCTCTCTCTCTCTCATTTGGTTCTGGATTCGGTCGAGGTGATGGCCAGCGCCCATGTCCCCCCCCCCCCCTCCTGGTCACAGGAAGCCCCTGGAAGCAGAGCGGAGAAGGAGGGGACGTCAGTCAGAGGGCGCCTTTCCTATTGGTGCGGCAGGTTAACGACACTCGCGGTGACCAATAACCAGCGGAGGGATGCATAGTAACAGCGGGGCATGGAGAGAGGGTATTTTCAAATGCAAACACTGGTCCAACAAGTCAGGTGCAGGATCCAGACTCGATTCAGTGACAGAACAAAATGGAGGGCCGGGATGGTGTGCCGCCATTTTGGGGCAAAATATTTTGAGTATGCATGCCATGTCTCCTAATTGAGTAGAAATAAGCGGTTCAGACTGCAGGGCGAAGCACGAGAAAATGACCTCGAGCATTAGTGTTTGTGTGCTAAAAATTCTCAATAGCGCACAATAAAAGAATAATAAACAGTTTATTTGAGCCCTTTCAGAACACAATGTGATTTTAAAGGTGCCACAGTCGCTGCTAAGCCTCTCTAAGTATTCTGCTAATTACAGAAAATTCTTTCAAAGACCGACATCTGTGCTCACAGAGAAAGCCATACCTGTGATTCTCATTTTTTATTGTGAAATTGGAAAAGTAAAGCAACGAGGCGCAAAAGATGCCAGGACAGATGGATCCAAGAGTAGAATACCAATCCGAGAAACCGATGCCACATACTCTTCCCCTGTGGTCCTCGCTGCATGCTAAATAAATGCAGTCGGGAGCTTGAGACGCCCAATAAAAGAAAACTAATAAAAAAGTATAGGAAAAAGTAGGAGAGGAGTTGTGAGCGAGTGTGGCACGGTACCCTCCTTGTGTATTTGTTCATTTAATTTTGAAGGGATGAAAGCAGACAGGCATAAAGAGGGGCAGACGTAGAGAGATCACAGCGTCGTGTACCGTATTGGTGGGTAGCGTGCCACACAGTCTGCCTCCTAAAGCAATAAATCTGAAACAGCATAATAGATAAACGCAATTCAGAACACAAAATACCCTGCGAGGGAAAACTAATAAAAAACTGAGTGATTAAGTGGAATCAGAGCTCTTAGGCAGTATCTGGAGACGGAGGCTGTCGCCATACAAAGACCAGAGCGGGCCAACACAACAGATGAGAGAGCATAGGGACGGGGGGCCGAGAAAACGAGGGCTAAAAGCAGAGGGAACGAGAGACAGATGATGGAAGCGAGGAAAGGAGGGATGGAGGAGAGAGAGAGAGAAAGTGAGGGATGGATGGGGCAGCAGATCAGAGGGAGCCTCTAGTGTGTCTTGCTCTCCCTTTAAAGAAGAGCCAGGAAAACAGATTAGGAGTCCTCTTTTCTCCTGGGGGAGCACACACACACACACACACACACATACACACGCACACACACAACCTCCATTCAACCGCCCTCCTCCTCTCCACACAAACATGAAACTAACTTTTACACCGCGCCCGCCGCTGACCTGCCCGGCCCAGAACAAATCCAGTCGGTGCTGCAGCCGTGCCCGCTCACAGAGTGGGTGGAGACACGGAGACACAATGACAACCTCTGTGTGTGTGTATGTGTGTGTGTATGTGTGTGTGCTGCAGTTTAGGTTGACCTCACATCAGGTCACGTTTGCTAACTGTTTATGACACAAAGAGGAGTGATGTCACTCAAATACAGACCGCAGTGTGTCATTGTGTCCTTGAGAGCAGGTCGCGTGTTTCATATTTTGTTCCTATTTGAACGGCATTTAATAACAATAATAATAATAATAGGAATAGAATAATTATTATTATTTTTTAGAATAGGATTGCAACTAACAATTATCTTCATTAACAATTAGTCTGACTATTATTTTCGTCACTTAATCAATTATTTATTTATGAAATGTACCAAAAATTTTATATTTCCCAGAATCCAAACCTTTCTTTTTTGACAAACGATCCAAAAAAACAAAAATATTGAATTTACTTCCACATATGACAAAGAAAACCAGCAAATCATCACATTGGAGAAGCTCCAACCTGCAATTATTTCTGCATTTTTGCTTTAAAAAATGACTGAAACGATAACTTGAATATCATAATAGTTGCAGAGTAATTTTATGCTGATTAACTAGTCGATAAATCAGCTAAAAGTTTAAGTTCTAATAATGATAATCATGATAATCTATAGAACTGTTGTCTCATTTAGAATCCACATTTTTGCTGATACAAAATTATCTGATTCAAAACTGAGCTTGTGCTTTATCAGTTAAACTGTGTGTGTGTTATCAAAGCTGAGGCTAATGTCAGCCGTTGATAAACCACTGCACTGACAGAGACACAAAGACACACACGCACACACACATTACACTTGTCTCAGAGAGATTCTCAGAAAAGTGAGGTCTGTTTTCAGAAAGACAAACGGCCACGTTCTTCACGTCCTGTTCTCCTGATGTTACGGGTTCATAATCTCTGTGGCAGACAAAGCATCAAAACCACAGAAGTACTCTTTAACAGTGCTGGAAGAAGTATTCAGATCCTTTAAGTAAAAGTAGCAATATTACTGTGTAACAATATTCAATTACTATAGTAAGAGTCTAAATCGTATTAATATACTTTAAGTATTAAAACATACAGATGACTTAGTGTTATATTATGTTATCGGATTATTATTATTACTGATGCGTTAATATACAAGCAGCATTTTAATATTGCAGATGGTCGAGATGGAGCTGGTTTTAAGCACTTTATATAATGTTGGGTAGTTAAATCTGTAACAATTTGTCATATTCTATAAAATCCCCATATGTTTAGTATGTAAAATATTAATCTGCAAAGTAGCTAATGATTAAATGTTGTGGAGTAAAAAGTACATTTCCCTCTAAAAGGTAATGGAGCACAAGTATTAACAGTATAAAAGGAAAATACTCAAATCAAATAAAAGTACTGTGCACATATTTAGCTGGGACACATGAAGGATGTGCATAAATCAATTATTTATTATTATGCTGTCCAACAAGGAAGACATTTAAAATAATGTTTTCTGACATTGTCAAACAAGTCCTCAAAAAAGCGTATTAGATTGTCACACAAGTCCTTTATGATGACTTTAAAAGACGGTATTATGAATGTATTTTAGATTATGTATACAATATGTAATACTCAGTTGTGGTACAAGGAAAACACCTTGTTGTTGGCTGGCTATCACTGCCAATATTTATCTCAACTATTTCCCTACATTATAATATTTATCATTTTTGGATTGTTTTTGTTTTAGCGAATGAACTTTTGTAGAGCTTTGTGAAGTATTTTGAAGTAAATTTAATGTATAAATAATTTTAAGAATAAGATAATCTGTATTTGTGTGAAACCTGAGTTGATCTCAACATTTTAATTTCTTTCCTTTGAACGCATTTGAGAAGAAAAGGAGTAGATAACCCTCTATTTTTAAGTCATTCTTTTTTTTTTTAAATAAAGCGCACTCCGCTTTTCTACTTATTAGGACATGTGCGGACTCTCTTGCCAAACTTCCTGTCTGTCTCTGCTGTCAAAATTCGGAATAAAAAAGACCCCAAAAAAGAATCTTAAGAAAAGAATTGTTCATGTCTGATGATTTCAGCATCACTTTGGATCATTTTAGAGGCCTTATTCTACAGCGTCTCATAATATAAAACGTATACTAAGACCTGTATTATTGTATCCAAGTGAGAAAACTCTCTTGCTGCTGCTTCTGTAGGTTAAAAAGTCTCCATGGCTGTGCAGTGGGAATGTGCTCGGCTGGCAGCAGCGATGTGAACATACTCCACCCTCCATCCCAGTCTCCTGTGCCAGGGCCGGGCATTCCTCACCCCTCCAACGGCCGGTTAGTACCCACTCTTTTCCCCTTTCTCTCTGTCTCTGTTGCACACAAACACACACACACACACTCTCTTTTTGTCCCTATGCGACTCCTTCAGAACCAACTATTTCCTTCCTTCCTAACATACATTTCTTCATTTCCTCTTTGCAGCCGTCCCATCCTTCATTTCCCTTTCCTTCCATCTATTTTTTCCCCTCCATCTCCTTCGCTCTCTCCCTCCTCAGCTGCTCTCTCATTTGGGTTTATTTGCATGGCAGAGCGCAGAGGATGCAGACAGTGTGAGCAAGGCCAGCAGAGCCCTCCTGTGTCCATCCAGGCCAGGGCTGAGATTTGTAATGCTAGACAACACTCGGCAATGCGGGGATAAAACCTCGGCCGCCGCAGACAAAAAGAGCCTTGTTTTTCCCTTTTTCTAGTTTCCACCGCTTTTTGCACTTCTCGCATGGAGACGCAGAATTCTCCGGGCCATTTCTTTTAGCGGGGAGAGGAATGAAGATTGTAGAGAGGAAAAAAATAGTTCCACCGCGTATGACATATGGTCTTCGTGCAGAGTATATTTTGTATAATGTATAAGGCCAACTGAGTATTTCATTTTCCCCTGACTTCACTGCAGCAGAGGGCAGTGAGAGCAGACTGGGAGGAGATCAGGGTGGCAGCAGGACTGAGGCCTTTTAGTTTTTATTTGTATTGTGTGTTGTACTTTGTATCTTTGCAGTGTTCTTTGTGTACTACTGGCACTGTTATGAATCTAAAGTCTGGTTTATCATTTAGGTATAATAGTCACTCTGTTAACCAGCGCAGGTATATTTGCTTTTCTTTATTTCTTACGTATGTGATCGACCCTTCGTTGTTCTTTTGTAGTGGCTATTTTAGGCCTAACTCTGAGAGGCTTTGTGTATTTGTAGATACAATATCTACATTTTTAAATAAAGCTGTCTGGGTGAGCTGACATTTTCTTTTGTATTGTTTTTCTACTGTTTCTTTCTCTTTATTTTAGGGAGTAAAGTTTAGTGAATGTCTTTCTGTTTCACCTTCTTTTCTGAGGACATATATTTTTTTATATTTTGACCTCGGTCTTCCCTGAGTTATATTGCTTCACTTTATTGTCACCATTGTCATTTTGATAATAAATTATTTCACAAATCAGAGGAGAAATTTTGGAACATTTATCTTCCATGTTGTGCTCCTATACCTATAATAGACGAGTGCATAAAACATCTGTTTGATTAATTATCTAAATTGCACCAGACGATATATTCTCTCTGTATCTATAGCTTCCTTTATAACCTTATTATACACTTCAATATTTAATCATTTATTTGATCAAATGTTTACCTGATTAAAGTTCATATGACTGATTCATAATCTGACTTTCTCTGGCTTGTCCCTCTAAACTTGTTGGTGCCAAGTCCATCTTTGATAAGTGAATAATTATATCACAAGCAAATTTATCGCCACTGATAATTAGTTTTCAACATCTCCATCATGGTTTACAGTTATGTTCCAGCCCGGGATGTAAAACTTGTAATTTTTGAGGGGGAAAAAAACACTTTGGGGTTTACAGACTTCAGAGAAAGTCCCTCCATGTTGTGTGAACTTTGCCTGCCTGATCCCACAGCGTGCCCTTCTCCTCTCTCAGTGAGGTTTAAGGGAACTTATTGCCCACATAATGTTGGGTCTTAAAACAGTGTGGTATCAGAGCCATTGTGGTCTGCAGTAATGGCTGGTTACAGGGGGCTGTGGTGAGATACACCGCTCTGGGCTTTCATTAACCCAAAGCTCAGCCTAATTGACGCTTATAGGTTGCCTTACATGATCAGGACCGCTGCAAGCCAAAAAAACTTCCCTCCAGTTTGTTTTTGTAACTTTTGGAACATATCGATTGAATTTTTTTTTTTTCTTTTCTTCCAAGAAACTTTTAAAAAGGAACAAAACTCGTTAACTTTTAATTGGGTGGCTCCTTTTTTTAAAATTGTATTTTTATAATATAAATAAAGGGTTTAGCCAATTGAGTTATTTTATTATTGTGTCCCCTGTCTCCAAAAAAATCTTAATGGTTGTGATGGTTTAGATGTAATAAACAAAATGGTTTGAGGTTTTAGGAGGATCGTTAGATTTCAGACCAGCAGTCTACATTTACATCAACATTATTTTAAGAAAAAAACAAAACATGGGAATGAATAGAAATGAGGTCAACTGCTATAAACATATGGTGCATCAGGACAAGGGAGTATGAATTATTATTTAAGCCACATTAATAGACAAATACAAGCCCTCTATGTAGCATTAATGATTCAGTGTGCAGATTTTTAATGAGCAAATTTCAAAGTATTGGCTCTATTGTTTTAATTAAACGATTACACTCCTTTTATTAAACAACTTCACCGTTTTTAGTCCATACTTTAATAATTAATTGAGCTTTTATTGTATATTAAATACTTAAATGATCATCCACATGTTCAGGTGTAATTTAATTTTAGGCCTATATTCTTGGAAATTCCTCATAATGATAAATGTAGCTTATGAATAAATTTAATTAATGCAATTATATGACTTTTTTTAACTGGATATTGTTTGTTTTCTGCGCAATTTCCCCACAGATGTGTTTTGCAGGTAAATGCACTCATAATGGGCAACGTGTCTTTTTTTTCCTGCAGTTTTTTCGATTTTCAACAACATGTTTGCTGTCCAATTCTTTAAAATGGACTTTGATGGAAAAACCTTTTGATTAGTGGTCATTTCATAAGTCAGATCAACACCTGATTGTCATGCAGATAAATGTTTTTTTCGATTATACACTGGACAACTACGTTTTTGTTTTTTTTCGTTGTAGAAACACGTTTTTTTTGCTCGATTTGATTTCCTGTTTTTAGTTTTGTTACCTGGAGCTTTGGAGGACATCTGTCCGGCCTTCTGACACTTCCGGGCTTCAGTGAGTCTCGTGCTGAGTACACAGTGCGCTCCGACTGTAAGAACTGTTATTTGTAAATTAATTAAGGGTTAAGAAAAACCTCGTGTCGTGGGATTATTTGGGGTTTAGAGGGACATTTTGGTGTTTTTCCAATCAACTGGTCATCCTCCAAACAGGCCGTCGGCTATGTGGGAGCCTCCCAGTCACCAGCATCTGTAAGAAGACACCAGAGTTAATATTCAAAAACAAATGGAGGAAAAAACAAATTTAGGAAGGTCATGGTATAATCTGTGAAAATTATAAAACTGCTTGAAGCTGATGTCATTCAATCAATAAATTATCAATATCAATAAATTATATAGGATTATGAATTTTATCTAATTATTATGATTATTATTATTATTATTGATGTTTTTATTGTTTCATTTGTTTATAATTACTGCCACTAATCAGTGCTGCTGTTGATTATGCTGTTTATATTTTTTTGGTGTGAAAGTTTACTGTTAATTATTTTAATGCACGTTCAACCCTTCATAATAATCATTTCATTATTCATCATTATTATAACTAACTGCTTAACTTGTCTCAACTAAAGACCAGAGTTAATCTTACAAATTATAACATCAGAAGTTTACAAATATTTCAAAAATAATCAAAATTCAGAAAGGATTTTCTGCGTCATATGTGTCACCAAAAAAAGACATATTAGACTCACCTTTGATATCATGCACTTTTATATATAGTCACATTTTTTCAAATTAATGAAATTGATAGCAAGAGCATTTTATTTTGAAAATAAGATCGAAATATAGAAGGAAAATGCAAAGATTGGCTTTTAAACTATAAGTGTTAATGTGCAGGTGAGAGTCTGCAGTTGAGAGTTGTGCTATAATATTTGTCTTTGTGTTATAATGAACAGAATCAGCTTTTGATTAAAGGTTATTGTTGATCTCCATTTTAAACAACATTAAAACAACGACACCAACAAAAACTCAGCTGTTGAGTAAATGGGCCATCCGGGCCTCCGTTACCTCAAAATCTAAAAACAAATATATATATATAAATAATAATAAAAAAACGCCAAAAATCCTCACGCCATCCCAGAGTCAGACCCACTGTCGTGTTAAATTGAATAATCCGAATTAGGCTGAAAGAAAAACTTAAATCACAAATTCAACGCCAGATGAATAATTGATTTGGCCAAATGTGTTGGGAGGTCAACATTTAATTATTGATCAGCCGTCATGTTGGAGGAATGTCATTAGACGTCTGATTTTAAACAGAGACGGATAACGACACACGCACAACTTGAAAAGAAATCTACATTTTACACGCAGACATATCCAGAATATATAGGCTCAATGCTGAGAGAAGAAATATCAATATTATATCTAATATATCGGAAAATATTTATTTTGTTGTCTTGATTTAAACCAAGTTTATATTTGTGCTGCAAAGCCTCAAATTTGAAATATGAAACAGAAAAAAGTGGATTAAAAAAAAAAAAGATTAGCCTGTAACTACAGTGCCAAGATCTGCGCACCTGTCCTTATTTTTTATTTGAACATCTGACATTGTTGTAGTCATTTTACGTTTTGTGAAATCACTTTTATCTGCAGCATTTTTATTTTTTTTAGATACTATTTTCTTTATGTCCCTCCCTTTTTGGCCACCAAATTCATTCTATGAAAACTTACTGCTCTTCATTCCAGGACATGAAAAGGTGAATATAAATAACTCACTGTCTTATTTTGAAACTCCACTGACGTTTTAAAACGTCTCTTTGGGCCTTTCTCTATATAATCACAGAGCATGTCCACATGTCTTGTCTCTCTCTGTCGTCTTGGACTTGGTCTGCTGGCCTCTATATAGTCTCCACAACCACACCAGCACTTTCATAAGAAAAACAGAACATTTTTTATGCTCTGCAGCTATTTCCACTATAAAGTTATGGCCACCAATAGCTCTGCATGTACTCTGTAATATCTCAATCACATTTAATCCTGTTGCGTCATCAGGAGACACATGTGACAATAAATCAGAGTTAGTGAAGTGTTTTATAAAAGTTTGCCATCATTGCCATTACACACTTCCACCATTGTGAATAACAACATTATAACAGATTTAATTCTAATTCCCCAAGATATGACCTTCTGAACCTCCTCTTGAACTTCTGATGTGACTGATATCTGACAAAAGCTTTTGCAAAAATGTCTGTACATGATTTGACTTAGTAGCACTTGAGACCAAGAAAATAAATTTGTTGAGTAACCGCTTATAAATAATATCATCAACATTCTTGTCTAATATTATAATAATATCATTGAAATTATTGTCTAATATTATAATATCATTAAAATTCTCATCTAATATTGTAATAATGGCAATGAAATTCTTATACAATATTATAATAATAACATTACAATTATTGTCTAATATTATAATAATATCATTAAAAATCGTGTCTAATATTATAATAATATTAAAAATATTTTATATATATATATATATATATATATATATTTAGTGATCAGCTTGCCTATAGCAACAGAGAGATCACTGCAGTCTTATACAATATTATAATAATAACATTACAATTATTGTCTAATATTATAATAATATCATTAAAAATCTTTTATATATATATATATATATATATTTAGTGATCAGCTTGCATATAGCAACAGAGAGATCACTGCAGTCTTATACAATATTATAATAATAACATTAAAATTTTTGTCTAATATTATAATAATATCATTAAAAATCTTTTTTTATATATACATATATATATATATATATGTATATATATATATTTAGTGATCAGTTTGCGTGGCAACATAGAGATCACTGAGTGCTTTCCTTAAATGAACCCATTGAACCCAGTGAACCTGTTTGCTGCTCGGTATTAGCTCCAGATTGTCACATTAAAAAAAAAAAAGTGCGGAAATCAAAAACCATGGAGCAGCTCAGGTCGTGCCACTATTGAACCACCATTATACACAGTACATGCGGGCGGTAGGTAGGAGCCAGTGCAGCCCTATAATAATCCCCTTCCAGTCCGTGATTTAGCCCCTTGGTTCCTCCTAATTCTCCTAAAGCCCCAGCTGCTCCTCCTGCATGGACAGACTGCACACCGCTCCGCTTTATTAATAATAAATCACCTAATAATTCACCAGTTCGAAGCACCACCGGCACTGTAAACAACTGCCCTAATTCCACGTCTATTACATTTGTTTGTGTGTGTGTGTGTGTAAACAGGTCGCACTGCTGCTGAGGTGAGCTATTTAGTGGAGCGCACGGTGGAGCTTCCAGTTGACGCACCGCGCTGTTCGCCTCACTATACCGCGTCGCTGTGCCGCGCTGTGCAGGCATTCCGCGCTATATATCGGCGAGGCTGCAGCGATTTTTTGAAGAAGCAAAAAACGCAAGCTGCTCTTTCATCTCGTCAGCTTTTTTGAGGAGGAGGAGGCGGCGGAGAGGGACCAGGGGTGTCCCCCCCTACACACACACGTTTGTGCATGTGTGTGTGTGTGTTTGTGGAACAAGAGAGAGAGGAGAGAGAGAGAGAGAGAGAGAGAGAGAGAGAGAAAGAGAGAGAGAGAGATACGAGGGTAAAACAGATCGGACGCGCGGCGCTGGAGAGACAGACAGCCGCTTTTTTGGACACGTTTTGGAGACAGAAGCTGCAAAGAAAAAGCTTGCACACTGGAAAAAAAAAGAACATAACTTACTTTGCATCTCCACAGTCGGTTATTTTTTTTTTTTTAATCGTGTTATTAATATTATTTCGCGGGTTTTCTCTTCTCCTCCTCAATCTGCTGCTGGACAAGTTCTGCCGCCGTAGAGGAGACGCACCTCCGGGAGTTTGACGCAAGACGACGACGTCTCGGTGACTTCTCGCTTCTTGCTGCTGGATGGACATGATGAGCGCATCTGAGGCCAAGCTGCGGTAGACGACAGGAGGAGGGCTCGAAAGCTTGCTGTCCTCTTTTTCCTCTATCTCTCGCAGAGTGGACCCACTTTTGAAAAGAGCGTGTTTTTTTTTTCTATCTGGGCCTAAGGCCGACTTGTTTAAAGGTCCTTTTTTTTTTTTTTTTTTTGCTTCCGGCAACAGCGAAGAGACCCAAGTCGTCCTCCTCTCTCTCAGCCCTCCACACTCTCTCACTTTTTTTTGGAAGCTGAACTTTTAAAGGAAAATGGGGCATTGAGAGGGTTTGGCAGATCTCCCCACGCTATAATGGTACGTGCTGTGTAACTCAATAGTTCCCCTCTTGCTGGGTCTATAGGGTAAAGTCTATAGGACTGAGAGCAGAAACCAAACATTGCTTGTGTTCAAACTGAATCCCTGCGGTTTAGTTTGAGGCTTTTTTAATTTCTTTGTGGAAGATCAGCACTTTGTTGGACGTAGTGGAGTGAGATCTGGCTGTGGAGTGTGTGTGAGGCCACATAGATGACGATACAACCCACCTGTGTGTGTGTGTGAGAGAGAGAGTGCGTGTGTGTTATCACTTTGCCTGCCAATTTTGATAATTATGAAACTCACATTAATTGACAAAAATTGAATTTGTTCATATTACTTTGCACAACCACAATATATATATTATTCTAATGCAGCTCTGTATTTTAATGTTTTGCAATTTTATTTGTGAACTTCACTTTTCTTGCTCTCCCTTTATTCCTTTAAACCTGCCTCAAAAACAGAATAACGTTATTATAATAATAATAATAATGAGCATTTTATATGTCTGATATATTATAAAACCATCTTTTTTTCCTAATTCAGCCTGATTCAGCCTCACTATGGTGGGTTAACATTGTGCAGGCTGGATTGTTTGCAGAGGCGTTTGAGTGGCCCAGTAAATACAGATTGACAAAGTGGAGGCTGATCTTCCTCCTGCGCAGCTCAGATCAAACAGAATAAAACACACATGCGACCGCAGACTGCGGAGATCTGACAGCCCAGCATAGTATGAGTGCAGTATTCATCATTATGATGATGATGATGATGATGATGATTTTCTGAAAGCATCCTATAATAATGAATCAGGCGCAGCACCGTCCTCCACCTTGTGTCTTTTCTGTCTGAGGAGGCTGCTGCTTTCTTTTTTTTTTTTTTTTTTTTTATCAATGGGCACTTCATTTGCGTAGTTGATGACACTTTATAGCGACTACAGGGGGGGTGGTGGGGGGTGGGGAGGTGAGGTGACACACAGACTGTCTTTGTGTCCCCAGAACCAGCATGAATAAGAGCACCTCCACCGTATAGCATTTAATGTTGATCAGAAACTCAAAAGGCTAGAATCTGGTTGGATGGTGATGAGGATCTAATTATATTGTTTAAACCCTGCAGCATTTAGATAGTGAAATGTGATATTTTACTACTGGTTTTTATTGCAGTTTCATCAGATGATTATCTAGCAAAGGGTTCTTTGACATTAAGCGGTGTCTGTCATGTTGCACTTCAAAGCTTTTGAATTATAATGACTTCAAATTATAATTATAATAGACTTAAAATTGTCTCCTATTATAACTCATCTTTGCTATTGATGTGCCATAATATACCATATAGCTCACAGGGCTGATGTGTTGAGTCTTTTGGCTTTTACAAAGACCTGTTAAAAAAAAATCTGAGGTAATGATTTGAAAGTTTTTATATAAAAATATACAACACTTTAGAGGGGAAGAAAACAGTTTGCACATGTCAGAAATTATTCAGGTTTTTTTTAGCAACACAATATTCCTATTGTACCAATAACGTGGCTCTTTAAACACACTTGACCCAGTAATTTTCCTGATTATTAATACTATTACAGCAAGATGATAGTCCTAATCTAGAGCAGGTTTGAGGTCAGAACTTCCTGGATCAGACATAGAAATAAAATATAATGCTTTATATAGACTGAAACACTATCTGGATATGTGTTTATCTCACCAATAAAGACAATAAAATAATAAACAAACGTCATTAATACAGAAAAAATATGTGCAATAGTTGATACATATGCAAATGAAAACTCCTGGCATGAGGATATTTTATTGCTGTTTATTCATTATATTGCATGTGGCACAACAACTAACCTTATTATTTGCTCGAGGTGTTTTATACATTGTCCAAAAAACATTTTCTCAAATTCAAACTGTTCAGTGTCATCAACAATACGTTTATTGTGTCCAGTAACATCATACAGAGCATTTTAACTTTCGGTTTAACTTTACAGGAGTAACTTGATTGCGGTACCCCAGATCAATGCCAAATCGCCCACACACGTGAATACATATTTTAGTTTTTCTTTTTTTTTAATTATTATTTTGGGGGCATTTTTTAAGCGTTTATTGATAGGACAGTGGATAGAGTCTTGGAGAGAGATGACATGCGGAAAGGTCCACAGGCCGGATTCGAACCCAGGTCCACCGCTGCCAGGACTGAGCCTTGGCCACACATGGGCGCCCGCTCTACCGACTGAGCTAGCCAGGCGCCCACATATTTTAGTTTTAAGTATCAGTTGCAAGAACAATCAATTAATAATGGAGTCACCTGCCAAGGATGTTTGTGTTGATGTCACACCCAGTCATACCTGCACAACAACACCAACGGGCCTCGAGCAGTTGAAAATGACACATCTCATGCCACACTTGATTTGTGAGGTCAGCCGCCCAATTATCTATCTAATATATCTTAAAGGTGCACAAAGCATTAGACAATGCTTCATAATTGGCAGCGATATTATAATACTCACTTTGTTTTGATTGTGGGCCTATAATTTCACAGTTGGTTGCGCTGCGGTTGTTGCAGAGAAAACCTGCCAACCACAGACCCTGTCAGTCAAATCAAAGCCAAGACTGTTATTGGTGCCAAGCTGGGAGGTGGGCGTGAACCCTACCATGTTATTAAATACATTTTTTAAGAGTATCAATTCAGTTGAGTTGGAAGTGGGTGAGACATTTGAAAGGAGCTCAACACGTTGCCTCATTGAGTCATACTGAGTGTGTGTGTGTGTGTGTGTGTGTGTGTGTGTGTGTTTTGTAACGTAACTCTAGGCTTCCTGGTCGTTGTGGTAAACTCTGCTGTATTAGAACCATAACCACAAGAAAATCTCCCCACGGATCAGTCCTCGTGTGACACAAAGGGCTGATTGTACCAGCCCAAACCTCATTGTTAAATGCACATAGGCGGTGCGGCGAGGCCTTAACTGAGTGTGGTTCGGCCATTAAAAAAGCATGAATAAGGATCCGTGTAGGAAAAGGGTTTGCCAGTGGCGTTGGATTACCTAGTAGTGTACGGAGGTGGCGTACGGTGCACGCAGCGAAATGTTGCAGCCCAGCAAGTTGAGTGTTACTATTGGTATTGGCATGGTGTTTATCTAAAGGCCAGCCTGTCGAGCAAGATCGGTAGTTGACGGGCGAGGTGCCAGGTCAGGCGAATCTCGGGGCGTGTCACAATGTGCTGTTCAAACTTGTTTCAACCGTTTTGGTGGAAAGGATGTGGTTTTTTTTAGGCACATCTATTGTTAAGGTTGACATAGTTTTTATCTATTACTCAGGCATTCAAAAGTTTTACCCTCACCCAACTCATTAACGTATAAGCACCCTGATTTGAACCACACACACGTACATAAAGGTTGAATATCAAGCATAGTTTGAATGTTTCCTGCCTCAGTCATCTGAGATAATTGTATACTCCTGCCTCCTGCAGTCAGACCTCCTCAACAGAATCTGTTCACGCCGTGCGCCTTATCCCACCGTTTACTATTGTGTTAAACATAACTGCACAATTAAGCCAAAATGCAATCTTCAGCACTGCGTCTTGGCTGTACTTCTGACCCAACAAAACCTTCAGGACCCACAAGTGGAGTGAAATAATTAGCCCCACTCAGCTCAGCCATCCATCCATCCTTCTTTTTTTAATGCAGCCCCTCAGTTTTCTCATCTTCTTTCTTATTCTCCCCCGTTTTCCCTTCACCCCCCTGAGATAGCTGTGTGTGAAAAATCGTATTTTTCCAACATTTCTCCCCGAGGTAGCTTTGGCAGGGACTCACACGGCGGCCATTTCTGCCTTTCATACACCCCTCACACGCCGTGGAACAGATCGCCGGTGCGGCCCGGCGTCTTTGAAGTGGTTGCCATCTCACGCAGGTTGGCTGGACTCTCTCCCCATCCCTCCCTCCCCCCCCATTCTCATCCTGTGCCTTAAACCTGGCAGTGTTATTTTCAGCCACCAAATCACGGTGATAAGAAGACACAATGGTGCTGATAATAATTATGGTTTTTAAAAAGCTGCACTGACAGCGGCGATAGTGCTTGTTGTGGTTGATGATTGTGCGGCAGCCAGAATAAATGCTTTCTGGAAACGAGGAGAGGGCTGCACCAGGTGTGTAAGTTTTTTTTTGCGTGTGTAGGTGATGAATTAGTGTGTGTATAAGCGTGTGTGTGTGTGTGTGTGTGTGTGTGTGGCTGCAAATGTGAGATGTAGAAAGACAGGAGAGGAGGATCATTGATATGTTGCCATTCATGTGCTTTAAAATGGAGCCATCTGAGAACAAATTCCACCATCAGGGCCTTTCATACACAAAGCTCTGTGTGTGTGTGTGTGTGTGTGTGTGTGTGTGTGTGTGTGTGTGTGTGTGTGTGAGCACACGTTTGCACGCGAGTGTGTGTGTGTGTGTGTGAGCAGGTTTCGGAGATCTCACCTCCAAAGAATTTGGCCATATGGTCGTCAACACATACTGTATACCCAGAGAGAGAGACAGATAGAGAGCGAGCCAAGGAAAGACTGTGTGAGATAGAGAGAAAGTGAAAGAGAAGTGTCTCCTTTTGTCAGTTTAAAACACATCCTATACCCCTACCTTAGATCAGATGGCTCAGACAAAAAAAAAAAAAAATCCTCCATCGCATCCCCTACGCCACATATTTGTGGAGTGGGAAAATCTGTCTCAATTAACACATTTGCATTGGGCGATGATGGACTCCAAATAGGTCACTGACTCAATCTCCCGCCTCCGAATCTTCCCTCTAAAATGTTAATTAAGGAGGGCTTTGAGATTTTTTCGCTCAGGGCTGGCCATATGGGCCGGGCATATGCTCTATATATATAGTACAATATATAATTCATACACTGCTGCAGGAGAGAGTGTTTGGGGGCCTGGAGTTTTTTGGGGGGGTTTTACTACAAAGGGAGTCAGTATGTTCTGGTCTCCCCAGTGGCAGGTACAGAGCTTAGCCTATTCATTAGCTTCATGTTATTCACTGTTGCACAATGGGATTGCGGTTCATCAACACCTGTTTCTTTGGCTGACGACATAAAGAGGGCACTTAAATTGCTCTTTGTCGGTTGGTTAATATGAAATTAGACCAAATCATCTATTGTGTGTTTCAAAAGAGCTCCTTTGGGTCAAGTTAAAGGATGAGTAATACTGAGATTCTCTGTATGTGCAAAGATATTCTCAAATAGTATGTTTCCTCACGCGTTCCCAGTTGAGCCAGTTCCCCCCAGTGCCATCCTGCCAGACACCCATTCACCAGCAGAATGAGGCGGCGGCGGCAGCCAATGAAAACACACTCTGTCCCACCCGCAGCTTTTTTGGGTCCGGCTCAGCCAATCGGAGGAGGCTTGCTCGTGCACCTGACCTTGTTTCTGGCCAGGCGCAGCCAATCACGGAGGCTCCAGCACACCTGATGCATTGTGGTCTGCTCGCTGGTCTGCTCGCGCTGGTGCGGACCCCCACACAGGTGCCGTGGATCCAGGCCATTATTCTGAGGTGCCGGCCAATCGGATGCATCGTCTCATTATCAGACACATGTGGCCTGGCAGACTTTGAGTGATTGCTTTTTGTCTTGTGTGTGTGAGTGTGTGTGTGTGTGTGTGTGCATCGTAGGAACTCTGCTACCCCATTCCCATAATGCTTTGCAGCCTTATCAGCAGGCCTCTCTCTCGCTCCGTTCCTGGCTTCATCCTCTTCTTGAGACTCAACAATGGGCACTGTGTTGCCCCCTTAAGGAGCTGGAGGCCTCGGCTATAAAAAGAGACTCAAAATACAAAAAAAACATGTTTATGGACTAATAAAGATGATTAGAAATCGCACAATTGCAGAAAAATGGAAGGTTTGCGAGTGCAGATTATCTGTAATAAAAAGCTGAGGGGAGAGACGGGGGAGAGAGGGAGAAAGCGAGTTAGCTGTACAGACCTCTCATTGCGAAGGATATGAATAGCCTTTGTTTTCACCACAACTCAGGGCTGTGTGGTCTGCCAATGTCTGGCTCTTATTATGGGGTTTGTGTCTGCGTAAGTGGCATGCACGTGTGCGTTGGTGTGTGTTGCTGTGTGTTTGTGTGCAAGGCCGAGAGCACATGGGCGTGGGGAAAAAAAAAAAAAAAGCATATATATACATGCAGGTGATTATATTTTCAGGAGGGTGAGACTACATGTGTGTGCATTTAAATGTTTCCACACAGCAGATACACTGTTTTCTCTCCGCTCCTGTTCGGCTAAATAAATGTGGCATGGGGTCCAGGGGCTGGCACGAGTGCGTGTGCACGCTTTTTTATCCGTTAAAGTTGTGAAATGAAATAGGATTTCACAGAACGGCACAGCGGCTGTGGGATTTGGGCTCCCTTCGGCTAAGTAGAGTGGGATCGGTTGATCCAATCAACGGCAGAACTGCAAGGAGAGCCCATTTCACAGCTCCGGGCCCTGCCAGAACCCTGCCTGCCTGCCTGCCTGCCTGCTTGACTTAGAATACAAATGAAGCTCCCTGAATGCACACTTACACACACATGCAAGCATGCACGCTGGTACTTACAGACAGTCTGGCTGGGGATGTATAGTGCAAGAGTTGTTGTTAGCTTTCTGTGGAGAGACGACACCGGTAGGGGTTATAGAACTGTCTCGTATAGTACAGGTACATCTTAGGATTGTCTCCACATTTGGTCCCGGTGATTTCAGGTCACAAATGTCCTTCTGGATTTTAATATATTCTCCGAATTCTTTCATTATTTCTTCGTGCCATCGTAGCTTAACATTTGTTGAAGAACAACAAATGTCAGATATGAAGTTCAATGATTTGAATGTTTTAATATATTGTGTTGCAAGTTTATTCTTCTTACTGGAAACTCACACAAAGCAACAGGTTGAAGCAGCCTCTAAATTAGCAAACGCTAGAATTTCTGGTGCCAAAAACGATTAAGATCTGCTTCCTAAGAGAGTCGTTAATATTGTGACAAAATCACTGTTGTACTCAAATGATGAAAGTTTAATTAAATAACCATCTCTCTCTGTTTTGTTTTAGGCTACTGACACCTACCTGGTGAACGACGATCCTGCTAGAGGCCCAGGGATGCCTGAATGTTTCCTCGTATCTGATACATATAGGGTAAATACACACACACACACACACACACACTACAAGCTCTCTGCATCTGTCCTTGTCAAGTTGATGTCCCACAATTTATTTCCTGGACACACAAACAAGCCCAGTCCATTAACAGTAATCAATTTTTTCCTTTTATAAAGATTTACCGCAGTTAGGGGAGGGGGGGGGGGGGGTGTTCAGAGTACAAAAGGCTCATCAGTCATCTTCAATCATCAGATCTTGAATTGGGAGCTCTGGGGTTAATGTGTCCAGGAAGTACACACACATTTTTCAGTGTTGTCATCCAGCCCGTTAGCATTCTGATATATATCCACTTCCTGTAAAATCGCCCACATGTCATCGTGGACGTCCTGAACTCATCCGTCGACCGTGCTGACGTGTGGCAACGGTGCCCCGCAAAAACACTGTATTTCCTCAAAACGTCAACTTTTCTGTGACGGCCTATTTTTACAAGGTTTAATTTATGCTTTGCAGTAATTTGGCTTCTCTGCGGAGTCCAGACACAATGCCAGAAAGCAGAGAACAAAATGAGGTTCAAAAACGTTAAAAAACTGAAGATTTTTTTGCGGGACATTGTCTGTGTGCGACACGTCCTACGTGTAGTCATTTTTATAGATTTGTAAAAAAAAAAACAACAGCACATCGTCTTTCAGGTTGTGGTTACAGACGACTGTTTGACTCCCTTTGGCCTGTGTGCTGCAATCTGACATGTCGAATTTACCGCTCAAATTAGATAACGGTGACGTCAGACTGGAGAAATAAATCTGTACATTTTCTTCCTGTTGAATACAAACACGGCAGAAACGCAGTAATCCAAAACGTATATGCAGCTATTGCACACAGTAAACACATAAAAAGCAGCAGGCGTAACACATTGCTCCTCACACACACACACACACACACACACACTCAGATTGCAAACAGATCCAAAGAGTCTCTGGGATCCACACTGTGTATGATATGCTTGTTAGCCATAACGGCCAGTCAGCCATTTCTCTCTGACTGCATATGCCTGTGTGCGTTTGACTGGCGTGCTCCCTCCCAGAGCACACATAAACAGCTTACTCAAACAATATTTACACTGTACGCCGTAGTAAACGGTACAGTTACACACATTTTCCGTTCGCATATTTCCTGCCTTTTTTGAAAGGCAGCCTCAACCACCTGTCTCACACATTTAGCATGCTAATGGCAGTATCAGTATGCTACATCACTTTCAATATTTAATGGCCTAGCCACAGGCGATGGTAAACAGCAAGTATACGGGTAGTGCCGCGTGTCAATGGGAGACCACAACACGCTAACTTTAGACACACCATATGGTTTTCTCGTGTCCTTTTTTAATGGCAAACATAGTCTCAGAAACCACTAGAGCCCTGCACGCTCGAGGGGCTTTCATAGGTGATGGTCGGACAGGGCTGTTTGATCACGGCCAGAGAGAGAGAGAGAGAGAGAGAGAGAGAGAGAGAGAGTGTTTGGAAAGAAAACCTGAGCGTCAGTGTTTTGTAACTCCTGTGGTTGCTATAGTTTGTTTCTTACAGCCAAGTTGCCTGTGTTGAATACTGAGATGGATGTCTCGGCCCAGACTGCAGCCAGAGACAAAGACGGCCAGTAAAGTCAGACAGACCGACGAAAAGGGGACAGTGATTAAGACGGCAGAAAGAGAGAGAGAGAGAGAGAGAGAGGGAGCAGCAAAAGATTATAAGATAGAAAAAGAGGAAAAAAGGTCACTAAAAAGAACCGCGAGAAATAGAAAAAGGGGGTGGACAGAGAGAGAAAGGAGGGAAAGCGAGGGAGCACACAAAGGCTTTTGGGGTTTGGGCCTGTGCCGTGGTGGGGTGTGGTTTGGAAAGAGGAGAGACTATGGGAAAGGAATAGACTACACCTCAATATGCTTCACTTTCTTGCACTTTTATTTCGCGTTTTCTCCGTTTCTCTCAATCTAATTCTCTCTGTAGCTGCTTGTGCCAGCGTATCTTTGACCGCAAGACATTTGTGGTCATGTGTGTACACGTATGTGTGTATATATGCTGTACATTAAATGCATGTGTGTCTGCGGTGTGAGTGTCTAAGTATCCTACATAGGCTGAGGTCTCGTAAAGCTGCACAGCTTCATATCCCCCTGAAAAACTTGGCATTGGAACGCGGGGGTGACTTCAACCCCCCGAAACCGCACCCTTGAACACACACACACACACGTTGTGTAAGACTCGTACACACTGACATACGCACATGCAGAATTGTATTCACACATAGGCACACACACACACACACACACTTCTCACTCACACACATGCACAAGGCAGGGGCTTATGTATAATTGCAGGCACTCTGCCTGCATATATGAGTTTGATTAGGCTGAGGAGCAGGGAGCGGGCGAGGATAAAGCCAAGCCTGATTAGAAACAGAGTGTATCGCTTCCATACAATAGGAGTCACAATGAAACCGGTTTAGACCACTTCGTCCAAGTTCAGGTATCTTTTGTCTCCGTATACAGCGCGCTAGAATATGACTTGGACCGGGTTAAAAAGGAGAAAAACAGGAATCCGAGGGGTATCACAGCTGCATAAATTACAATTTACAACTTGCTTTAATAACTTTGGACTTATTTAGTCCATTGAGGTCATTCAAGGAGGCACCTGGAAATATTAAGAATATTTGAATGCTCCTTCAGGTGTGAATATAATGTGGTGTTGGGTTATAAATTTCAGACGTTTCTCACCCCAAACTGCAGAGCTATGACCGTATACTTGGGCCTCAAATCCAGCCGTGACACCTTGTAAAAGAATTAATTAAACACAAATAAGTTTGGCCCACATTTTGATGTGCTGATGTTTTCCGCGTCCTCCGTGTCCATCACACTCTTTGAATTTACAGCAAACAAATACTCAAGTTAAGAATACATGGGGCCTCTTTCCACTTCAGACACTTGAAGTAGTTTACTGTGTGCGTAAAGCTTTGTGTGTCCCCCTCCAGCTGACGGGGGCTGACAGAAGAACACCACAGCACAAATCTGAGCTGTAAATTTCAAATTTTCTAAGCTCTCGCTTCTATTTTAGTCACACTTGGGCTTGCTTCTGCATTTTGTGCAACAGCGAAAGGATATGGAAGTTGAAAATAGATCTTTTTTTTTTGAGGAAATCTGCCTCCTCAATCATTTGTGTTTGCTCTGTCTACTCAGTGCTAAAACAGATTTACAAAGCAGAGTCAAAAAATATACTTAAGCAAAATAATGGAACACAGTCTCTGGAATATTAAATTAATAAGAAGAATCAATAGTATTGTATGCAATAAGATTATAAAGTCCCTGTTAACTCACCACTGAAAGACAAACTGTAAATTGTGAGGCAAAAATGTGAACTATAACTTTGTGTTTAATTTGTCTAAACTAGGGCTTTGGTTTATCAATCAATCTATCTATCTATATATCTATCTATCTATCTATCTATCTATCTGAATTTTTTTTATTATTTGTCATATCAAGACATAGAGATTAAGTAAAAAGGCGGCAACATTATGACTGAATGTTTGTTGCAAGAGAGAGAAAGCACAGAACAATCATTACCTCACACAAAAGTAATAAATGTAAGGAGGGTATAAACACACTGTTAAGAATTTCCCAGTAAAATAACAGTAAAGAACTGGCAGCAGGGTTGCCTTTATGTTACTGTAAAATTAACATTATAATACTGTCATTGAAATTTACAGCTTTGTACTGTTAATGAAAAATACAGTTTCAACTGTTTTTTTTTATTTATTTCACAGTATTTTACAGTTATTTTACTGTTTAAAGATACATTATATAGCTGTTTTTCTCCTTTCTTTTACATTATCTTACTGATTTGTTTTAATGCACTATTTAGGTTGTATTTTTTACAACATTATTTTTTGCCTAGATGAATAGACTTAGCAGGTTACAGACATAGGAATAGTCATACTAAATACAATTAAAGGCTCTTTTTAGGAAAAAGGCTATAATAGAGTTGTTGACACTTTTCCCAAAATATCTGTCTATAGCTGGCTACAAGCACAGAATGAAACCAGAACAACATGTGAGTGAAGAACAATAAAGCTAATTCACTGATTTTACAATCATGTGCAATGTACAAGCCTCACATGTGCAGATCAGGTCCCAGAATTAAAAAAATACTGCATGAAACTGTTACTGATGATACTTTAGACAGTAGATCAGCAGTAAAGTGATGTTTTTTAAGAATGCATTATAGTTCAGTTAAAAAACGGCCTATGAGCGTAATTTAACAGGTTTTCTTTTGTATTAACATCGAAGCACTGTTTTTAGCAATAACAGGTTAATACTGTTGAAATCCTGCTGTAAATTAACAGCAATTGTTTACAGTGCACAGAACAATCATTACCTCACACAAAAGTAAATCCTGTAATAAATATAAGGAGGGTATATACAGATACTCCTGCAGAACTGGGTGGAAATATGAAAGAAATATTACAGATATGAATTTAATAAAAATCCCATAAAACTCAGTGCGGTGACTGAACTCACCACTGAGAGACAAACTGTAAATTGTGAGGCAAAAATGTGAACTAACTTTATGTTTAATTTGTTTAAACGGGAGCTTTGGTTTTCCTATCTATCTATCTATCTATCTATCTATCTATCTATCTATCTGATTTGTTTTATTATTTGTCATAACAAGACATAATAAGACAAGTCAAGTCAAGTAAAAAGGCGGCAACATTATGACTGAATGTTTGTTACAAGAGAGAGAAAGCACAGAACAATCAAGTTCAAGTTTAGTTTATTGATCACATACACATTGACATGGCAGTGAGATTCTTTGTTCCTGTTTGTTACCTCACACACACACACACACACACACACAAAAGAAGTAAATCCTGTAATAAATGTAAGGAGGGTATATACAGATGCTCCTGCAGAACTGGGTGGAAATATGAAATATGAAAGAAATATTACAGATATGAATTTAATAAAAATCCCATAAAACTCAGTGCGGTGACTGAACTCACCACTGAAAGACAAACTGTAAATTGTGAGGCAAAAATGTGAACTAACTTTATGTTTAATTTGTCTAAACTAGAGCTATATATGACTAAATGTTTGTTGCAAGAGAGAGAAAGCACAGAACAATCATTACCTCACACACAAGAAGTAAATCCTGTAATAAATGTAAGGAGGGTATATACAGATACTCCTGCAGAACTGGGTGGAAATATGAAAGAAATATTACAGATATGAATTTAATAAAAATCCCATAAAACTCAGTGCGGTGACTGAACTCACCACTGAAAGACAAACTGTAAATTGTGAGATAGATAGATAGATAGATAGATAGATAGATAGATAGATAGATAGGAAAACCAAAGCTCTAGTTTAGACAAATTAAACATAGAGTTAGTTCATATTTTTGCACAAAGTAAATCCTACAATAAAGGAGGGTATATACAGATACTCCTGCAGAACTGGGTGGAAATATGAAGGAAATATTACAGATATGAATTTAATAATAAAATCCCATAAAACTCAGTATGGTGACTGAACTCACCACTGAAAGACAAACTGTAAATTGTGAGGCAAAAATGTGAACTAACTTTATATTTAATTTGTCTAAACTAGAGCTTTGGTCTATCTATCTATCTATCTGAATTTGTTATTATTTGTCATATCAAGACATAGAAATTAAGCAACATTATGACTGAATGTTTGTTGCAAGAGAGAGAGAAAGCACAGAACAATCATTACCTCACACAAAAGTAGATCCTGTAATAAATGTAAGGAGGGTATATACAGATACTCCTGCAGAACTGGGTGGAAATATGAAGGAAATATTACAGATATGAATATAATAAAATCCCATAAAAGTCAGTGCGGTGACTGAACTCACCACTGAGCACCACATGCGCACTGTGCAACCCTTCTACTACAGCAGCAGCTGTAGGGACACCGTGTCTCTCTCCGTGTCGAGTCCTCTTCTCGGAGGGGTTTTTTCAGCTGAAGCACACTGAGCTTCATTCTGTCTTTAAAGAACTATCACAAGTCCATGATAATAATCATTTTAAATTGGTTTGTGTGGATCCGAAAGAGAAGCAGCGAGAGAGAGAGAGAGAGAGAGAGAGAGAGAGGGAGGGAGGGAGGGAGTGAGAGAGAGAGAGAGCAGCAGAAACTTTCCCCTAAAGTTGGTGCGGATCTTTTCACACAGAGAGTGAGTGAGTGAGTGAGTGAGGCGGGGTTACAGCCTGGACTGAGCCTCAGCAACCAGCAACCAGCAAGCAGCAGCAGCAGCGGCTTTGCAATGCGGCACCGCAGCGAACCTCCATCCAACTTCTTTATTACCAACAACAACTCCAAGTTACATCTCTAGAACAACAACAACCATGTACTCCCCTTACTGCTTGACACAGGTAATGAAAAAAAAAGAACAACCCGCTCGTTTTCCAAATGCTCCTCTTGTTGGTGTTTTGCTTTTTCTGTATTTTCCGGTATGGTGCGCGCCTCCGGTTGGTTTCTTTCTCTACTGTATTGTGGTTTCCAGTGTTGTGTTGTCTGCTGCTGCTGCTGCTGCTTGTCATTTGTTGCGTTTTAAGGACCTTTTCTTTTCCCCCTCCGATAGTGTTTAACTTCCCCCTCTCTCTCTCTCTCTCCCTTTCTTTTTTTAATGGCACTCCTCCAACAGGCTTTTTCTTGTGCGTCTCATTGCGCATGGGTTTTGGAGAGAAAATGGCGCTTCTCCCAAATCTATTTTATATAAAACGGAGGTTGGAGGTTGGAGAAAGGGGAAGAAGAAGGAGGCTGACAGTTGGAGACTAAATTACAGCCACCGTGAGGCAATGTAATATCGACAAATATATAATAATAAAGCGCGGATGGAGTTTTTATTATGGCTCGTTGGAGTTGTGGAACACTTTTATTTGGAGGGTTTCTGACTTGTGACGGAGGTCTGCCGGTTCTTCAGCCACCCTTTAGGGTCACCGTGTATAGCTATACATTCATAACTCTTCCTCCTTTACTTTACTTACACTTTTGCAGCCTCGTTTTGAAATAAAAATGTTGTTTTTTTTGGGGGTTATGCATCCTGGAGGATGGTGCATGGGCGTGTGTTGTGTGGAGCTGCATGCTTTCAGTTTGATTCATCACAAAATATAGTTGACCTTTTTTTAAAAAGAAGCAATGAAGCTATACTATATGTGTTATTTACCGTAATTATGCATTAAAGAGAGCACAGAATGGAGCTTTTTCACTGTTCACTCCAAAGGGAAATCTTGTTTTATGTTGTTAAAACAAAAAACAAAAAAGTTTTAACCTCACCCCAAAAAAAAGGGGTTAGGGTTGGGAACACTTTTATTTGGAGGGTTTCTGACTTGCGGCTGTGACTGAAGGTCTGCCGGTGCTATGGAGGCCTTTAGGGTCACTGTGTATAGCAATACACAGCCATAACTCTACATCTTTTACTTTATTCCACTTCAGCAGCCTCGTTTTGAAACAAAAATGTATTTTTTTGGGTTATGCATCCTGGAGGCGACAGAGAGGAGATGGTGCATGGGCGTGTGTTTGTGTGGAGAGTCCGAGCTGCATGCTTTCAGTTTGATTCATCACAAAATATAGTCAAGTCAAATTTATTTCTATAGCACATTTATTTAAAACAACATGAGCTGACCAAAGTGCTTTACAGACATAGTGTAGAATAAAAACAGGTCAACAGAGCAGACAACAAAATCTCACACATCCACAGACAGAGACCAAGATAGTTGACCTTTTTAAAGAAGCAATGAAGCTATATACTATATATGTTATTTACCGTAATTACGCATTAAAGAGAGCACAGAATGGAGCTTTTCTTGTTCACTCCAAAGGGAAATGTCGTTTTATGTTGTGCGTAATTTCAAAGGCCGTTTGGTGTTTAATGGTTCCGTTAGACGTTGTATGCATGTGATTAAGTGCTATTTTTTTGTTTTACCTGTCTTTAAACAATATGATAAAATATATTATATAATTAAAATGTCCTGTTTGAATGTGCAGCTCACGTTTTTGTAATTAAAATGATGATAGACTCCATTTTTTGACCTTTCCGGCCTCATCCACTGTACGCACTTCTGGCTCCACACAGGAATACGTTTTTATCAGCTCAAAGACAGGAATCACTGTTTAAATGTATTATATTTATTAATAGAAATAATCTTTAAATGATGATATATACACAATGCAAATGCTGGGCCAGGTTATCCTTTAAGCATGTTTTGATACAGGTGTGATTTAAGCTTATTTCTTACTTCATAACAGTGAGGATTTTTTCTTTATGTGCTGAATACTCCTTGTGTCAGTGTGTCAATAGTTTTTTTTAATCTATAAATTAAACTAACAGCTCACAACAGCAAAGGTCAAGTCATGTGACCTTTTTTTTGTTTTTCTCGCAACGCCAAGTTTTTTGTGCCTTTCATGCGTAAATGTTTCAAGTTGTGGTTTTAAAGTGAGCTTTAGTTGACAGATGCAGACATTGAGTGCAGTCAGTGCAGAGTTAACAGAGAGGAGAGCTGCAGGCGCGTCGAGCTGCAGCTTCAGGCCGCTTTTCCTCTCTGCTGCTGCCGCACAGCTTATCACATTAAACACCAGGTTAACAGTCAATGTGATGTTTGCACTATTTTACCATTAAACCCGTTTTAAAGATCAACTTGATTAAGACATTTTAACATCACTTGTTAGTTTGTTACCAGAAGGGAATGATTTTTTTTTTTTTTTAAAGTTAAGTGTCAGTCAGGAGTTATACAAGAAGCAATAAACTTAATTATCAGCCTCATGCATTATGACTTTTACGCATTTAATTTGAAAATGATTCAGCATTAAGCAGCTGTTTAGCTTGAGGCCTGCAGGTTAAATGGTTCAGTGTTGCAGAGGTCATCACGGCCTGCATGCAAGCAATCCTCCTCCTCCTCACACTTTTGCATTGTTGTGTTGTGTGATAATATAATATTCACATATTTTACTAAATCTTTTTTATATTCTATATGTCATGTGATGAAGCACAAAATCTTCCCCCCGGTTCCTTAGAACAGATTTGACGAGCTCCGTGAAAAACACGCAGGATTCCTTCTCTCTCGGTGTTATTTCAGGCCGTCTGACCAAAACCTCACTGTGTTTTCTCTCATTTATATTTAGCTGCTAGAAAAATGGGAGAACAGCAGTGCTCAAATGCCAAATTATATTTCATCACATCTTTTTTTTTTTTTTTTTTTTTGTAATTTATTACTGCAAAATAAAAAGTCAGAAGCCAAATCATTTACATCACTTAAAAAATGCTTCTGTCTTTTTTTCCATTGACATTTTTTTGTAATCAAGTCTATTTGATTTTGCTGCGTAAAAGAAGATCCAGCAGCCCTACTACTACTACTGCATATTTAGCACAGATAATTTTCCAAGCCTGGTGGTATATGAGGCAGAGAGAGGTCCGCATCGAGTTTCCTTCTTTTCTTTCCATTAATTAAAATTAATTGGCAGCAGATCCCCTCGCACGAGCGCCGCATGGACGCGTGCTGCCCATATGCGCGCTACATATTGATCTGCTCGGGCTGCTGTTATAGTGCGTCTCCAGCTCCTGCTGATGGACATCCATCCAGCACAGCTGATCTGTCTCTCATCACATCTCCTCGTGTGTTAATAGAGAGGATGGATATTAACGCAGCTGGAAGATATAACAGCACTTTGAAAAAGCGTCCTGCTTTGTGGGTTTAAGTGACATCTCTGTGTTTACCTGCAATTTCAAGTACACACGATTATCCGCCTTTAATTTGCTTTAATCGGCTGTTTTAACGATGTGTGGTTTGCGGAGGAGAAGAAGGCTGGATTGTTTGTAGTTTCTTTTTATTCCTAGCTGTGTGTCCACACCCTGGTACACAAACACACATGCATTATACTGTCATCCATTTAGTTGCCATGTAGACTGAATAATTCACAAATCACAGAAAACATGCAAAACTGGTGTAAACAATCTACAATGTTTTATTAATGCTGATAAAAGCTTTGCTGGAATGGTCTGCTATGTGATGGACCCCCATCAGCCAAACGCACTAAATATACTGCCAGTTTGTGTTTTTGTTTTTTTTTAAATGTGGCATTGTTTCACATCCCTGTGACTGAAATGCATTTTGCATATTAAAGTTTTAATGCGTTTTGAAGGTCGTGGAGGCGTTGTTAATTAAAACTTTTATGTGCTGCGTTTTTTTGAAAAAAAATCAATTATTTCAGACTCCACAGTTTAAGTCCCGCTTATCCAAATGAGATGTGGGCTGCTGATATAGAACGCGTCTCACAAACACTGCCAACTTTATGGAGGAAAAAAAAAAAAAAAAAAGCTTTGCTGCAAACTCAAGAGATGTTTTAACACTGTCTGTCTGTCTACGCGGGAGATTGTATCGCACAGATAGATCACACACACAGGCAAAAAAAAAAAAAAAAAAATATTTGCTTGCTCCATTCTTGCTCATATGTGCTTCATGTCCAATTATTTGCAGTTCTAAAGTGTTGTTTTTTTTTCAAGATTTGGAGATCAAATGAGTCCTTGAAATTCACTCAGCCGTGCAGATTGGCAAAGAACTTGAAAGCATGCAGTGAAAGCCATATACATACTGTAGCCATGCCATATAGCCATAGCAACAGAAAAAAAAAACACAACGTGGAGATTTTTGTAGTCAGTATATCTTTGGTGATGGAGATAAAGGCACTTATCATCTATAAAACAAAACGGTGTTTGTGAATCAGTTGCATATGTGAGGAGCAGAAATATGTGTGGAGCCCACGCAAGCAGGTTGTGTCCTAAATATAAGTTAAACACGTCTTTCTTTAATGGTTGTCTATTCATTAAAACTCAACATTCAAGGCCTATAAGTCGTGCACACCACCAGACCTTCAGCTGTCCGTGTGTGTGTGTTAATGTGTGTGTGCGTGTGTACAGTAGGTGTGTGTTTCTTACTCCTGCCCCGTTTTGGGCCGATGGCTCTCCTGCGTCAGCCATCGGTTCTGGTTTCACTGGGACTGGATGGTGACGGCCGTGGTGCCGGTGTAAGCCGAGGTGGGCCTGCATGATCTGGTAACATACAAAAGCCTTGGCGGCATCACTTTGCACCACACACACACACACACACACTCACTAATCCTGCTCACACAGAGCTAGTTGGTAGGCACAGCACAGGGCAGCAGAGAATAGGTTTGCTGTAGTGGACGGTAGGCAGGGTAAAAGTGGCCTGCCAACTGTGCCAGGACGGCAAGCAGGCAGGCAGGCAGTGGGTTGCAGGCAGAACCCAGGGGTACATTGTGTTCTTTTTACTTATTCATCCTTTCTGCTGGAGGCAGACCAGGTCCACCTTACACTGCTTTGGCCCGGAGCGAGAGCTGGTAGGCAGGGACAGAGGGACGGAGGGACGGGACGGAGGAAGGGATAGTGGCACAACATGTCCATGTCGGCTAAACACTGTCTGAATACATTAAGATTACATGGAGAGAGAAGAAAAATTTTTTTTGTGTGAGGGATGTGTTGACTCTTGAGGTTTTTAAAAAAAGTTGATCTCTAGTTCAAACATTTTAGTGCATCATGTTTATTAAGAGTGTGTGCACCAATAAAAATATTAGTTTTGGTTTGTAGCGTTTTAAAACATTTTCTACGGAAGAGCCTGTATTAGGCCCCGAGCAAAACCCTGGGGTAGCTTGCGGACGGTCCTCCTCTGCTTCTCTGTGTGTGTGTGTGTGTGTGTGTGTGTGTGTGTGTCTGTCTTGGAGGTGAGTTAAATCCAGCACCGTGGCGCTCTGCTCATCCCTTATCTGTGCAGTCTTCCTGACCGCCCAGAGAAAATGGATTTATCACGCTTAACCGAGGCAATTGGCACAACAGGGTAATAGGTGGTTGTCCCCTGGATGGATGGGCATGTGTGTGTGTGTGTGTGTGTCCGATATGTGTGTGTCCGTGTGAATATGTGTAGCCCCCCCTTCCTCCCTGTCCTCTGCCTTCTAGTGTGGATTAGGTTTAGGCTGATCTGTGGCCAGTGGAAGCAGGCGGCGCCTATAGCGGTCTTATGTTGGTCGGTGATATAGTTGTGTTTACCGAGCCATACGGCACACACATGTACGTACACACACACACACACACACACACACACACACACACACACTGAAATCAGGCTGAACAGTCACGTATGTTATAGATAGATAGACGGACAGAATCACTTCAGTGTGCTGATACTCAGAGCATCTCTCTCTGTTTGGCCTTTGCCAACTTTTGTCATGAGAGTAGAAAGTACTCCCAAAAAAAGGAGCTTTTGTTGCACTACCTGACATCATTTTATTTTTGAAAAGGGGGTAAGAATTAGTTGTGTAATATAGATGTGTGATTGACTGATAATTGCATATCATCCCTGTGCAAGACTCATCCCTGTGCAACAACTAGCATCTGAACGAAAAGACTTTAGTCAAGTGATGAGATGATCAGATCAGTAGAAACGTGAGGAACCCACGAGGAATCGAGGGACTTGAAGAGCCAAAGCTCTGTGTTCTCCTTGCAGCTGCTTGGGACAGACTCCCCTTCGCCTTCATCCCGCTCTTCTTCCTCCACCCCGCCTCCACCTCCTCAATTAGCTCCCTTTAAAAAGAGAAGTAACGGTTAGTGAGAGATCTGCATTGTTCGAGGATGAGCTTTAGTTGTTGTTGTTGTTGTTTGTCTCTCCCTCTCTCTCGCTCTCTCTGTCCTTCTCCATCCCCCCCCCCCTCCTCCGTCGCCCGTTGGTGTGTTTTTCGCTCTTTTTGATTTTCTCAGAGGCTTTTTTTGTGGGGGTAACCCCACTGAATGGGACAATGCAGCCTAGCGTGAAATTAAAGCTCTTAGTTAGTTTGGAGTTGCTCAAAAGAGGATTTTACACATGCATGCATTCATACACCCTCCCATACGCTATAGATATAGCTAATTAGAGGAAGTACACCCTATGTCGAGCATCAAGGGCCCAATTAAAAGAGTAGGGGAAACCTCGGCGTGCGAGATCTAGGCCAAATCAGCTCCGTGAATGCCTCGCTTGTGAACAGTACGTCTGGCTTCTTAATCCAGGCGGGAGAATATGGACAAGACTGATATGAGAAGCGCAAGTTTCATTAACATATGCACGTCACGTACTCGGTAAGTAAATCAAGAAAAACAGTCAGATTGATCATCCTGACAGGCGAGCGTCTGATTCAAAACAGATTGAGCTGCTCTTGCTGACTCTTCCAAGTCTCGTCTTGGAAGTCAATGAAATGTCTGTCAGGCATGCACATTAGGAGTTTTTGTTGTTCACGTCAAAAGCATTTATTCGTGCAATTTCACAGGACAACATTGGAGTCTGAGGACTGTTTTGCTTTGTCAAATATGTTTCCATGCTGCTTAAGAATATGTTGTTGTTCGTCTTTCGGCTGCTGCTCCTGTTAGGGGTCGCCGCAGCGCTTCATTGAATATAAAACGTTAAAACATTCAGAATAAAAACAGCCTAAGCAGTAACTTACTATTCCACTCAACTTAAAGCTTAACTTAAAGAAAAACTATTATACTTGTTTTGCTTTTTCCCTTTCCGTTAGTGTGTTATATAGTTTTTTGTTCATGTAAAAGGTCTGCAAAGTTTTAGGTCCACGGCCAAGGGAGTTCCTCTCCCCCACAGAAACACTGCTCCTGAACTGCCTCTAACGCCTTCATTGAAGTCCTGCCTTTTCTTGCCGTAACGTGGTGATGTCATCAAGTAACACACTTTGCCTAGCGCTCAGTTTGGCACGCCCTCAAACAAAGCTAGTTAGAGCGGAGCTGGAGCAGAGTCCGAAAAGTTTGGTTCGGTTGACCAATCACAACAGAGTGAACCAGCTGACCAATCAGAGCAGACTGAGCTTTTTGGGGAAGAGGGTGAAAGGAGGTGCTGCAGCACAGCCAATATGAGAAAAATAAAGCATTCTTTTGAACATTAAAGTATGTAAACATGTTCTAGTAGAAACCCAAAATACAAGTATGCACCTGAAAAAAAGCAGAATAGGTCCTCTTTAATATGTTTACAGTATCTTTAAAGTGTAGGTGATGGAAATACAAAGGGCGCACTGTATAGCCACGACACCCCACTGTGTTGAATGACTATAAGGTCATTTATTTTTCGCCTGCACTGTGTGTGTGGCAGACCGATATAGAGCAGCAGCAGTCCACATCGCCTGAGTGGTACGGGTGATAGCTGAAATATCCGCCAGACCTAATAAATGTATCTGCTACCTGACGCAAAAGCACCAACAATCTTTACTCCCACTGTAATCAACTAACCCACACATGCTTTTGTTCAGCCCTATTTCCTCAATGTAACTACTGGTCATAGAGGCCTGCAGACCCAGCAAGGTAGCCAGTGAATCCAGTTAGTGAGTCAGACTTTGTGGAACACAGTGTGCTGCTCTCTGATCCCCTCACTCTCTCTGTCTCTCTCTGATCCTCTCTCTCTCTCTCTCTCTCTCTCTCTCTCTCTCTCTCTCTCTCTCTCTCCCGTCGAGAGCGCTGGCAGCTCGCCAGCGGTGGAAAAATCTATAAGCCATTGCGTAATATACCATATCTTTACCTTGGTTGAACCCTGTGCAAGATCCGCAGCTGTGTGAGCGCACAAACACAGCAATGAGTGTGTTCATGCCTCTGTGTGTGAGACAGACAGACACATAGTGGCTTCTTTGTGGCTAGTTTTCACCCTCATATAAACAGTATCACACCACTTTGATCAAACGCTGCTGACAAAATATTTTCCCAAGCAGACAGAGCATGGCGTTCTGATCACTTTCTGGAGAGCGAAGTAAGCAGAGGGACACATAAAAATGTATCTGTTGTAGAGGCGGTCGATGTTAAAAATGGAAATCAAATTAACTTTGTGTTTTGCTTTAATGACATATAAACTCCATGGCAACAACACCAACACCAACGCCAGCGGCGCTATAACTGATATTCACTACTGGAGTTACTTGTTCTCCAGGCATGTCTTTAGAATGGAAATGAATGTACGAGGCCGCAGGCTGAGTCGCTACCGGGCCTTTCATGTTCGACACTCCTCTTCCTCTCCTGGTTGGTATATTTCACGAGAATCGGTTTCGTCGTTTCGATGTGTTTGATGCTGCGTTTGTGCAAGTACAGACCCCTCTTGCTAGTGTCCGTCTGCACCTAAGGCGTCTTCGGGAGCTGTTTGAGCTCCTAAGGGGAGGGAGTGTGATGTTTTTATTGGACGCCTTAAAAGCAGGCCTTAGTTATTGTCTTTTAAACATTTCTGGTTTGTATTTTGCTGCTGGGTGTCATCTCGTTGCTCTTATCTGACACGGAGAGACACACATACAGTACCTTGAGCAGCACAAAGAAAGTAGATAACAAGCTGCTCACAGTGTGTGGATCCCTCTGTGATCATTTCAATGAGATGAAATAGCCAAACACTGTCCAATCAGTTCTCATTCTCACTAATATGATCCACTCAGCCAGTCATATTGGCCATCCGAACATCACATGCTTGGACAGATTTGCTTTTGATGGCGGTGATTATTATTAAATGGTCTGTAATGACTACTGATAATCCCCATATGCAGCCAGGATCCGCTGAGAGGCAGTTGTTTGTTAATGCACCAGTGAAACCTAAAACACATACAGATGTGTGTGTGGGACGAAAACCACAAACTCAATTGAGATCCCCTGCCATTGTTTTAGTGCATGCTCGTGCTTAATTTCTACCGGCTTACTTGTGGAAATTTCTCAACAAACGTGCAACTTTTCAGCACAGAACCTCCCGTATTCATTTAACTCTCCTCCCCCCCCTCGGCTCCACAGTGTAAAGGGTCAAACTGTGTTAGTGTGGTGATGGCGGTTTGGGCCGCGTGTGACAGCTGTGTGAGGGAGGTAGAGCTTCAGTAAAAAGTTGGGTGGCATCATTTTTCACCTCATGCATTGCATATGTATTTGGGTGAACGTGTGTGAGGCTGACTGCTGATATGTTTGTGTTTATTGACTCAAAGAGACGGGCCGTGGCTGCGTACACAGCGGTGTACGGGTGGCAGGGGTCCAGGCTTGGGGGGAAACGTGTGTGTTTAAAGTACACACAGGCCTAATTATGCTGATTTAAGCATTCTTGCGGTCCTCCCTCTGGCTTGTGGTGAGTTAACTGGCACAGAGGCGTCCAGCAGAGAGAGAGAGAGAGAGCGAGGGTGGAGATAAAGAAGACGGGGACAGAAAGGGGAGGCTCAATAAAGAGATTGATTTAAAAAAAAAAAAAAGACGAGAAAAGATGGCAGTGGGCTTCAACACAGCGAGAGTTACGACGTAGAGAAACATGTTGTCCCAGACGCCGGTGAAACAAGAGGAAAAACACACACACCGCCGTCAAACTTCCCGGCAGGTTTTTTCCCTCCTCACTTTGGGGTTAAGAGCGCGCCCGCTCTTCGTATTTATTTTTATATTCAGATGTTATGGATTGCTCCGGGAAAAGGCCGTCCCTTTTCCCAGCAACAGGAATTAATACTGTTTGAACGTTCTCTCTGGAGTCTAAAAAGGAGGGATTTTGCAATGGAGTTTGGGAGGTTTATAAGTGAAAAGCTGACCACTGCTAAATAAACATAAACTAAGGGATGATTCAAAACTGACCCTTGTTTGTTGACTCTCTGCTCTCCTGTGGGCCCGTGGGTGTGCACCTGTCTCCTGTTGTCTCATGCGCGTGCATGTACCAGGTAGTTAATGGTGTATGTGTGCACATAGTGGACACCATTAGGGATGAAAGAGCAAAATAAGTTGAAAGGCAGAGTCTAACAAAGGTGAATGCAACCGGTCTGAATATTTACACACTTGCTATTTAGTTCTCTATTTAGTTTAGTTAGAGTTTAGGTGTGTGCTGTCAAATGTGTTTTTTTTTCAGACAGAAAATGGAAAATAAATAACTTTTTAGTAGGGCTGTGTATTGGAAAGAATCTGGCGATATGATACGTATCATAATACAGGGGTAACGATTCAATATATTGCTAATCCTAATTTTAGGAGAACTGTCATAGTATAAAGACACACCACCACCTGAGTAAAAAAAGTCACTATGTGAAATGACTATCATAGGGACTAACATCATTACACGTGAATACGATTGAGCTCCTTGGATCCACAAGAGTCTCAGCTTTACATTGATACCCAAATTATGCATTTCAAAACTGTTTAGGGACTCCAGTATGCAGAAATATTCCAACACACCATTGTAGAATAGGTGAAAATAACACATTTGTACCGCATGCAAAAACTGCATGTTTTTTTGCCCCAAACTTGCATGTGATTATCATAAAGTGGGCATGTCTGTAAAGGGGAGAGTCGTGGGTACCCAGAGAATTAATTTTAATTCACATATCTTGAGGTCAGAGGTCAAGGTACCCCTATGAAAATGGCCATGCCAGTTTTTCCTTGCCAAAATTTAACGTAACTTTGGAGCGTTATTTAGCCTCAATCGCGACAAGCTAGTATGACATGATTGGTACCAATGGGTTTCTTAGGTTGTGCTGTTTCATATGAAATCAGTACCTTCACTCTAGCTATAAAATTGACCCCGCTACATCCTCCGAAAGACAGATTAGCGGCCGGGTCTGCTGGCAGGGCGTACGATTTTTTAAGAGGTTAATTAAAAATCGATACAGCGTTTTGGAGAATTGATGCAGTATCACAATACATAATATCTCAATACTTGTGTGTATCGATATTTTCTAACACCTTTTTAGGCAAAGTGTTTTGTACCACACCACTGTCCCTGTGCGTATCTGTGTCGAGGGATCCCTGCGTCTCTGATTTTTATGACTTTGTTGCCTAAACACTATCTAAAACACAACATTAAAACACTAAAGAGTGCATAAAAGGCCTGCACAGGTCTGCTTCAGAGCAGAGCAGAGATTGATGAGGTTGGCCGGTGTGTATTCTTTCACGCAGGTGATAAAATCCGGCTGGAGAGGCAGGCAGGGCTGCTCAGTGTCTCCGGGTTCATTCGCTGCAACGTATGAGACGGGATCAACCGACACCAAAGCTCACATGTGCTCCCGTCTGACAATATGCTCTCGCTTTCCTTACACTTCATTCCTAAATCTTTTTTTCTCAAAACCTCCCTCTTTCTTTTCGCTTTTTTTTAATATGTTTGCTTATCTTCGCCTGCTTCTCTCTATCTCTCCCCATCCCTCAACTCTCCCTACTCTCTCGTCTTTTACTTCAACCGTCTCTTTCTCCGTTTTACCTCATTCTTTCCAGCCCCCTCCGCTACTCCTCTCTTACGTTCCCTCAGGAAGAGCCACAGTCTTATCTGGGATATGTTGGATTTGGTGAGCTTAAAAGCCACTTTACTAACTCCCTGTCTGCCTCTCCTGAGAACAGCGCACTATCTAAAACAGTTTCACCATTCGCTGGGCTTTGTCCGCTGGAATGCTGCTCATCGGGAGCGTTTTACTCCCCATGGCCTCTTAATGCTAATCCTTTACCTGACTCTCCATCCACCCTCCTCTCTCTTCTCTTTTTCTCCCTCGACGAAAATGCTTGATATACACATATTGGGTTTCTTTGGTGATGTGAAGGAATGCTAATGTATCATAACCATATTACAGTACTTAGAGGAGGCAAACGGTGCCAAGTGCTATCTGGAGAATCAAATCTCTGCTGCACAAGAGCCTTTCTCTCCCCTTCAGATTGAGAAACGCTGTTCCCGTTTTGATTTTCCTCTCTGGAAATATATAAAGCTGAAAGCCCCTCTAAAATGTGCTCAAACAATGGCGTTGTTGTATTCAATAATGCAATTTCTCCAGGAATTGGAAAGCTTGCCTAAATAAAGATGCGGCCAAATCCTATTTTGCATCGGATTTTTTTTGTTTTTTCGGGCAGCCGAAGAGCTTGAACATTGCCCACAACATTTCCCTATAGGTGGTTCTTTGAAAGTCTTCTTTGTGCGTGTGAATTAATGAATGTTTTGCATATAGCGCTGTTACAATTCGGTTGTCACGCTCAAGAAAAATTCTGTCAAGCATTCAAATACCGTACTGATATTTGGAAAACAAAATATGTATTTAAATGCTTGAAGGGTGTAACCAAATGATGAGTGTAAATCCAGCAGCGATCCCAACAGGAAATGATCCGACCGGGGGGGCAGGCCCTCTCTGGCGCGTGGCAGGCAAACTGGGGTGAGAGGGATTTGCTGGTTTTATTATTAGGGCCTGTGTGTGTTGTTGATGGAGCGGCTCCATCCATGTTGACTCACAGAGAGACAGCGGTGACGGCTACACTGAGCAGGGGTGTCAGGCTTGGCTGATGACTCCAAACTCCTGAAACAGCACCGCAAAGGCAAACCCTTTGTGTGTGTGTGTGTGTGTGTGTGTGCATGTATATGAGTCAGTGTTTGTGCATGTGCATTCGAGTGGACGTGTGGATCCGTGCGTGTGCAGGCCATACTGCATTTGCATGTGCGTGTGTGTGTGTGTCTACGCTGTGTGTGTGTTTCAGTCCTGACAGCCAAGAAGCCTCAGCAGCATCTGACGTGGCAGCTCTCGCTGCTTTCAGTCCAGCTCTCGCTCCTTCTGGCTCACTTTTCTGTGATACTATCTTTTCATACAATCACATGTTTATAAATGGAGACTGACTGGTGTTTCGTAGCGGACCAGTTTCGCTCAGAGTTGATAAACACTGCTGCAAAATAACATGGCACGAGTAGAATATTTATTGCAGTTGAGAAATGCATTTTTGGCCAGCAAGGGCACATTTGATCACACATATACAATATTTCACTTATTCAATTTTTTAGCACAACTGCGAGGGATTTCAAGGTCACTAAGGGCCAATATAGAATACTACCTATAAATATACCAAATGCAAGTCACTCATATACTATAGCATAAAATGCATCTACTGTTAATGTTTGAATTTTATAGTAGATGTCGTACTGAAGAAATGAGCATGGAGATAACTGCTTTCCTTTAGGGATGCACCGAGACCGGATTGGATATCGGGCCGATACTGACTCAAATAGCTGGATCGGGTATCGGTGACAATGGGGCCGATCTATTCTATTCAATTCTATGTTTATATACCATATATATTATGTACTGGAATTTTAATTCCTGTTGAAGTTTTGACCAATTTGTTGCTGCATTAAAGCGGTTTACACCAGAATTGTAATTCCTGTTAATTTTGAAGATTTTTCCCAAGTTGCTGGTGTACAATTTATTATTTTAATAATAAATATCAATTCAGTAAATTTATATCTATGTATTTATTTGTTAAAAAGTTAGAAAAGCAATGTTAAAGTCAGGCCTGATGTTGCCTTACACATAACAGAATGATCTCAGTCACGTCCACACAGTGAGGCATACAGCTTATTAATTAAACACTGGTATTGGATCAGTACTCAGGATTGGCCGATACCCAAAGCCCATGTATTGCTATCGGTATCAAGACTGAAAAAGTCGGATCAGTGCATCCCTACTTTTCTTTTATATATTTTCTGATATTGTTGAAAATTAAATACATAACCATCCCTGTTATAAATCCAACACCAACCTAATTTGAAGCTTGGATCAGCGATACAGCCCTTTTTTCTCTCCCATGCCTGTTTGTGAGGTGCCTTTTTTTTTTTTAATCGAGGTGGGTTCCCTCCATTTTATGTCCCCTCAGAGGACATGTACTTATGGCTGTCTGCCTGTGGTGCTGTGGTGCTCCTGAGGTCTGTGCGAGGTGGTAGTTTAGACCGGGGAAGTCTGCGAGCGTGGTCACAGAGGAGATAACTGCACACACACTCTCCCAGAGGCGCCCGTCTGCATCGTGTGTCCTCCCCTAGCTTTGTTGGAGGATACATCTTTTAAAGAGGAAAGCACTAAAAGTTTCAAAGTGATTTAGTTGTTGTGTGTGCGCGCACGTGTGTCCTTGTGTGTTTATGTGTATGTGGTTGTGAGGGCTCTTTGTTTCTCGCCTCGCATGTGTTTGTGTGTGCCCTCTGTTTCTTCCGGCCTGGCATGGTGCTGCTCGCCCTACAGGGAATGCCACTCAAAATGGGCAGAGCGACCTTTAACCCTCCCACTGCCAGCTCAGAGTCAGGCGCTGCCATATCAAGAGCCTGTCTCGCTCTAACCCAAACTCCGTCGAGCGTAGCGAGAGATTAAGACCCGGCTCTCAGGAAGCCATTTGGAACGGACACCTTTTAACCCTAATGGGATCGGAGTCGCACATAGGAAGCCACTTGGAGCAAGCCACCCACTCTTAACCCCTAACACTACCAACTCAGCGCAGACAAGGCAGAGTGCACAGGCAAAGGCCCAGCTCATATCATGCCACAGGGAGCGGGCGCCGTTTAACCCTCGCAGCGCCAGCTCAGCACAGGCCAAACTCCAGCTCACATGATAAGCAGAATTAAATCCGCAAGCTTCAGTGTTCCTGATAGGGAGCTCACTGATGCGGAAATAGGATGCTAATGTGAAAGGGTTGGTTGCCCATCTACAGAGTAACACGCCACAAACATTTGCAGCGTTCTAATCGTAAATGATAAATTGTGGTGAGCGGGCTGCTCTTTTTCTTATCGAGCACTCGCTTTTATTTGTTCGGGGTTTTAGGAAGTCACAGATTACAATTAAACACTTTACCTGCTTTTTTTTATGTGGAGCTATATGGAGATTATTTTTGTGGAGATTTGGCATGAGTAAATTGGTACATTAAACCGCGTCAATATTTCTGTTGTGTCCCCACAAATGCCACTTTTTTTAGGAACTATGAAAACCGCCATGTTTGCAGCTTGACAGCCGTAGAGTTATGAGTTGTAACAGCAGGTTTTAAAAGGCCTTCATAAAGCCAAGTGTCATACAATCTCATCTCATGGTTAATAATTCGTCAATCAGCGAGATTGAAATCGGTAGTGTTTCACCGGCTTAGCTTGGTGCTGCAATGTTAATTTGGAACAATAGATATCTTGCTGTACTTTTCAAAATATATTAAAAACAAATTGGCTGCTGTTAAAGAATGTAAACGTGACCTAACGTCACTGCAATTTTTTTTTTTTTTAAGGATATTTTTTTAGCTTATATGCCTTTAATGGAGAGAGAGAGAGTGATAGTTATGAAAGGGGGAGAGAGAGGGAGTGACATGCAGCAAAGGGCCGCAGGTCAGATCCGAACCCCGGTACATGGGTATAGACATGAGTATGAATATATTTTTTAGAATCTTGTGTGAAAGGAGGATGTTTGTGTGCTCAACTAACAATGAAGGACGTAATCAATCACGCAAAAATAGGGAATAAATTCACAGTGACGGTATGGATAAATGTGCCAACTAGCTTCTTGCAAATTATACATTTAACACTAAACTCTGACAGGTGTTATATTGGTTATACAAAGTGCAGCAGATCAATAAAAAGTATAATTTATAGACAATATACTTTCCCTTTAAGGGAAGTACCACGGCCTGAGTGGCTGAGTGTGTGTGTGAGAGAGCGAGGGAGATAGAAGAAGAGAGAGAGAGAGGGAGAGGGTGAAGGGAGTTTCTGCACTTGCCTGTCTGGCAATGGCCGAGGAATGAGTGCACAAGTTTTGAGTCTGGGTGAGTCAAGCTGTGTGAGAGGAGAGAGGCAGCGAGAAAAGGAGGGGAGACGGAGCTCCACCGTGAAAGGAGTGAGAGATGCTAGGAGGTGGATAGCAGTCGAGATAGAGAGAGAGCACAGGCAATCGGTAGAGGGGATGGTTGAAGTGCAACAACAATGTGGAGTACGGGAAAAGGGAAAAAGTGTTCGAGAGAGCGAGAGAAGGATTGCAGAGTAAGAGGTGAAAGAAATAAAAGAAGGAATGGAGGTGATGGAGGGGGGTGCACAGAATGAATGTGCGAGTCGGGCAAGTGGTGAAGCATTTGCATAAAGGGTGAGGGCACTCTGCCCGGCTTTGGGGAGAGGTTGGCACCTCGCCTCGCCGACTGGCAGAACGAGGACCAGGGAGGAATAAAAGAATGAGGGGGGGGGGGGAGCGAAAGAGTGCGAGAGAAAGTCTCTCAATAGTGCATCTCTTGTGTGGGGAGAAGCAGGCCTTGGCTGCTGTCGGAGCAGGGCATGGAAGGGAGGGGATATCGGGTTTCATTATCTGCTTGATTCCTGCTGTATTTGCTAACCATGAGGTTCAAAGCCCTCCATGCAGCTGTAGGCAGGGCCCGGTAGCCAGTGTGCGCCGCTGGCATGTGCCGACTGGAACACCGTAAGTGTGTGCAGCGCCGGTTCGGAGCGAGACAGAAAGTGTGAGACTCTCCTTCCTCGTTTAATTGAAGCGGAAAGCTGCCGCACTCTATCACCCCTCACACACACACACACACACACACACACACTCCAAGTACCACACTGCCTACTTGACCTTATCAGGAATGGCCGCCCTTGTCGAGGGGAAACGCTGTACTCTCGGTTTTGCTGCAACGTCCTGTCGGAAAAAGCCACACCAACAGTACGTGTGTGAGTGAGTGTGTGTGTGTGTATTTGCCATGGTGACGCTACAGAATCCTCTGTAATGTAAACACACATACGGCACACATGCAGTAGTCTATATGCATTCACTTACATGTAATCCTATACTGCCCCATCTAGCCGCAGCCAACATGTTGAAGTGGTTTTATTAAATCATTGTTTGCAACTCGCAGCGCCAGAATCTCCTAATTTAGTTTGAAATCTATAATTTTGCCCAGTTTTATTTATACCACGATAACATCATCCCCCTAAGAGGAACATTCTTTCTAATTGACGACACTCGCTATCAAGATTAACATTCAGTTTAGCATTAAAAGGAGCAAATGTATACGGTTTCACACAGACCCCAGGATACATTTTGGAGTTTTGAATTCACCAAACGTAAGCCAAAAAAACCCGCAAATATATTTAACCGATGATCACCACCAAATGTCTTTTTAAGTCGTCCAAATTGAATTCAGTTCTCCAAATATTTTCAGGATATAAATTGGGAATATAACTCACTTGTGGGGTTAAAGTTTTTAATTATCTGTATAAGGTGAAATTTATGTAGATGGCCCAGAGTCATAGAGAAACCACACAAACCTCAAGAAAATCCTCGCTGAATGAATTTTAGAGACTAAAAAAGAGTCATAAAGAGCCCCTGATCTTATCTTTGATGTGCTTACATTTGTGGCTGAAACAGTCTGGCCCAGACAAATCCGTCGCACAAACGTGAGAGCATATTTGAGTATAATATTACCCAGGTCTGCAGTCATGTCAGAAGCCCCGGCTTGCTATCAGTCCTTGTGTCTCTGGAGCTGTTTAAAGCTTCGCTTCGCTCTGTCTTTCCCTCTCAGCCTCATGCCACAAATGGCTTCCAGACTTTCACACATAGTAGCTTCAGTGTGTAAACAGGCGTAATTACAAACGATGCGCAGACACACTTTTAACATCAATCTGTGCCGATGGGAGAAAGAGGGGAAGTTTTTTTTTCCTCTTCCAGGGAGTAGATGAATGGATGAAAAGGTTTCGAGCTGGATGGAAATAGAAGGACTGGCAGTGATGAGGAGTTAAGGAGGGAATTTTTAAGAAGAATAATGTGGGTCTGTGTGTGAATGCGTAGCATGTGTGTGGGCTTCAATAAGTGAATGAAAGGGGAAGAAAAAAAAGGACACTTTTCCAAGGAAATAGTAGTTTATGTCAACTTGTCCGTAATTATTTTATATCCCTGAGGATTGTGAGTCTACTAACCCATCACCTCTCAATTACTCACCGCTAGTCAGGCCTGCGCACCTTTATTTTCTTTGCACTCCTGTAATAAAAAATATGGAAACTTCACTCAACCAAAGCAACTCTGTTTTTCTCTTCTACTTCCTTTTTCTTTTTTTAACAGAATGGACAGAAATAGCCTCTATTTCATAAAAATGGTCCGACTCTCCTGTTTTATGTTAAGTTTATAATAATGAGGCACGATTTGAAAAACATTAGATTTATATACGAAGCACAAACAGCTCAAGAAACTGTAACCCCAATTATTCCAAAACATCTCGAGTGATCAGAACACACACACACACACACACACACACACAAAGGGGAAAATAGCTCAGGTCTCTCACAGTCTTTCCTTTACATCACCACAGTACTTGTCAATATGTGATTTCACACAGCAGATGTCAAAGTTAAATTCCAGTTGTGACACGTCCTGACACGCTGTAACCTTTGTCAGCTTTCTGTGTGTGTGTGTGTGTGTGTGTGTGTTTCCTAGCCTTATCTTACAGGATATTCCTGAATGGAGTTAACAAAAGACTTGTGTGTGAAACAAATATAATTTCATCAGACAAATTGGGCCTTCAGTTTCACTTTCTTGTAGCATTTAAAAAAATTAAAATTCAGTTTAGCTTTTCTCTTTATAATTAGATTTTACGAAGAAATGTTAAAATAATATGATGAAAGAGCAAAAGGCTAATATGCCCCAGTGTATTCCTATTCTCCCAGTAAATATATGGTATATATATATATAATTTATGAACATGTATTTACAAGGAAACGACAATGATTAAACTAAAATGTTCTGAATTTTCATATTAAACTCCAAAAATGAAATGTATGCGTGAGTCAGAATTTTAATTAAATACTGTCCCTTTGTTTAAAAATGCATTTCAAATATATGGATTTTCAGTATATTAGTGTTCATTAATTCACAGTTGTAATTGTTTATATGTTTTAAAATGTTTCCTAATTTCTTTTTGTAAAATTTTTTAATTTTAAAACCAACTACTTTAAACTTTAAACCACAATTTTGATGGAACATAGATTATTTAGGTCATGTTGGTGGTAAGAAAAATAATATACTATATAATATACTATAATATAAATAGGAAATGTGAATGAGGTTCATTTATTAATTTAATTTAAAGGAGACCTGTTGTAAGGCTGTTTGGACGAGGCTGGACTTCATTTATTTTAATTCTGTTTTGACGTGTTACTTCTACATTTTTAAATTTCCATTTTGTCTTTTTGTTGTCATCACAATTTAACAGTAAAAAGGAAGAAAAATATAATAAGTGGCCTTTTATAAAGTTGTTCATATAAAGCCAAAAAGCCTGAAAACTGCTGTCTGCAGCTGCAGTGAAAACCCATCTAATGCCTGTTGACTCCTCACCCTGCAGGATGTGGCATCAAATAAATCATATAAATAATACTGCACATGTCAGGCATTAATTATACCTAAGATTAATACCACAAATTCATCTCAGGTAATTGCTTTTTTTTGTAGAGTTGCTGACAACAGTGTGGGAAACAGGCCCGAGGTATGGGTTGTTAAAATTAATTGTATGCTAATATAGCTCAGGAACTAATAGTGCTTTTTTTATTATTATTATTTGCACATATGTGTTAATAGTCCATCTAAAAAAATGTAAAAATGTAAAAATTGTCTTCATTAATACATCAGTAATAAGTTATGAGGGAAACGCTTTTGTGCAAATGTAACATATTTGTTTACTCTGGCAAACCTTCACTGAGGTCATACTTTACACTGTTTTTATTCATTAGATTTACCACGACAACTCCATCCACCTCGTTTTAATTACCGCTTCGACTTTTTAGTATTTATTTTGACCCTTGTTGTTTAACGTAGGCCGCACTACTGACACATGTGCTGACAGCTGACCGGAGCAGAGCAGACTGCTGCTAGAAAAGCTCTCAAGTTCACCTTTTCTCTCTCCGTGGAGGAAGAAAAACTGCATATTTGAACATATCTGGTATTTAGAGAAGTTTTACTGTCAATAACGAGACTATAAAGTCTATTTTAACGAACGTAAAATACGTAATAGTTACTTCTAAAGCAGGCGGACGGAGGTTAACGACGCGGCCCGTGAAGGTTAACACAGAACGACATGCGTTGGTAGCCAAAACTAACGTTACACCGGTGAGGTGGAGATTATAATTTTCAGTAAGAGGTAGGTTTCTTTTCTTTTCAAAGTATTAATTTTATAATGTTTTACAAGAGTTTAGACGCAGGCGCTTTTAAGTTAAAAGACAGGCCTCACAGAGGAGGTTTTGCTGTGTCCCTCAAGGTGTAATGGAAAAAAATGTATTGGTGTTTAAATAGTTTTTTATTTTTTTATTATTTATTTATTTAAAAGGGACCATGTACAGTTTAAAACATAAATGTCACCGTACCAGATTATAGCTTTATGCTAATTCACATCTTGGCAGGACAAGACAAAGAAACATACTACAGTCATACAAGAAAGAACATACAAACAATACACACAGTTAAATAGTTAAATAAAAAAAATGACTACCTTTCAACATTATGACCTGTTGTGTGCTTAAAATAGATTTTTAATAATTTTTAGGCCTCATTTTGAATCCAGAAGAGTGTGTTTTTTTGTTAGATTTATAATATTCTTAACAGACATGACAAAATGGGTGAATTTGCACTCTTCTAATCTCTGTTTTGTTGTCATAATCTTGAACATTTTTATGTTTTTTCCTTTGTCTTTGTGTTTTTGGCAAGTTGCTGCTGCTGCTCCAATCTTGGCCTTGTTATAGTAAAAAAACCTGAGGTGGTTTTCATGTCCTCTGCTGCTCTTCTCCTGAGTTTGTATGTACCCTGTCAGGGCAAAGAGGGGAGATTGTCTTTGCCCAGCCTGGCGAACAAAGGTCGTCGTTTTTGTGAAAGACAAGAGCGTGGCATGCAGAGATAAGATGCTCAAATTATTGCAAGAGCAGATACCTCCTCAAGAGTCCAGCGGCCAAGGCCCCGAAAAAACTGCCACCCTTCGTTCTGCCCCGAAGAACTCTGGGCAAACAGGAGAAACCCTCTCTAATGAGCTGGTTTGAAAATGTCACCAAAAAAATGTACACATTAAATAGTAGGGTGCCACACAGACTCATTTCTAGGCCAAAATCATAAAAGATCTCGCCTTAAACTGTGCAGACCTCAATGCCCGTATTACGCAGTAGCGTATAATTTTGTATTTGGTCCAGTTTATGATCATAATAAGGCCTGGCAGTGGATTTAACTAAGTGATTTTAAAAAGGGATTTTTTTTGATTGAAGGATTACACATTTCATACAAATAGTATTTGCTTAATAATATGGATTAATTTGTAGTCTCATAATAGTCTGTTTTTCATCCTCTTTTTGTTATATAAAGAGTTAAGAAGAGTTATGTTACTGAAAAAATGTTGCAGGGCTGGAACTACAAAAGCAAATGTGTTGCGAGTTTGAATGGACAAAGGAGAGGTTTGGATTTCCCTGATAGTAATCTTGGTTATTATCATGTTGCCTGTCAGTAATGGCGTGATGATATTACAGGAAGTGACTGTAATACTTGGCAGATATATCTCTCCTTTTTTCTTTGTCTGTGGCCCATTCATCAAAAAGTCTAGATCCCTTCAGTCTTTTCAAATAAGCGACAAACACACCTCCGTCATTATTCTTCAAAAACAAACACGCACATCCTCTTTAATTCTCCTCATGTTCCTTTTGCCCATATTTTTTTTTTCTTCTTCCCTCCGCCATCTTCTCTCATTCCCACATTTTTCACGTGTTCAGCGTCGCTGTGTGAGGCAGGCGTATGTTAGCGCGAACAATCGGCACCCGGCCCGGCTCGGCCTGGTCCAGATGGGGTCTGCACCCCCCCCCACCCCCCTCCAGCAGTTAGCAGTGACGAGCCAGTCAGCCAGCCAGGCAGCCAGCTAGCCGGCTAGCTACCCACCCGGTTAGCCAACCAGTCATTCACCCAGCCAGTCATGTAGCCTCTCAGCCAACCGAACGGCCAGCTTGCCAGCCAGTCAGTGGACCAGCCAGTCATCCAGGCTGCGGCTCCTCTGTCAGACGCTGACAGAGGGAGCAGGCCGGGCTAAATCTGATGGTCCTGGGAGCCAACCAGAGGACTCTGGCCTTTGTAGGGCGTTCACACAGACAGCCTGTCCCGTTGCACAGCAGGGGGCTTCAACCCACAATCAAATGGCCGGGCCCTCAACTTTGCCACATGACAAGTTAGCTTTTTGTGGCTGCCCATTGCCGAGATTCCAGTTTTGACAATGTCACTATCATTCCTATGAGCCCCGTGGACTAATTTGGACGGCATAAATGACTAAATGTGTGTCATTTGGAAGTATGACATTTAAATGTGCTTCTAATGAGAAGAGGGGGTCCATACGTATTTCATACATACATCAGATTATATTGAATTGATCCTTGGTGAGAGCCTTTGTCTCTCGGATATTCCTCCCATGGTGCACTGGGCACAGCTTGTCCCTCTGAGGTCATGTGGGTCAGCCAATGAGGATGAGACAATGCGCTTGCCAGGGCAGCTATACAGCTCCCTCACTTTTCTGCTGCTGTTCAATCCCAATCATGTGTCATTGTGTACCTCATAATGAAACACGATGAAAATATGGGCAATTTCCCGGCTGCAGTAGGAAACTATAATTCTTTTCGCTATTACAAAGACCAGCGTATCTGAATTTGAAAGCATTAGACTAAGCTTTGTGAATTACAGGGAAGCGGTATAGCCTGTTTTAGTCAGTTTTAATATCCGCTTGCCTTGCCTTGTTAAACAGCTTAACATGTACAGGCTTCTTACATGAAGCTGTCCACCGCAGCATTTTCAGCCGTCATTGTCCACTGAATCCGGTCTCTCACCCACAAATGGGATTGCTCTCTAATTTGGTAACAGAAACTTTTAATGTGTTTCTGTGTCTGTGCTGTTGGGGCTTTTAACAAAAAAAAAAGAGAGAGAGCGGGAGAGAGAAGAGGCCAGTTTGGATGTGAGAGTGCATTTTGAAACAGGAGAGCATGTTTTTGGATGGTATTTTTTGTTGGGGGGGGGGGTGGGGGTGGCGGGGGGGGGGGTAACGGGCATTTTCTTCCCCCCTCCTCTCTTTGTTTGTGTGGTAAATCCAGGAGCAGCTGCTGGTCTCAGGGTCTAGTGGGATTTTGGGCCTGTGTTTTCTCATGCCATCCCATGCCAAGGTGGTGTAACGCGAGCAGAGAGAGAGGGGTGTTTCTGGAAGGGGGAGGGCGAGGTTGGTGGTGGTGGGGGGGTGCAGTTGGAGAGCGAGCTGGTTTGTTGGGATCGCTGTGACCACGCTGGTGACGAATGCGATGAAGGGGGGGCTGGGAGGGCGTAGGGGGGCTTTAGAAGGCGGGCGCTGTCTGGATTGGATGCATGTAAAATTAATATCCTCTGGACTTTGCCTTTGCACTAGATTGGAACTTGTCTATTTGGCTAATGACGTGCCTTCTGCCTGCACCACACACAGTCCCCGGCTCTCCCCCCCCCTCCCTCTCCCTCTCTTTCTCTCTCTCCACTACCAGCCACCAACCATCCACCCCCCCACCGCTTTGCTTCTCCCTCTGCCATCTCTCTCTTCCCTCCCTTTCAGCGCTGGGAGCGTGCGTATTGGCTGGGCTGTTTGAGTCTCGGTGCCAAATAGGTGGGCCCTCTGCATGTTGGCACAGACTCAGTCAATGGTTAGAGAAGGAAAGTGGAGAGGAAGAGAGAGACAGAGTTGGAGAGAAAGAGGGGGAAAAAAGAAGCTGCACTCGGGTTTGCCAGCGGTCGTGCACACTCTTCCAACATTGATTCGGTCCTCTTGTTTTCTTTTTTTTTTCTTCTTCTTCTCCTCCGTCCGCACCCCCCTTGTCCAGCTCTCTCTCTCCCTCTCTCCGTGAGTCTTATGCAGATCCCACTGAATTGAACCAATAGCACGCGCTGCTTTGCCAAGCATTTTTTGTTGTTGTTTTTTCGTCAAGATATTTTTTTCTACACATTTGCGCAAACAAAGAGGCTTGTTTAAGTTTTTGACAATTTTATCCTTTTTGCCGTTTTGTTTTGTTCGTGCACATCCAGCTCTTTTTTTTTTTTTTTCATCCTTTTAGACAGAGAGATTGCTGAACTTCTCTACACTCTCCTTCTGTTGTGCTCTTGAACAGCACCTCTCCTGCAGCTCCTGCTATAGTACCTCCTGTGTTCCTGTGCTGGTATTACACTGCGCCCCCTTGGCCTGTCTCCTCTTTCTCAGCTTTTTTCCCCCCCTGCTGTTTTTATTGGACAGTTTCTCAGCTTCTCTTTTTGCTTAATTTTTTTTTTTTTTTCCTCAGTGTTTTGTTTTCTAATACACGCAGCATTACTTCAGCACCTTTTGATTCAACAATCCAGTTGTTGTCCTCTCGGTGCATTTTAAGTTTCTTTGCAATCGGCGGGTGAATTTATGATGAGAGAGCAAAATGGTAACTACCATGTTATTCTTGTTTTGTTCACATATGTTTTGTGATAGCGACTGTTACGCAGACGCAGTTATGTGATTTATGGGCAAATGTTTTGATGTTTAATTTTAATAATTAGAATTAATGTGAATTCTCACAAATCATTTTATTTTTTGTATGCGCTTAGTTTATGTAGTCAGCCAGTATTATGTTTTATAAATTCTATAAGTCTGTTTTTTTTTACAGATGTTCACATATAATAAAATATTTTTTAGAATTAATGTTTTCTAGAATTTAATATTAAATGTTTTTGTTGTAGTTTTGTAATGGGTAAATGCAAGTCAGGCAATATTTGTATTTATAACTAACACGTCTGTTTATTTATATTTATTTATGCAGGCACATGAATGTTTACATTAGTATTATCTGAAGAAAACGCTCAGAGTAGATACTTAATTTCCCCCATTCTCGTCTTCTACCTCTCAGTCTTTCAGTATTGAGTTGATCAGTGTTTTCTAAAGTGTGTCCTTCAATGTGATGTGTCTGTGCTAGGTGTTGGGTAGAGAGTGTAAAGCATCTCTCTCTCTCTCTCTCTCTCTCTCACTCTCTCTCTCTCTCTCTCTCTCTCTCTCTCTCTCTCTCTCTCTCGGCACCTCTCGCTCATTCTCTCCCTCCGCTCTCACAGAGCAGGCGCCGCTCCTCCATGCTGCGTGCCGGTGCTAACTGCCTCTCTTCTCTCTTCCCTTCCTCACCCCCACTCCCTCTCTCCCCATCCTTCTCTCCCCCATTCTCCCCCTCTCTCTCCACTGCCTCCTCCTGCTTCCCCCCCTCCTCCCTCTCCTCCTCCACCCTCCCCCCTTCCTCCTCCCTCATCCAGGATGAATTCCACCCCTTCATCGAGGCCCTGCTGCCCCATGTCCGCGCCTTCGCCTACACCTGGTTCAACCTGCAGGCCCGCAAGCGCAAATACTTCAAGAAGCACGAGAAGCGCATGTCCAAGGAGGAAGAACGCGCAGTGAAGGATGAACTGCTGGGTGAGAAGCCAGAGATCAAGCAGAAGTGGGCCTCGCGCCTGCTGGCCAAGCTCCGCAAGGACATCCGGCCTGAGTTCCGTGAGGACTTTGTTCTCTCCATCACGGGGAAAAAGCCCCCCTGCTGCGTGCTGTCCAATCCCGACCAGAAGGGCAAGATCCGTCGAATCGACTGCCTGCGCCAGGCCGACAAGGTGTGGCGGCTGGACCTGGTGATGGTCATCCTGTTCAAGGGCAGCCCCCTGGAGAGCACGGACGGGGAACGGCTGGTCAAGTCACCGCAGTGCACCAACCCTGGCCTGTGCGTCCAGCCGCACCACATCGGAGTGTCCGTCAAGGAGCTGGACCTCTACCTGGCCTACTTCGTCCACACGCCAGGTATGTGGCCAACTGGATACTAGACACTAATAAGGAGGGATGCCAACACATAACTCGTCATACATGCCCGTGTGCATGTGCATATAGATGTAAACACACATTTGCATAATTGCACACACTTAACACAGAAACACTTGCTTGTGTGACATATAATTAAATAGAGAGGGAATGACAGAAATAAAAATACATAACGATAAGTGTAATAAGTTTCATAAACACACTAAAAAAGTGTTTAAAATTTAGGAAAGAATTAAGATTATAATTAAGATATCTAATATTATTATAGGAAAATTGTGAATTTAGGAAAGTTATTATTTAGCAATATTCTTTTAAATAAACAAAGCAAACATTTACCACTGAGAAACAAAATTAATATTCCATCCTGCTTTTGTTCTCTCAGCAAACGACAAATAGTTTTGCTTTTTGTCTTTTTCCTTCTTTTCTTCTGTTTCTTGGTGTTTGTTTACATGACAACATAGTATCAACAGTAATAAAAAGAATATGTGAGTGTGTGTCAAGGGCATTCAGCCAGCGTGCTCTGGCAAGTACAAGTTCATTTTCTCTGAGCGAGGCATTTGCGGCTTCATATGAGCATGTATTTTGTGTTTTTTTTATAGGAAGGAATTTGCATGCCTGTGTGTGTGTGTGTGAGTGTTTTTTTATGAGATGATCACCACTGTCAAATTGTGTGTTTTTGTGCGATGAGTGAGAGTCGCTGTTTATAAGATTGTACTCAGTCTGTCGAAGTGTATGTGCCACGATAAGGCCATTGTAGCCAGGGATCGTCATTTGGCCACAGCCCAGGTTGTGTGTGTGTGTGAGAGAGCGAGCAGAGCCGCGAGTCTCCTGCTCTCAGGCCGCAGGCTGCTGCCGCCTTCACCGTCTGCCTGAACGCTAGCACCACGTTGGACCTGGCTGCCAAACACACACTCACACACACACAACGCCAGTGCTCACAGACAGCCAGTACTATTGCAGCCACCTTCACACCCATACACACACACACACATACAAACACAGCTAAATAAAGATACACACAAAAAAGAAAAACAACTCTGTCATCTTTGTAGCGCACTTTCACACGTAAAGCCAAACACGGTTTTAGTCACGATTGCGTACACACACCCACACAGCACGCACACTAGGCCAAGGACTATCATAGATACAGTTTGATACAGCCAAACATTGTTGTATCTCAGCCACCATCATGGATACACACACGCTCACACTCGGCCAAACATCGCTGTAGCCTCCAGTGCGCGTACTCTACACACACAGCCAAAAACACTGGCTGTGTTTTTTCCCCCCACATTGCAAAAAACACTGTCACAGCAACGACACGCGCACACATGAAACACGTTTCACAGCCAAATCCTCCAAATACACACTGGTTCACCATTTGCTGGCTACGTATACATACAAACACACGCTCATGACCTAATATTATCTCAGCTGGAATTTTCTGGAAATTTCAAACAGTGACTCAACCACCCTCTCACACACAAACACACACATAGGCACATATATATATATATATATATATATATATATATATATACATATACATATACAGCATATCCCAGTCACTGCCCAAATACACACACTCACTCTCATAGTAGCCGCTAACACTAGTGTAGCCAAATGCTATCACAGCCGTCTCTCTCTCCCTCTCTCCTTCTCTGACACACACACACACATACACAAGCTCGGTCCAGGCCAAACACCTCATGTGGCCCGAGCCAAACCCTGGCAGCAGCTCCAGCTTGTTGGTCTGTCTGTGGCGGTGATAAACCGTAGGTAGCGGGCAGTCCTGATGTTGACTTAAAAATCCGTCTTACAGTTTTAGTGGTATTTTTTTTCTGATAAATTTTCTCTCAAATATTATTGTTTGATTTAATTAAATTTGTATTTTTCTTCACCGACTTTGTAATTGCACTATATAACGGAGAAAGTGTTTTTATAATGTGGATTCTGGGTCAGTGAGGCGTGTTTTGGGATTTAGTAACACATCTGCAGAGCCTGTTTCTGCTCAGTTTATTATGAAATGTACAGCACTGTTAAAGGCTAATTTGTCTTGTAAATTATACTCTCAGACTACACTAAATTATAGTTTATGTTTAATCTTAGCTCAGGAAAAACTATTAAATTAAATAATACACCTAATCTAGAAAGACATTGCCTTACCATTGCATTTTTAGTTTTGGAAGAGAAATTATTATGAGTGTTTGGTATTTTAATATATATAATTAAAGCAATTATATACGCAGTTTCTTTAGACCGAACACATTTTTAAAACTTACTGAGAGGGCAAAATGGTTTTCCTATTATGCTGAAAAACGCAGTCCACTTGAGAGCTGGAAATATTTTATTTGTGGTGTTACACTACATATATACTACTATAAGTGACATGAAGACTTTTTCAAAATAAAAATTAGTGAGTGTCTACAATTGTCTAATTGAGCGAGGATTGGCGTAAAAAAATATTGCAATATTGTATATATTTTTTTACATATACTGTGAAACTAAACACACAAACTGTGAATGTCTAATAACTAATTTTCTCTACCTCTTCTGACATCTTTGACTTTTCAGTTTGTAGTTGTGCACTCGTCGCTACTGTACTTTGGTTTACAGCAGTACAGTAAAACACATGGCTGCTTGAAGGGGCTGCCCAGTGAGCTGCCCATTCATAATATGGACTTAATGTGTGCTCTCTCTTATCTTATCTGGCCAACACAGTGTGCCTCGGTACTTTTATCTGCCTCCAAAGAGGCCGTGCTCAGTTTAAGTCCTGGTTGGAGAGACACTTTGGGGTCTACAGACGGAGAGAGACATGGGACAGAGGGGAGAGACACAAAGGGCATAGCACTGTCTGCAAACCTGTCATAAGGTCGCCACTTGTACCGCACTTGGCTCTCATTCACCTTTAAGTCGTATTTGTGAGCAAACAGGCATAAAGGCCTGCATTTATCTGTCACAGTGATGAGCGGTTACATTTTTCGCCTCAGTCGCGCATTGAATGACAAGATGTGCTCATTGTTTGTTTTTTGTTTGGTTTGCGTTTTGTCGGTCTTTAGCATCTATGTCTTCCTCGCTCCTCTTTGATCCCGTGCACACTTTTGTTTTGTCTCCTTAAACATCGCCCTCATTGTTGCTCTCACAGAGGTAAAGCCTCTGCTGATCTCTTTTGTTTATATTGTAGGAGACACAGAGAGAGAGAGAGGGAGAGAGAGCGCGTTGGAAAGGAGAAGAGGCTGCGATAGTGATTGTTCTGTTTGGCAGCGCCCGAGCCCCGTTGGTGTGGGAAGAAGAGAAAGACGTCTTGTGTTTTGTTTATGACAGAGTGGCAAAAGCTGCCACAGGGAATCTCTGGGCTTGCCGTCAGGCTTTCTCAGGCTGTTCTGCAGCCAGCCAGCCTTTGAGATCCTCTCTGTTACGGAGCATAACACACTGCAGCCGTAACAGAACAAATCACGCTGCCACAATACACAACCGTCTCCCCCCTGTTTTTCAGGCACCTCTCAGATAAAGGGCAACAAACCAGGCAGAGTAACTTGTCTTTGAACATCGTAACTGAAATACTGGCACAGAATAGAGGAGAGGGGAAGAGTGGTTGTGGTGCAGTACAGTGAGTAGTGCATTATTGTTAGTGTTTTATTAAGAGAGAGTGACTGGTGTCATAATGGAGATAGTAGTCTGGAAGAGCCAAAGGTCTGCCAGAGCAACACACGCTGGCAGAGGCCCTTTGATAACCCATGAATGGAGTTAGTTCACAGTACTAGTTTATATATAATTCACACTTCTGTTAGTCTGACTACTGCGTATGTGGGTCCACTCGCAACACCATCTGTGGAGAAATCATTTAGCTGTTTCTCATAGTGTTCAGTGGACTATTTGATTTATAACTTGTGTGCTGTTTTAGCTTAAACTCAGCACATTTCTGATTTATTCAAGGTTGGAAAAATAGAAGATTAAAAAAAAAAAAAACAGGTCCAAAGTTAGCTCAGTGCACTTAGTCATATTTTGGACCTCATTCTTACGGCTTTCTCTTTTTTTTTCACTCTTCTTTCTTTTCTACGCCGTTAAGTGTGATCATGAAAAGATGTTTCAAATGTGTTTCCAATCAAAAGTGCAGTACAGGAAATTTGCAGTCACTCCGAGGGAGGTGTGAAATGTGCTCGCTGTGCCATTTCTGCCATGACCGCTCCACACTCCACGCTTTACGGTGCCAGATCCCGCCTCCCTCTCGCTATAGCAATAGTCATGCCTTGGACGGCGCTGTGAGAAAGCCCAGAGAGAACCTAGCGCTGCGGCCAGCCCCCCCCTAAACCCCCCCGGCCAACTCACTGACCACAGGAAGGATTCACAAATAAAAACCCCACTTTTGTTCATCGCTGAGGAAAACTCCCGGAGTATTCTAAATTTATGGGGGAAAGAACATAAATGTGGGAGAAAGAAGGGGAAAAGTAGGAAAGTGAAACACACTGGCATCCTGACAGTCACGGCTGACATGATGAATGGATTGCAACGTGTTAAAAGTTGACAGGATACTCTGATGGGTTCCACAGGTTCCCACTGCTCCGTGGCTCAGTGTTTCTTTTTTTTCCTGTGAAAATAATCTGTTCTTAATTACTTCCTGGATCTCTTCTCCGGCTCCCATGACACACACACAAGGACAGTCCACTCAACCCCTGTGATAAGTGTTTTTGTTTGTGTCTCTGTGTGCGCACATCTTAGGATGACCCTCAGCAGTGAAGTAAGCATTGAGTTTTGATTAAATGAAATCTCGACGCCGAGGGAGTCGGTGAGGTCTGAGGCTTTTGTATTGTGTGTGGTGGGAACAGGGCCCACGCCGGCTAAGAAAAGCTCTCCGCATGCAGAGCGGCTTTGGCATCAGTAAATATTCGCTGATGGCTCTCGTTTAGCCGGGGCCTGCGTCGTCTTTTTTTTGCGCGCCTCTGTCTTTCTGTCTGGCGTCAGGAGCACGTCGAGGTGGCTACATATCAAATCTGAAGGGTTAAGATAGAGGGAGAGCCCCGTCACATTAGAGAGACGGAGCGAGAGGGAGTCTTCTCACACTATTCTTGGCTTCGGAAAAAAGTCTGTGTATTTGGATAGCTAATGGCATCGGGCTAGCCAAAGCCCTGTTGTGTGCTCATTCGCTCCAAAACATGCACACACACACACACACAGACACAGACGCAAGGCTAACATTGGGGTGTCACAGACGTACATAGATCGGTCCAAAACCGCAGGGTCTGCATTTATCTCATGAGACCATGATGACACAAGCAGACTCGAGGGAAAATAAAAAAAAACATGAGAAAGGCGAGTCAAAGACAATGTTGTTATGTTTGGTCTCCCATTAAATTGACCAGTGAAAACTGGCATGCTCCGCGATACGGTGCCTTTGTCCTAGAAAACAGCTCCCTGCTTTTTTTTTTTTTGATTTTTACATAACGATCATAAGCCTCCGTTTCTTTGGCTGTCTCAGACTCGGGAGAGAGTAAAACCCCTGAAAATTTCTGGTCTACCCGCATCTGTTTCCTTTTGTGTGAAGAGTTTTAGCGTTGGGAGATGTGAGGTAAACAGATTATTCCAGTGAAATCGGGAGGCCATCATCGTGGTGGAACAGACAAATGAGGCAGTTTGTGCTATTTGGCTCTTTTATCCGTTTTTTTCTGTGATCCCCTCTTTTCTTTTTGAATGAACTCAGCTGTCAGATTGTTCCCGTTTCTCCTCAGTTGAAGCTCTCCATTGTAAAAGGCAACACAGGTAGAAAAGCAGAAGAATTGACACAGATATTTTTCAGCTTTGTATTCTGCGGATAACAGAAATCTTATCTCAGTTTCAAATTAAGTACTCCACATGGTTTCTTCATTCCTAATGGTGCAAACCTTTTTTTCCCGTTACAGCTACCTTGTTAATGTAGTAATTTATATTTCCGCAAAATGTTACATTTATCAGTGTCAGATGGAAAGTTCCCAAATGTTTTTTTCATCTATAATTGGGCTCAGATATAATGTGTTAAAATTAATTTGTCAAAATATATTATGGTAATCAAAATACATTCATCTTTATTATTATTATTATTATTATTAAAAATAATGATAATTAAATTAAATAAATGATTACATGATCTGTTGAATGGTATTTATATAAATGCTTAGTAATTTCTAATTTTGTCTAAAGGAAAAAAAGGGCGTTTTCACACGCTGCTGAACCCAGTCTAATACCTACTCTTGACATTTAATTACACATTAACGATTGTCAAATAAAAATGGGTGTAGGCTAAGCTAAGCACGCAGTGATAAAAACTGCATTCTTTACTCGAGCTGAGTGGGCTTTTTTTTTTAATGTTTTTTATTTGGAAAAAAACCTAGAGAGCAAAAAAAAAAAGGGGAGAAAGAAGGGAAAAGAAAGGAGGAGAAGAAAAGAAAGAGGTTATTGAGAAAAGAGAGAGTCAGAAGCAGCGAGGGGGTGGTATTGTCTGTATTAATACTGTGTCTTCCCAGTGCCGGGTCTCTTTTCAGGCTTTTGTAGCGGCGCCAACCATGAAATGTGTCTGTCCCCAAAAACCATATACCCACTCAGGAGGGTTTCCCGACCTCAGAGAGACAGAGAGGAGGAGGAGGAGGAGAAGAAGGAGCAAGAGAAAGAGTGCAGTGGCCAATGCTCACTGTCAGGCAGGCCAGCCAGAAAGGAGGCAGAGCCAGGGAACATGCCTTATTCACCGGGCTGCACTCACAGCGAGGCCCTGGCATCGGCTGCTAAGTCTGGCTAACAACGCTATTCAGAACCACACAGCCATAGTCGAGCTAGAATGAGAGTCACAATACTGCGTTTTAAATCCAAAGCACCATTACTTTTCTTTTTGTTGTTTTTTTTTATTCCGTTTTTTTTCCCCCTTGGAGTTATTTTCTCTATAAGAAGTGGCTTTGCTTTGAGTTTTTGTTGCTGAATTAAAAAGTTAGGTCAGTACTGATTTAGAAATAAAAGATTTTATTTTGCACATGTGGGTTGAAGAATAAAGAAATGATTATGTGGGCGACTTTAACGCTGATGTTCAGAAAAGTGAGAGGAGTTGTGAGGAGTTGCGTCGTCGGCCGTTTTTGGCACGATGCTATCTCTCTGTATGGAAGACGCCAAATTTTCATACACAGTCCCTGCCAACCTCCTCCCTCTGATCCGCGCTTTCTTCTCTTTTCTTTTCTTTCTTTCACTTGTTCCCCTTTTCTTTTATTCCTCTTTAGGGTTCAAATGAATGCCCTCCCCTAGCCTCATTAGCACCCTGGACTCCTGTTTGCTGCTACAGAAAAATGTATAATAACTTGTAAGCACAAACATTTTAGTGCTCAATAGGACCATTATCCTTGTTTTTCATGAAAGCAGGCCATCATGGGCTGTGAGCCTTGACTGAGTTTTCTTTTTCTTTTTTTTATTCTCTGACGTTTCTTTCATTTAGTATGCAAAGTTGTTTTGCCACCAGACATACGGTTGATATATCTTCACAAAGACTGGCATCCTGCCTTTTTTTTAACGATATCTTTACATTTCACACTTGATCACAGGCTATGTTTACATTTTCTTTTTAAATTTAATATTTTCAGTAGAAGCTTTATTATACAGGCTGTGAGGCTTGATTGCAGTTTAGTTTCTCTTTTGTGTTGCCTAAATTTATTGCCTTCACTTTATGAGATTTTCAGAACATTTTTATGTGACCACTGATTAAGTTTGTTCATTTATTTTTGTTCTGGTTAAAACACATCATGGGCGGTAGTTGTTTTGTTTTTTTTAAACCAGATTTTGGATGTCGTTTTTCAGTTGGAAATTTCTGAGCCGTTTCGCAGCAGGCCACTCGTTCTTCGTGAGAGACAACCTTCATGAGGGGCATCGTTTGGTGTTCGTTACACCGTGAGAAGGAGAGTGGTTTAGAGAAGACAGAAAGTGGGATGGGGGGGTTCGGAGGGGGGGGGCGAGTGAGCGAGCGAGCTAGCTGAGAAGCACAACAGAATGCAGAGAATCAAATTTGGCATGCGTCTGTGTAAGCGAGTAAGCTTCAAATCAGTTTGGACACAGATCTAGGACACTAGACGGAAAGAAGAAAGCAGGATGAAACGGGATAGGGAACGACATGGGATTGGGGGTGTGGGGGGGATAGTGTGTATATGTGTATGTGTGTTTAGGGGATGGGGGGGTGTAGTTAAGTAGAGGATGAGATGGAGGGGGTTGGTGGGTGAGGTTGAGGGGGTGAGGAGGGTGGTGGTGGTGGGGGGGGTGTTTGGTAGAGTGTCCCTCAATGACGACTTGAAAAACAGGCCGGTAAATAAATGGAGTGGCAGTAAACAAGGCTCGGCGCTTCATCAAAAGACTCCATTCATCTGAGAACAGGAGAGTCTCTCTTTTCTCTGAGGAGACAGAGAAAGGAACCCACTGACGCTGACGAGAGGACGGCGCTTGTTTAGATAACAGGATGAGTTTGGAGTGGAATGGCGTTGGTGTGTGTGTTTGTAGGAGTTTGGAGGGGGCGCGGAGCAGGTGGGAGGTGGACGCAGTCTTAACGAGTGGGGGTAGAGATAGTTTTTATCACTAGCATGGATTCAAGGATTGGGTTTTGGGGGGTTAGAATTGCGGGATAGGCCGATGACGGTATGTGTTTGTGTGTCTAGTACAAAGCGGTGTAGGGGGTGGTGTGCTTTTGGCAAGGATCTGCGTGCGTGTACTCGCAGACGTGCATGTGTGTGAGAGAGTGCATATGTGCATATGTCTCCGTCTGCTCATTATACATGGTTATTTTTTCCAGACCGAGTGCTATGCTCTATTTTGCATGATTTACAGTCTTATGAGCCAAGCAGCAGGTCTTTTTTTACGAGAGAGAGAGAAAGAGAGAAAGAGAGAGAGAGAGTTTGGAAAGAGCAGAGTCTTGGGGTCTCAGGGACACCGCGGTGAACCGGCCACAGCAAGGTGCCGTGCACCGCTCTCTGCTTCAGCTGTTCATAATTCAGCCTGTCAGACGGTCGGCCAAGGGAGCCAGGTGTACACTAAGTGCTATAAAGTCCTTTTGTGCGTTTCCGTCATGCAAACTTTTTAATTAAGAGTAGATGAATTTATGAATATAGAGATCAGGGTTAAGTCACCTCTAACCACTTAGTGAATTCTGAGACTACATCTGGAAGAGCGGGGCAGGGAAGCCAAGTCAAAGTGGCATCTTTCAAAAGCTTTAATTTAGCTTATGTTTAATTGTGCCTCACTTTAGTGTGAATGTTAACAATTCTTACTCCTTTTTAACTTGCCTCTAATCGTTTAAGAGCACATCTTGTTTATAGCAACGGCCTTGTGGGGTAAGATATGAGATGTGCATCTGTCACTTTAGCTCGACTGATCTGACAGCTGAGCTTTATACTTTTCAATTCCAACTTCAGAGTAGTATAAACCGCGTACATTCATCTTGTCATTCACATTGCCAAGAGACTCTTTTAAAAGCCCTTTGTGTAGGTTATCAGCAGCATCCAGCACACATGCTCTCTCAATTTCTCTGTTGCTGCCTGTCTTTTATGGGTTATCAATGATGTTATTTTAATGTCCTTCCATTGATATATCTTTATCTAAACGGGTCTTTTTTTTTATTTGACTCCTTTAGAACCACAGGGTTGATTTTAAGGTTGCCATAGCACCCATGAACCCCCCTTTCCTTCTCTGTATCCTCTTGTCTTGCCACCCCAAAGTCCCCCTCCCTTGCCCACCGCCTGTTCCCCTCACGTTTATTGGACCCAAATTTGGCTGGCACCATGGCAACCAAGGCTCCCAGGGAACCTTGCCTGGGTAGAATCCAAGGTGCCTCCAGGGTGGCACTGGCTGGCGTTGTCTGCGTCAACGGGCTGTCGCCGCGGCAGGTTGCTACGACAAGGCCGGCCTGGCTCCGACCCGCGCTGGGAGTGCTAGCTCGCTAACCTCCGTTAACTAACTACCAGCTAACATGACCTGCCATATCCGGTGACATTAGCCACCGCTTCCACTGCTGCAAGCCTCGGCGACTGCAGCACAGGGGGAAGCAGGGGAAGCGTTTCACCAGTACGCATATTGATGTGGCATGGCTTGGTGCCCAGTGCTGCCTCCCACATGAGAGAACACAGGAGAGAGAGAGAGAGAGAGAGAGAGAGAGAATGAGAGGGAGAATGAGAGGGAGAAAGATGCATTTTCAATGTATAATATATGAGCGTATATGTTTTTTGAACAATGCCTTTCTCCTGTGGTGTGTAAATATTCATCGGCGCACATTTGGCACTGCATGTCTTGCCAAAACACGCATGATATTTAAATGCATGATTATGATGTGTACAGCCCTGTGCATCTGTTGAGGCAATATGGTTTTATGACTGATGCTGAAAACCATCAGTAGACCAACAATGTGAACGAGAGATGAAATTCATTCACGAGGGGGTTATTGTTTTATTATGTTTTTCTACACAATACTTTCTTACTCCACTAAGTGTGTCAGGGCTTGTGTACGGCTGTAAGGCTTCCCGTGTGACAGTGAATGTATGGTCATATGCTTCGCCCTGTTTGATTGCAAACAAAACAAGCAGGTGACGCGCAGAGTCCTCGTACTTAATGTGATGACTACGTTAGTGTGATCCAGATTGTATGCTAAATAGAAAAGGACATTTGTGCATTGTTTGTATTTATTTGCGCTTTCTCCGGATACCACAGAAAACCTGCAACACTTTTGGTCACAATATCTCATTGCATGGACTGGCACCTGGAGCATACACCCACCCACCCTTAAACACACACAAACACACACATACACACAAAGCTTAAACCTGTGTAGTGGGGATCCATGTGGCGCTCATCTTTACCTCAGTTTTCTCCAACTGGGCTTTCCTGCTGTGGCACAGTGAGCATAGGAGACGGGAGCTGCAGGGGTCCCGCTGCCTTAGAGCATCTTCACACTGCGTCTTCCCAATTTACCCTGCCCTGGCAATTGACAATTTGCCAAAAAATAGTACAAAAACTTGCCAAAATCAGCATTTGGGAGGAAGCTGTACGTAGTGTCTATATTTAGGCAGAGAGGAGTGCTTTTGATTCTCCTCAGCACACACAATCTGGGGCCCAGCTCTTTTGCGTGAGACACAAATAGAAAGTTGCCGTTATAGTCATAGATACTGTAGGTAGCAGGCTGCCATGGTGCACCCAGCTTTATTTCCCGATAAAAAGTAAATACAGCCCACCATCAGATGGGGCTGCACAGTTAATCTAATATTTATCGCAATCACGATTTTGGCTTCCCCCGATTAAATGATCGCCTGCGATATTTACGTTGAAAATGTGTGCTCCGCTCATAGAAAACTCTGCTGAATATCAATCAAGCGCTTCCTAAAATAACAGCCAAACACCAGCCGGCGATCGGGACGTTTTGGCTTCACTTTTGGGGAGCCGTCATGCCGCTGCACCCACCGTACAGCGGCAGCTTGTGAGAAACTTTCCTGAATGTTGCGGCTGCAGTCCGGAGTAAAAGAGTAATATACTGAATATACTGATGGGCGCATTTGCCCTGGGGGATTCAACTCGGCGGGTCAGACATGGCCACTCGGTGTGGGAGGATCCTTCACTCCTTGCCCAGACCTTGTTGCTTTCCGGGACCGTGGACCTAATGCTCGCTGCGCCCTCTCTCCCCTTGGGGATGGACAGGGCTCCCGGCACGGCAGTCAGCCAAGGCGGGCTGACCTCAGTGCGTCAGGGGTCTGTGGCGATGTCGGCAACCCACTCGACCCATCTTGAAACACGGAGCCTGTCTCATTTACCATGCTTTGTGGGTGTGACTTTTTTTATCGTCGTCACCGTTCATATCAATACAACCAATGTGTTTATGATTAAGCACAAAGTTCTTCATAGATCTAGCCTCTTAAATTTCCTATCAAAGTGCACCAGATTGGTGCATTTAACTTTAAAATGTAGCCTACAAAATTTAGAGTGAATATTCCTCTATTTTTTTATATCACAATAAATATCGCAGAAAAAAATATTGTATAATGTCAAGTTTTTTCCAACAACATGCAGCCCTAATTTATACATTATCAGGGATGTAGCACAATATGGAAGTGAAAGCAGTGCTGTTTATTTAAATGAGAAATTGTAATACAAATATTTTGTCGCTCAAATCAATGAATAATATTTATCAAAATAATCATGATTATAATTTTGGCCGTAATCGTGCAGCCCTAGCATTATAAGTTAAAAGTGCAGTTTAATTTGAATGAAATGAAAGAAAAGCTTGGCTTTTCTATTTTATCAATACAAAATGCGGTTTAGGCAGCACTCTTTCTCCAGCCGACAGACACTCTGACTAAAAGTCTGCTGCTCCCTGTACAATACATTCCAGATCGTAACTGCACAGAGGGTGGGTAGGGCAACACATTGACTCTGCAGGGAAGGAATGGATATCTCATCACCCTGCTTTCTTAAACTATGAGTCAGTATCCGTAATTGGTCACGGGCCAATCACTGCTATAGTAGGTCTCCACTTGATGAAAGTAGCAGTGGGCCGGAGCTTTGAGTTCGGAGTAATGAGAAAGTTTGCAGAGGGATTTTATGGACAGTTTTTCTCTCAGCTTTACATTGCGAGTGTCTCCATGATAGTTCAGTCTCATCCAGTTTTTAACCACTTCTCTGCCTCTGTTTTTTTCCCCCTCTTTTGTGAGCACAAAGTCGGTGTTTCTTCCTCACTCCTAAGTGAGTTCAGCCTGTGGCAGGGAGACAGTGGATTCGTCATGCGAGGTGTGTAAGGAGATATGGTGTGTGATCCATGACGGTGCTGGCGGCAGTGTGCACGCTCAGCGCTGCCAGCCAGTGTAAAGAGGCCAGAGGTAGAAAGTTGAACAGAGGGAGAAAAGTTTGAGACTACATCATTTGAGACTACGTAAACAGGAGATAGTATTATTAAGTTGCTCCATTCTTGTTTGTTTCTCTTTTTTTTTATTTCTCTAGTCTCTCTCTGTGTTCCTCCTGACCTGAAATTGGGGGTTAGATTGAGGATAGTGACGGACTAATGAGCCCCCTTTCCTGCAATTACCCTCCTCTTTCCTATTCTCTCTGTCTCTCTGTTTCCCTCTCAAATTCTCTCTCTAGCTTTGTCTGTTCATCTTGTTCATTTTTTCTCTTTCGGTCTAACCATTCAGTTTCCCCCTCGCTCCCGTCTTCTGTTTCGCCTTCTTTTTGCTGTCACCTTCTTAGAAAGCAGTGGTAAATCAAGGTGGCACTTCATCTTTAAAAGCAACATGATGGTCAATTAAAGAAATCTGGTCCTAATTTGTGGTAGATTGCTATCTGAGCTGTTGGATGGAAACGCTGCTTGTTAATAAAGAAAAAATGCAGCGCTGTGCTCCCTTTCTCTTTGTTCCTTCTTTTATTTTCATTTGATTGGGGTTTTTATTTTGGCCTCCTCTCCACTCGGGTTTTCTTTTCCCTTCATTTCTTCTCTCTTCGATGCTATCTGAATCACAGCTTCTCAGAATCAAGAGTACAATTTTTATTATATGTAATGAGGTTTATTCTTCATACTGTGCATGTATGAGTCATTGCTATTGGGCATATTGGCAGTGAATCCCGGTATATAGGATAATTCTTGCTTTCCACAAACTCATTTTGTGGTCTAACCGGCCTGTTTAACCACAGGAGGACTTTTGTATACGTGTATTACCGTGTTTAACTGGAGGTGTGCATGAAAAAGAACATGATTTCTTTTCCTTTCATGGAGCCTGGCTGCTGTTTTTGTTTAGTTTGGTTGCTAGCCTACTGTGTCTTTCTCCCCACTGCGCGCTGGCCATGAAATGGAGCAGAATTGTCAAGGGTTCGGTTGCCCTTGCTGCTTTTTTATTTCTTTGGCGCGACATATCCGTACAGACTGAACACCCCCACCCTTCACTGTGACAGCCAGCTCAGGACAACAGAAGCCTCGGAGCCTGTAGATAATCTCTGTTTGTGCAGTCAGTATAGCAAAGTGAAATTAGTACATTAAAACATGTTTTTCAGTCGTATTAGTTAGCCTGTATTTTTAAGCGTCATTGTCTTTCTGTGTGTTTAACATCACAGTGTGAGTTTTTTTTTTCATAGAAACTGATTAACTGTCCCAGCTTTCGGCTACATTGGCACCAGGGATTTGAATAAGAGCAAGGCGGCTTACTGAGTCAGGTTAAAGCTCCGGTGGTCGGCAGCCACCCAACCTGTTTAAGTGGCCTTGAACAAGACACTAAATCCCCACCAGCTCCAGAGGTGCTACCCCGTAACCAACCCTGACCTCTAACCCCCCTGAGCATGGTAACTAGAGTAAAGAATTTTTACAGGGGATCAATGAGGTATCACATCACTAGTAGCTCCGTAGTGTAGCGCCATGCTCTTTGGATGGTAAATGCCTTGCACAGGTGCTAATGGGATGCTACCTCCTAGGCTAGCGCCAACTGCTTCACATCCTATCTCCTAGTCTCGTGCCAAGTAAAAGTCACTGTGGAGGCTAAATCCTTGCCTAGTGCACCGCGTTAACAAGTCCCAATCTCGGCTGATCCTTATTAATACAGTGGGTCATGATCAGCCTAAATAAACCTAGCATACATCTGCCCTCTACGTGGCCTGGTGTTACTGCGGAGTCAGCCCAATGACAGCCTGGGAGAGAGAGTGAGAGAGAGAGAGGCGCATGAGGAAGAAGATGAATGAGTTCTAACTGTATGTGACACATGTGTGGCTGTTGTTGATTAAAAGTTGTTGTTGTAATTGCGGGGCTTAAAATGCCAGGTGGCGGATGTGTCCTGCTAATCCCCTATCTAATTTCGAGATCCAGGGGTGAAGCTCTTAATCCGAAACACACACATACGCTCAGTCATAGTCTTGCAAACGCACGTGCACATATGCACACAAACACACGCAACCCCCCACAAACGCACACTCACATGTTCTCAGGCGTCTGTTAATTTTCATGCGCGCAAAGTTTTGAATTTCCCAAAAAAACTGTGTTGTAAAATGCTTCAAACAATGTATTGCACATAATACATAAAAGTGTGGCAACACATGCATCACACATAAACACGTCACACAAGTTTGACCTTACCCCGCAGATGCACTTTTATCTGTTTGTTTTTCTTGATGGGCTGAGCATCTGCGTGCGGCCTTATGGCCATGTTTACGTAGGATAGCATTAGTTGGTGATGCATACTGTCGTCATCTCCACATACACAAACATGCCCCACATCATTTTATATAAGTCAGTGTCATTCTTTCTCTCTCTTTTGCTTTCTCTTTGTCTTTCCCTTTCCCTCTCCTGTGTTTATTTTTATGGCTTCAGCGGTTTACAGGGTTGTTGCCGCCGCACACTCTGGCCATATAAAGGTACACTTAAGATAGAGGAAAGTGTCACGGTGACGGGGAGATAAGAGGGTTGACTGGCGGCTCCACCCTTTACCTCGGTTCACCCCGGCCTCACTGCGTTCTACTGTATGTGGGTCAACCACACAGTGCACACAGTGGATAGCTATATAATAACGCGGGGAGGCCTCATTTGGGAGGGGGAAGGGTGGGTGTTACCGTACGATGGTTATCTTTCTTTTCTGCTTCTCTTGGCTCGCACTGTCTGAAGCGTCTTTCTCAGCACAACAATTTCTCAGTGTCTTTCATTGAGCTTTTATGTGACTTTGACTTATATGTCAGTTTAACTTATAATAGCATTCCTGTTTCACTCATTTGTTATTAATTTATTGTCTAAAGTTATGTAAATGTACGGCCTTAAGTAACAGTAACAGGTTCGTTTGGGCCTCCAAAACCTGTTGATGGTTTTCTTTTTTCTGACTTTATTTAGCACATTAGCGTTCAGACCCTACCTCTTTCTCTTTTCTTTGTCTCTCTCTCTCAGCCTTGTACCTCTCGGTGGCAGGTGTGGCAGCCATGTGTTAAAGTATGTGTAGTAGTTTACAGCCCAAGCTAAGAGGGGGAGGAAAGAGGGCGGCAGGCAGGCAGGCAGGCAGGCAGGCAGGCAGGCAGGCAGGGAGGGAGGGAGGGAGGGAGGGAGGGAGGAAGGGGTGAGGAACCGCCTTGCCCCGGGCGCAGGGTCATCTCAGGTGAAACGTCTCTCTGGTGTGTGGGCGTGGCCTCGAAGAGAAGGGGGAGTGGTCAGAGGAGGTGTCAGTTGACACACAACAACATTTGTTATAGGAGGAGTGATCAGGAAACCGGTCAATAACCAATATTCATACTTTCTTGGCAGGAAAATGTTTTACAAATTCAACCCTTTAACTTGTATGTAGTTATGTTCTTTAGCTAATCTCTGTGAGGATTACAGTGGCAGGAATCAGAGAGAAAAAAAGGAAAGAGAGAGTGTTGGAGACTGGGGAATAACTCCTTTTGGCCTCCGGCTGTACTGGATGCAGAAGGAGTTCCTAATAAAGGAGAAATATGCATCTGAGTGATTCATTGAGTGACCGGGACAGCGTGAAGTGTTGTGAATTCTCAGTGACAGCAGCGAGATGTGTGTTCAAACTTGGAGCACTAAGAAAGGTGCCTCGTCAGGGGACCTCTGTCAGGGGGAAAAAAACGAGGGAACGTTGAGGAGAAAGTTTTAGAGAGAAGGAAGGAGGGAAAATAAACCGAGGGGTGGGGGGGGCGGGAGTTGAAGGGGGTTGACAGATGATTTCCCAAGTTCAGATATGAAAAGAGGGCGGAGTAAATGATCGAGAGGAAGGGAGTGAAAGAGAGAAACAGAAGTGGGGAGGTGGCAAGAGAGAGAGGGAAAGAAAGAGAGAGGCTGCAGAGAGAGAGAAAGAAAGAGGAGGAACGTAAGAGAAAGAGCGAGAGCTTCTTTGCAGGGCGGGTTTCCTGAGGTCACAGTACTGAATATCACAGAGGAATGTGGAATGCTGAATCGCTGCCAAGGCAAACACACCGGCCGCGCCACCGCCGCCCCCAATGGCTGTCAAGGGCTGCTTTATATACACACAAAGACACACGCAGTCATATATGTGCATGAGCTTATAGGCTATATACAGTACAGTCATACAGAACGGCCAATGCACACCGAGATTGGATATCCTGCGCAGTGCACACATGCACTTGTAGGAACGTCCACGCTGTCAGCACCTGCAGAAGAAGTAATTTTTTGTAACTGTAGCTGACGGCGCAGAACTACGGTGATCAGAGACTGAAGTTTAGGTTTCTTTTAACTGCAGTTCTCCACAGCCATGATTACCCGACTGGGATACTCTTGCTCTCAAATGAGCGTTATTCAGAAATGTTTTCATTAGTTTGTGTGTGTAGAAGGAACATTATAATGGACCGTGACAGCATAGCTGAAATGCAAGGAGCTGTAAGTTATTACAGCTGTGATGCGCACACACACACACACACGTATAGACACGCGTGTGCACGGTTTTGCACGCAGAGTGAATGACTCATTTACTGCAGGTTGGACAAACATGTTAAAACACACTCGCGCATACGCTGATCCAGTGACTCATACGCCATGCACACACATGCTAAACCAGTATTTGATGTTTTGTCAAGGACTTAGGTTATATCCGCCGTCGGCTAAAAATAAATGCAGCGAAGATGTAGAGGCGAGATCACCTTTGAAGAATTCAAAGTAGAAAAATGATGAAAAGAGAGAGAGATAAAGTGCTCATCCGAGGGCCAAGAAACTCCTCCGTTTGTCCTCCGCGCTCATACCAAAGTCAAATGAGAAACATTTTGAACATATGCAATTGATTGAATCAAGGAGAGACACTGCGATACAGACAGTCAGGACAGGTTCAACAGGATGAAGGATGGGCTGCACCGCAGAAGAAGATGCACAGCGAGCAGAGAGAGAGGAGACAGGAATGTCTATGTGGCCGTTTTAGTGTGTGTGCGTGTGCTATATGTGTCCAAGTGATTTACTTGTGTGTGTGCCTGCTCACAGGTCCCCATAAAAGCTAACAAGACAAATTGCTATGTCTCTATCCGTGGTTGTTTTTCTAGCTGTTGTAAATTTAGAGGCTGTAGTGTGTATCCCACCCTTTTCCTTGTGTGTGTGTGTGTGCGTGCGTGGGTATGTTTGACTGTGTCTTTTCCTCCTCCTCCTCCCCCACCCTCCCTCTGTCTCGGAGCATGCCAGGGTCAGAGGTCATAACAACTGAGCCACTCCGTCGTTCTTTGATGTGGTTCGCCACACAGATGCATGCGCACACACACGCTCACGCACGCACGCACACCAAGGTCAAGTCAAGACAAACAGCACTCACACTTAAGGCCTTGTGCCTCCGTTTGCTCTCTCTCAAGGCGCTGACAGCCAAGGAGAAAAAACAAGGCCAGGGTTTTGCTGTGCTGGTCTCAGCGCTTTGATGTGCTCTCATGTTTGCCACATGCACATTAGTCGGCTTTGACAACAGCCCTCAGGCACAGGAAGGGGTACATCTGTGCGACATGGATGTGTGCATGAAGAACCGGGGTAATTTAAGTATAAAGAAAGACAAAACACTATAAATTCTGACAAAAATAATTAGAAGGAACTGGCTGACAGATTTGTAGTGAAATGCCCTGTCTTGGTACTTGTTACCTATAAGATCAGATCATGTAGTTGTAATATTATTTGGACCTTTCCATTATAGGCTAGAGGCTTGGAAGCATGGTAGTGTCTAGAAGGGAACCCGCAAGTTGGGGAAACTCTCACGGGATGGTTAAGGTTAGGCATTGATCTTGAATAGTTAAGGTTAGACGTTTATCTTGAATAGTTAAGGTTAGGATAGGTTGTCGGGGAGCCAGTCTTTGGAGAGTTTTGGCAAGTTTTTGCAGATGTCAGATCAGATTTTGCAATTTGCGGGTTACTTTTTAAACACGACCTGGAAGCATAAGTAGCATGGCCTAATATCTGAACATAATATGTCTAACTTTTTACCCAAACTAAAAATCTCTGAACAATAAAAATGTCAAACTATTTGATCAGGAGAGCAACCTTAAGGCCTTTACACACGGACAGCATTTTTTTTCGTGGGATTAATTTGCACGCCAATATATTTAATGTCATGAGTACTTTAACACGGAGTGCCTATATTACGTGGTGAAAAAATGCCGTCATTTTTTTCAGAACAAGGTTGATTTTCTGAGCTTTTGCGCTGTGAATAACGGCATCAACCCATCACGTTGTGCAGAACGGTTGAGTTGCGGCTATATTTATGAAACAACAACACGGAGGCTCCGTAGTCCGAACCAAGATGGCAATTTTATTACTCCTTTCAACCTTGACAATGGCAGCGTAGACCAGATCAAATCCTTCCATTCGTACCTTTCACAATAATATCCCTAGATATATAATATTCGCAGGCGAGTATTTCGCTTTTTTGTGTCGTTATTCGTTACGCCCCAGGTGTTTGACAGTCTTTATTTGTGCAACAAGGTTGTCCCTTTTCCTGCCAGTAATACAAGCACATTGATTTTTATGCAGACTACATCTCATGCTGCTTGTGCAGCAAAAGGGGGGACCTGTCACTAGAGATCTGCAACCAGACTACTGTAAAATTATTCAAAAATGTAAGATGGTGAACATCCAATTTGTAAATTGGCAACATTTTGCTCTACAAGGAATCTTTTCTACCAGAATTTATGTTTTGCGTTCAGTCATTTTCTAAAAGTAGCCCGGGTTCTGTGTGGATCTGTGTGCTTTTTGTTCACACCACAGGAGTTTAAATGAGCTCATTTAATTTGCGCAAGTGTTTGTATGCACACATATGTATTTGTTTATGCGGTCGCTCACACATGTACAGCCAGCATGCATGTGTGTGTTTTTCATTCTGTCCACACCCTGTCATCTCCCTCCTTCTCTCTCTGCGTCCCTCTGTTCTTTCCCTCCCTCGCTCTTAGCCGTGCAGTTGGGAGAGGCAGGCCTGGAGTCAAAAGTGCAAGTGTGCCGCTTGGCTGATGAGTCACAGAGAGGCAGCTTTCCCCCCACTGTTTGTAAATATGTGGTTACCCTAATTGAACGCAGCTCCAGTTCCCAACAACTTTCATTTCTTCTTTTGTGTGTGTGTATATGTGTGTGTGTGAGCACGGCCACAGCTGGAGCAGCAGGAGACACATGGCACTGACACACACCGCTGTGCAAAAATCACACATACACATGATAACCCATTACAGAGAGAGAAAGAAGTCCACTGGTACATTTACACACACCTGGGATCCAGTGGTTATTGTGAGGAGAAAGATGCAGCATATCTTTCTGCCTCTTCATTTCTCCATCTTTCTCGTACACACATGCGCGCACACACATGCGCACACACACACACACACACACACACACAGAGCGACTTTAACATCTCTCCATAATTACAGGCTGTGAGATCCCAGTCTAAAGGCTGTGGTTTGGCTTGCCCTCCTCTCCCTCCATTAAGACACTAAGCAGCGTGTGTCACTCAGCACTTGGACGGCTCCTCTCCAGAGGTGGCAGCAGGGGGCCAATAAATGTACACTCTCACTCTCTCACACACACAAACACACACACATAGAGGTGTTAGTGATGGGCCAGTGAATGTTTTCCCTAAGGACTCTGTCTGGGTGGCACTGGCACAGCTACTGCCAACTACCACAAGTCATCCCCGTCTATTTGATCTAATCTTTGAAACGTTTTACTCATATAAACTTCATTTGCGTTTAGAAAAAGTCAACTAAATTAAGTTATTTTATGTAGTTCTCATGTGGTTTTAGCAGGGCGGCTGTGGCTTAGGGGTAGAGCGGTCGTTCTTTAATCACAAGGTTGGCGGTTCGATCCCCGGCTCCTCCTGTTTGCATGACAAAGTTTCTCCTCGAGCGCTTTATAGCAGCCCACTGCTCCTAATGGGTTAAATGCAGAGGTTTAATTCCACTACGTTGTGCTGCGTACGATTGAATGTGACGATAGAAATAAATTAAATAAAAATAAATCACCAAACTAGGGGTGTAAGATAATATCGATACACATGAGTACACGATCTTTCGGAGATTGTAGCGGGCTCAGTTTTACAGATAGAGTGAAGATACTGGCATCATATTAAACTAGAAAACCTAAGGAATCCATAGGTACCATGTCACACTAGTTTGACGCGAAGGAGGCTAAATAACACTCCGAAGTTACACTAAAGTTTGGGCGAGGAAAAACTGGCTTGGCCATATTCAAAGGGGTCCCTTGACCTCTGACCTCAAGATATGTGAATGAAAATGGGTTCTCTGGGTACCCACGAGTCTCCCCTTTACAGACATGCCCACTTTATGTTAATTCCATGCAGTTTTTGTTATTGTGTTATTTTTAGCTTCTAAAAATTGTGTATTTCTGGCGTGTTCTTTATACTATGACAGTTTCCCTAAAATTAGATTTTTAAAAAATCGCCAGAGTCTTGCCAATGCACAGCCCTACACCAAACTCACCTTGGTGCCCTAAACTATGGATTCCATATAATCCTAATTCATGTTCTTTATTAAAATTAGAAATTCTTCCCGTTTCATTAACTTAGCCTTTAAAACTTCTGGTGACTTCTAAATGTGACTCTTCCATAAACTCAATTTTACTGATCAGCAGTACCACCTGCAGTCATCTGCTATTTCGACCTTTTGACCCAAAACTTGCCCTCCATGAATCAGCCTGTGTTATCACTGCAGACCCAGAAGTACACTATGCTAAATTCTCCTCCCTCAACCTCTATTTTTTCCTCCCTTACCATCCCAACACAGACTTAGTAATTTCACGTTTACGTCCTTAAATAGTTTTAATTGAACTAATTAGATTATGTCCTCCTTCACAAGCCCAGAAGCACCTTCTACAGAATTAGACTTTATTTTAACCTATTTTTTACTTCTCTACCTGTTTTCTTTTCCCGCAGTCCTGTCTTGACTTTACTTAATGATCCGTGAGCCTTTCAGTAAACAAACATGAGAAGATTTTCCCCAGATTTAAGCTCATTGACGTCATCCCGTGCAAATCTAGAGGGTGGTCTGCGGTGGCAAATCCTATATAATTTCTCTCACAGCACCTTGATCTTTAAACTTTGGCTTCGCTGGCAGCCGAGTGCTTATTGAAATATAGTAGCTTTACCTTTTCTGAACTGTGAAATCATCACCTTAGTTGTGCTTTCCCTGTTACCCACACTATTAAATAAGAAAAGTTTTTAAAAATGAAAGTTTGATATTGAGGTTATTTGATGTTTCCTCATTTAAACACAGTTTCTTAGGCTGTGAGAATCAGCCTCAATCTTTAAAAACTTTAATTACAATATCTCGGTAAAACAAAAACATAAAACTCTCAAAAACGTCTTTCAGAACGTGACATTTCATCCGCAAATGCCTTAATCGGGTTGTAAAGGATAATATGTAGGCAACTTATCCATACATACTTAACATATATGTTTAAAGAGGACCTATTATGCTAATTTTCAGGAGCATACTTGTGCAGAAAAGCCCTGATTGGTCAGCTGGCCCTCTTTGTTGTGATTGGTCAACTGAACCAAACTCTTCGGACTCCGCTCCAGCTCCGCTCTATCTAGCTTTGTTTTAGGGCGTCTCAAATTACCCACTAGGCAGGTATTATGCAAATGTATTACTTGGTGACATCACCACGTTACAGAAGAAAAGACGACACTTCAATCAAGGCTTTTCAGGCAGTTCAGGAGCAGTGTTTCCGTTGGGGAGAGTAACTCCCTTTGGCCAGGAAAGGAGTTACTAAAGGAAAGGAGAAAAGCATAATAGGTCCTCTTTAAATAAGCTCTTTACGTTGTAATGTTTTGACTTCCTGACCCCACATGACTCCAGTACATTAGCTTTGAGTGCGTAGACGGTCACCTGCGGCTCCATCTGTACCCGTCATTTAACTCCCGAACTCCTCTGGACTTAATTCGAGTTTGATTTGATTTACCTAAGTTGACTCTTGCCTCAACCAAACATTTAAGGTCAGGGCTCGTTCAGCTCCAGCAGTGAACTGATCTCCCTTTGACCCTGCACACCTCGATTTACCAGTGTGTACGCAGCAGAGCCATATTAGCATTAGACTCTGTGGCCTGGCCTTGTGTTGTTAATGGCTGATTAATCGACTGGTGACAGTATCAGAGCTACCCTCAGTCCCAAAGCAGCTTAGCCTCTCCAGGGCACAGCCAGAACACCCTGTGATTTTGTGTGTGTGTGTGTGTGTGTGTGTGTTGCACATGTGTTTGTGTGTGTGTGTGTGTGTGTGTGTGTGTGTGTGTGTGTGTGTGTGTGTGTGTGTGTGTGTGTGTGTGTGTGTGTGTGTGTGTGTGTGTGTGTGTGTGTGTGTGTGTGTGTGTGTGTGTGTGTGTGTGTGTGTGTGTGTGTGTGTGTGTGTGTGTGTTGCACATGTGTTTGTGTATACTTCCCCCAGCCTAAAGTACAAGAAAGAATGAATTGTACCTACTACTGTATGTCACTGATGATTCCATTACATTTACAAAGAAAGCACTGTCTGCAATATGATTAGTGGCACATGATCGAAAAAGCAATATGGACAAAACAGAGTCAGTGACTGAGGGAAACAGATGCAGCTGTGCAGACACACTCAAATAAGCACTCACGCACACACAAGGGCCGCGACAATAAACACAGTTTAAATCCACTCGGGGATTACAAATCCACTTATAGTGGGTCAACTTGACTATGTCAGCTGCAGATCCCGCGCTGATCCTGCTGCCCTTCCACACTGCTTCATGTTTGAAATAACTAATACGAACATAATGAATGCCCAAGTGGTTGGTTGCAATGCATGAAGCATGGTTATATGAGAATTACACACATGCACATTATGACCGTAGTGCATTATGGCAGTCCTGCTTTCTGTGCGTGTCGCAGATGCTGAGACATTGCAGTCTGTTGAGCGTCAGAACTGTGTTTCGGTTTGAAGGGACTCTATGGAAGCATCAGAAATTGCTTGTTAACAGTGACACCTGTGGCCGTTAAGGCAACAACAGTTAGCGTTAACCCCCGTCACTCCACTCAGCAGCAGCGGGGAAACAAGACACAGGAAACCTCTTCTGTTCTTGAGGAGCTGCAGCATTTATTTCTGCACAAACTGCAACTTCCACTGCACATTCACTTGATATTCTCAGAGCTAAACTAACTATTTTCCGCTCCGCAGCTCGCTCGTTTTGCCGCTACTCGCTCTCTCTTGCTTCACCACTCATTTCCACGTGCACACACACTCCCACAACACTAGTTTTCCCCCCGACGTCGGTCACATTTTGCAAGATGGACTTCACTAGATATAATTTTTTTTTGTGCTTCAGTGGAGTTTGTTTTGGAGTCTAAGCTGTGGTGGAGGCTGGTCGTTTGTTGGCGTTAGCGGAGTCAATTTCTAACCAACCATAAGCTATCGTTGGCTATCCCTGTAGCTGCGCTGAAGAAAGTAGGCACACGCGAGCGTGCATGACGTCACATCCTTCACATTAAAAGCAGTCTACAGGTTGACAGAGGAAACACAGAAAGTTGCAAAAGGTCTCATTTATTAGGTTAGGTTACAACCTGTTCCCTCATTTGCAATAATTTATATGTGTAAAATGTTTCATAGAGTCTCTTTAATGGTCTGGGGGTTAGATTGAACATAAATGGCAGTAGAAGAGGAACACCAAATGAGGTGGTAGCAGCACAGAGTGAAGAGCAGAGCTTTTGTGTCTGCCTGTTTTTGTGTAAGTGTGGACGAGTGAAGGAGTACGTCGTCTGAATGAGTAATGACACATATGATATTGACTTTAATCACATCTGTTTATGTGATTTCATCTCCCTCCATTCCCATTGGACCTCCCCTAGTTCTTGGAATGGACCACAGCCCGGTCTGCCAAAAATAATCTCTTGTTTGCTGCTATTTACTTAAATCTGTCAAAGAGGCACTGTCGGAGCCCATGCTGTTATGGTTCTCCCTTTTGCTCTGTGTGTGTCTGCAAAGTACACAAGGACATGCCAATGTGTGTAATGTTCTATACTGTTCTCTCAGTTGTGTGTGAGAGTCGGACGTATCCAGGCATCCCGAGCCAGTGGATACGCACACACACAGACACACACACAACCAGAGCCAGCCGGCTATAGAGTGTGAGACGCCTCAATATCTCTCAGTGAGTAGAAACCTGGCAGAGGCACTGGGTTCATCTCAACGTCTCTCTGTGTGAGACCAGAGGCCTGTGAAAAAAAATACACCCTCAGAATATAACACACACACATACACATACACACAGAGAAGTGAAGAAGTGTCAGACAGGGGTGTCGGGGGGAGGAGAGGGTGGGGGGGGGGGATTTGTGAGGTTTGGATGTTTGCCTTTGTCAGATGAGCGATGTCATTTTCCCTCCTACTTTATGAAAGACGAGGAAGAGGGGATTGGGTGGGGGGGGAGTGATTGGTCAAAGAGCATGCAAGGTGAAAGGATGCCAGGCAGATGTCAGCTCACACCTTCCCTCCCTTTTTTTTCATCTTGTGTGCTTTCTTCATTCTCCGTCTCCGTCCCTCCTCATCATTTCTCCTAACCTCTCTCTCTATCATCTCTTTTCTCTTTCACTTTGGGGTCTGGAGGCATCACAGACCGCTCCCAGCTGGAACGGGGTCTGGAAGCATCCAGGGATATATCAGTTATTATTAAACCTGCTCTCCGATTGCCAAATACCTCATCACTCATGTGCGCGCACACACACACACACCACCTGGCAGAGTGAAGCAACCACTTTTTCTCACACAGAAGATAGACATTAAAAAAGAAGAAGAACAAAAAATACCCTTCTGATTAGAAGTTGAGAGGATTGTCGTAAATCTTCCCCTGTGTGATGGCAAAATGGTAAACACATGTCAGAGCTGTCTTCTCACAGTGCAAAAGCTTGCAGAGCGCCTTTTTAGAAGTCTTCTGTGTTACAATAATGATTCCACCACACCCAGCCGCCCGCAATCCTTATCCTTATCCAAACTACGACATTTACAATCAATCACGAAACTCATTAAATGCCAATACTCGCTACTCTTTGATGGCTGTGTTATAGAACATCATACTGCTCTATATTTCGGACATTTTATACTGCTGTCAGTAAAAGCATCTAAACTCATGAAAGTGCGTAAGGAGCACTTGATTCATGATGAACTATCATTCAAATTTTTATGCGGTTGCGGCAAGATTAATAAAACCACAGATGCTCATATGAAACAATAACTCAAAATACATTGTTTTTAAATGTTTTAATTCAATCCAGATCTGTCTGTCTGAACCCTTTTGGTTAGAGATTGCTTTGCTTCTCATCCCTCCACCATTCGCGGTCGTGTCTGCACACACTCAGAGAAGTTTGAGATAGCGGGGCTTGTTTTCCTCTCCTCAGAAGAACACGTTTTCTACCATTTTCTTCTCGGGACAGGATGAAAAACAATTTCCACAGAACAAGATAATACATCCATCGCAGCCGACGTGAAGCGAAAGTGTCTGTTGTATTTTCTCGAGTGTTATCAGTGCACCGTTATGTTATGGTGTTCTTCTCCTGTTAATCACTTGACACCCACAGGAAGTAACAGAACACGTTGTCTGGTCATATCTAGTGTTTTCTTAATTAATTAGGTTATCTTTATTGGTCAGGTTAACCAGCCCGTTCGCACAAAAAGGCGTATAAATGCCACGATAACGCGCAAGGCGTTTAGCGTGCAATAACTATGCCTTTCTTTATTTCCGTGTGTCATTTGTACACCATGTATCCTGTACTGACACCTATTTAAACGCATCCGCGTATAAAGGCTACGGTAAGAGTTAGTAACGTAGTATAAAGATCGAGAAAGACCACTTATGGCGGGCGAGAGGTTAGGTGAATGGGCCCAACAAACACCAAACTTTTAACCAGAAGACCCGTGTTTCCGTACGTGTTTTACTTAGTTGTCGTACTTATTTTAAGCCCAACCATGACGTTTTGTCTTACCCTAACTAAGTGTTTTTGGGTTGGGTTAACAGTTGATTTTAACCTAGGTTCTACACCATAAAGTTTGTACTTTAAACAAAACAAAACAAGCGAATGTTAAAAATCTAACGCCGTGAACCTAAAGCTTGCATCGCAGTAGGATGTGGGGCAATCTAAACTACGCACAATCAAAAGGAATCTGACTTTTTTATAATCTTAATATTTTTATATGACTTAATATAGATGTTCCAATCATGTGTTGTGCTTCATAACTTCAGTGACAAAGCCAACAGGTGATTTGTTGTCATTGTAATGTTACTGTAAGACATTTTTGTGTTAGTGAAGAGAACAACAGTAGCCTAATTTGCTTGGTTTGCTTTGGTTCTGAGCTTGAACTTGAACCTTAGCCTGAACCTGAACCAGAGCTTAAACGGGTCAAAGCCAGTCTGCAATCTCCCCTCCCGCCATTACTTGTAGCTCTCTCTCTTTCTCTCTCTCTCTCTCTTTCTCCCCCCCCCTGCCCCCCTCCCTCAGTGTTGGGATTAAGGAGCGGTGGCGGCATCAAAGGCCTGTCACCACAAGAGTTAATGGAGCATCACACGTGTGCATTCACACACACACAGGCATGAGAGCCAGGTCCTGCAACTTGAGACGGGGGCATTTGGAGATTTGGGACGGGGGTATTAGCAGCATAGAAAGGAAAGAGAGAATGTTACAGAAAGGGTTATAGGGCAGGCTGAGGAAAGCGTGTGTGAAAATGAAATGTTACAGTGCGGTTTTGAATAAGTCCGTGTGTGTGAGCATGCATTTGGGAAAAAGCTGGAGCAAAGAGAGGTCATGTTTGGAGGTCAAATCCTTCAAGAATACATGGGGGAAGTTTGTGGTCTTAAGGGGCAATGAAGAGAAGGACTTGTTCAACATACAGTAAAGCCTAATGTCATGCTTACTTACACTTCAAACAGAAGGTCTGGTCCTCACTGGAGGGAAATGTATACTCTTATCAGACGCACACACACGCTGCAGGCAGCCATACATTATATACATAACCACACACAATGACATTCACCTTCCTGAAATATACGCACAAACACACGCATACCGACAGAGCTGGGTTAACAGGGTACAGTTCCTGTTGCTTCCCTGATCAAACAATGGCAGCTCTATTACAGGCCTGACAAGCCAGACTGTGCCAAGGGAGAAGGAAAGGGAGCAGACAGAGAGATAGAAGGGGCAGCAGGCTGAAGAAAAGCAGTCAACAAAACAGGCTTGGCAGTCAAAAAAAAAGAGGCTGAGAAGGAGAAAGAAAGAGATCCTCTTACATACAGGACATACTGTAGAGTCCTCCAGGGTTTTGTCTCCCTAGAAGTTGCAACACAGAAACTGTATTTCATTACCTGAATCCAAACTGCCACCTGCAAGAAGGAGAACTGCGTGTAATTGCATGTCTGCATGAGTACATGTGGGTTTGTGCTTGTCTATGCTCAAGTCCACGTGTCAGTGTCTATTTGTGTTGGTGCTCTACAGTGCGTGTGCTCCTCTCCATCAGGAAGTGGCCGGCCAGTGTTTTGTCCCCCTCTGTTTGACACTAGCGTGTACAGAGCCCCTGTAAGGACACAACCTCTGCTTGGAACAAGCCACCCCTGTGTTTCCCCTCCTCCTTCTTCTTCTGCATATCCTGCCTACCACGTCTCTCCAGGAAACGCTCCTCCTCCCTTCCTTCCTCCCTCCCTTCTCGCCCCCTCCACCCCCCGTCACTGCTGTCTGGGCCTTTATCACTCCTTTTCCTCCTTCCTCTTTCTATCTATCTGCTAGGATGAAAGAGTCTGTGAGGGAGTACGTGTGAGGGAGCATTCCCTGCTATGTGCATAATTGTCCTTGTGTGTGTGTGTGTGTGTGTGTGTGTGTGTGTGTGTGTGTGTGTGTGTGTGTGTGTGTATGTGCACCTATGTATCTTCGTGTGTACATGGGTCTTTGTCTGTGCAAGTGTGTCTTTGTATATGTGATTAAAATTCTGTTGACTCTAGCGAGCTAGCTGTGTGAGGGCTCCTATTGAGTCAGAGCAGGTGGGCTCCTGCTACTACAGTCCTGCTAATCACTCCTTCCTCTGGGTGACTGACTGGGTCAGGCAAAGGGCAGCTGACATACAGACAGCCCACTGTTAATGCTAGATAGAGTGAGGAGAAGTCAATGGATGATGAGACACCTTGTGTACTTGTTATTGAAAGGCCTGGGTTAGGGAATTTGGTCAGTGGTGCTTAGACTGCCATCATGTCCTGGTCTGTGAATTTATTGCTTATTGCCCACTTAAAAAGAAGTAAAGAGAGGTTGATAAATTCTGTTTGTCAACTTGCTTTATAGTTCCTCACATACGATCCATTTACTATATTAAGGCTGTCCCGAATACTAGTTTTTGGGCGTTGAAGCTTCGATGAGAAATATTCGAAAGTATGCGAAGCTTCGCGGCGCAGCAGGCAGAAGTGTTTTTTTGTCTATCTGTCTCCATCTCCCCCGTTTCAGTGCTCGGGAAAGTGCCGCCACCGCCGCCGCACACGCACACAATTCTACACGTAAAAAACAGCGATATCCATCTGAGAATAATTAATAATCTTTAATGCTTAATATTAATAATATATAATTTTGTGGGATTATTCCTATTTGGGGATTTATACATTATTTTTACATACTTATATATAAAAAATATTTAAAACTGAAGCATTCAAATACCAGGTCAAGGGTCGAAGCGTCAAAGCATTCAGGTCAGCCCTATACAATATACTTTACAATAACTCATATTCACCCTCGCAAACAGACAGACCGATGGCTGCAGAGCTGTCAAGCAAGGCAGGTTAACAGACTAGCGAAGCTTTCATTGTTGATTTTTTTGTCTGAAGCCAAATTCAGTTATCAGATCAGAGGACAGTTCGGCCTCACTGGTAACAGAAAGTAAAAGCTAAATGGATATAACAGGCAGTTCAGCATTCCTGTCGCCATGCTACTAATTAGAGTTACCAATTAATCTAAAGTAACAAAAGAGATGTGAAGTTGTCTTGTACGTAAACAAGTCTGTCAGTTTTATAGACTTAATCAAAGCTCAAGAGCAGCCCTGTGTTAGCAGAGGTCTGGATAAAGTCAGAAATTTCCAAGATGTGAATTCTGTGAACAGTATGACTACTGTACTGGCCACGGGTCAGATAAGCTTCTGTCTTGTAGTGATAGCCAGACAGTCAGGCAGCTCATTAAACCTGCTAGTCGGCAGACTGACTACATCAGATAGCTAGTCACTCAGTCGGGAGGTTTTTGGGGGGGAGTCTGTGGATTTCTCAGATTTCAGGATACAGTAGTATTTTAGGCTACTGTGTTGTATTATTAAGGCACAGTCAGGTAGCTATGGTTTATGTCTCTTTGCTCCCAAAGAGAAGGAGTGATACTCTGCGTGTAACTTGTACTCAAGTAACATTTCATAACTTCTTCCACAGAAGAAATTGGTTTCATTTGATCAAGTTGATAAACTGGATTATCACAGCTGGATTTCTGCTGGATTTCTTTATATTTGACTTGTGTGCATGCACATGACTTAAGATTGTGAAAGCTTTACTGTGAGAGCAGTGTGGAGTAAAGAAAGGAGACGTAATTGCTCCTAATGGTGTGACTTTGTATCCAAACGAATGAATTCAAAGACTGAATGCAACTGAAACTGACACTAAAATAAGTCTAAATACGTATAAGCTTCCACATCTGAACAGTAGCCTACTTGTAAAACACATTTGTACAATAAGACAAAAATGTTTGCTCTCATAGGACAGAACCTGTTTTCTCCTTACGTGTCCAAACACTCAGATACCCAACGTTGACAGTAGTCGGTAAAAGAGAAATGGGATTTTTTTACCAGCTGTAACCAATTGTGTGGTAAACCTGTAGCAACTACTGTACGCTGTTACAGTGAATGAAACGTGCTTTGATTTGTGCCTTAACTTGGCTTTTCTCAGTAACCTTGTGTTGGTGTAAATGTTGTGAATGAGACAGATGCAGAGATCAGGGAGATGAGTCCAGCAGACATGACATCAAGGCCCATGCAACACAGCTGCAGGCAGAGAGGCTGAGACGCACCAATGGCCCACAGGCTTTTGATAGAAGAGGGGGAGAATGAGTGAGAAAGGGAGAGAGAGAGGCTGAATTTACTTTTGTCCTTGGATCAGTCAGAGGTCTGAATACGTGTGTAGGAGTTCTGAACTGAGGCTGCTGAATAAAGTGTGTGGTTGTTTGCGAAAGGAGAGAGCACTTATGTGGTTTTTGTGGGCAAGTGTGTCTTTGTGTTTCTCTCTGTCATCTCTCAACCTTTCTTGTGTCTGTCTTTATCCCTTTATCTGTGACGGTGTACTGCTCTTTGCTGCCCCCCCGAAAACTTTTTTATATCCTCAAAGTCAGTCTACAAGTGCATGAATGCATTTCTACTACCTACTAGGAATGGGGGAAAAAATGGATTCACCTATACATTGCGATTTTTTTTTTTTTTTTTTACGATTTTTAAATGTATTTTTAAATGCCAGAATCAACATATTTGCTTGGTCAAATCAGCCAACGCTACAACTGTAGAGCTCCCACATACTGACATGTATGTTAAATGCATTCCAACGGCCCCGATGGAGCTGACCATGGATGTATAAAGAGAACGGAGCTGACTGCAGAGCTAGCGACACACTTGACGAAGTTATCAGAAGTATACACGTGTGACTACGTCCGGTTTTAAAATAAGTTATTAACAAAGGGAACTGTATATACAACATACATATATGGAAATAAGATTGATTGTATTATATTCACTAGAAGTATAAAACATTACGTGTCCCTTATAAATTAAAAAGAAAATACCACAAATTTGTGAGGGAAATGTAAAATGAAAAAATTGAATAAATAAATAAATAAATAAATGCTGAAAATCAAACATTTTTACTGTAGTTATTTAGATATTTTCCAAAGTAAAAGTCCCTAGAAGTGTATAATTAAACTTTTTCCCATCGTCTAGTGTTAAGAAACGTTAACAAAAATCGCAATAAATCGTAATATCAAATCGCAATATTTGTAGAATCGCAATACATATCGAATCAAGTATCATGATAGTATAGAATCAGGAGATAGGTGTGTCATCCCAGCTCAAATACCTACTGGAAAGCACTTTATATTTAGAGAAATATATATGATTTGTCTCGTGATGTGTGCTCAAGAGTTGGAAGCTTGGAACTGTGTAGAAATTAGCCGTGTAAAAAACTAAAATCATCTCTTGTGTGACTTATAACACGTCCTTAGATATTGTAATTTAAAAACATTGGTCAAGTGTATCTGAAGTGTCCAGCTATATATTATCATCCTGGACTGTTGCCCAGTGCTGCCCATGGCTCGGTTCCTGGCCTGCATCCAGTCCAAACTACAGATACACCAATCAGACTGGTTGGAGCATTAACAGTGAAAGGAGATCACCTCTAATCTCTGATTAAAAAAAAAAAAAAAAGTTACATAAAGTATTGTGAGCCGTGGAGTATTATTTCAGATACCTTGGCTAGCAACCAAGATTTTCTTAAGTCTGGCAGGGATTGCAGTGCTTTTTTTGTGCGTGTCCCCCCGGTGTAGAAAGTACAGAGCGTTCATTGTGTCTTTTTCTGTCTGGGTGAGGAGGGGGGGAGCGAACCAGAGAGCGCGTACCTTCCCCAAAAAACCCTGCCTAAGTATGTTGTAAAGCGGAGATGAAAGTCAGTGTGTTAAATAGAAATCCACCTCCTGTTTCTTCCCTCCCTCTCTCCCTACTTCCCTCCATCCATCTCCTCCTCCTTTTCTCCAGCATTGGTATTTTTTTTCTTTCGCTGTTCCCTTTCTCCCCGTCAGGCTTAATGCCTGCTTACAGCTCCATTTAGGCTGCATGCGTGGAAATTGGGTAGGGGATCTTGTGGGTTTTGTGTCCTTGGAGATAACCAGTGTGTGGGAGGTGACAAAGGTAGCGTAAGCCGTTTGAGTGTGTGTGTGTAACCATGTGCATGGGTGTGTGTGTGTGTGTGTGTGTGTGTATGAGAGAGAGTGTGCTTTAAGTGCAGGAATAGATCTCTGACAAACGGGAGTGCGGAGGGGTATGCATCTGTCAGTGTTGTTTGAAAAAGCCAGAAGAGAGTTAATCTGAGCGAGTCACTCCACCTTGTGTTTGATCAGCTCGGCGTCTCGGCTCCGCCTGCATCGCGCCGCTGTGTTCCGCTTTGAGTTATCAGTCCACTCTTTAACTGAGCATATGAGCTCTGTGGCTTTCATTTGTTCACACTCAATGTCCACAAGCAGAATACAATCTAAGTTATATACAGTTAGACAAATAATCCTTACTGCAATAAATTGTAATACACAGGGTTTGTTGCCCGGTCAAGCAAATGGTTCAAAAACCTACTTGCCCAAAGTCAATCTAAAACTAATTATTTTATTCATTAGCGGTTATCAAATGACAACAAAGACTTACGTTAATTGTCATGTTTAATCTTTATTTAAGTAAATTAATCTTGAGTTTTGCCCACATCCTCTAACACCACCCAACTAAACTCCTGTTTCCAAGATGATTGAAATGCTCGCTTGCACTTCAGCTTATAAACTTCGTCTTTATCTGCCGACATTTTCTCGTGAGTGAGCATGTGCAACTCTCAACAGAGACGAGAAGGAGGCGAGAGCGGGCAATCCTTATTTTTGAGCCCTGATACAGTCCTGCGATAAGTTAGGAATACGCTGGCAACGAAATCGCAGAACGTTCTGCAGTGATATTAAAGCAGAAGTGGGGTTTTTCCGTTGCCTGAGACATTTGAACTGTTCTGCTCTCTGGCAGTACAGCCTTAAGACAATTTATAGCTGTTTGAATGATGTAACATGTATTCATGTTGCTCTGACTCAAACACAGTAAAGTACTGGACACCCAGCCCTAAGTAAAATGTCGTCATGATATTGTATTTTGGGTTGCCTTATGATTCATAGCCCTAATAGAAAGAAGACCAAATGCATTACTCCTAATGTCCCTTCCTTTCCTTCCTCCCTCTATCATTTACCCCTCTTTCACTCCATCCTGCAGTGTAAATCTCTTACCTCTTTGCTCTTTCTATCCCGGTGATGATCAGCTTGGCCCCATCATCAGCACCACCATAGCTGTCGTCATGGTCCCTACATCCCCTCTAGTTCAGTCAGTAAATCCTCTCTAAACAATCCCTCATAGCCCTAATTCACCATTAGCTTGTCAATAAGCCCAAATAATCACTATCAGTTATTAAGGAGCCAAAGCGGGAGGATCTGCGGATGTTAGCCCAACCCAAGAGCTAATAATAAGGCCTTTTTGGGGCCTTGCGCCCCGGGCTGAGCTGCATTGACCACCAGCCAGCCTAAGCTAAAAACACTGGCTTATTGATCGCGCACATTGATTAGAGTGTGTCAGGGAGTGACACTAATACGCACGAACCCGATGTCAGACTGAACATTAACACAGTATGTCATAAACTTTTTATTTCACATTAACCATACGTCCTTCCTCCTCCTCCTCCTCCTCCTCCTCCCGTCTCTCTTTCTGCTCGCTGTCTCCCACGAGAGAGACAATCAGCGAGGGCGTCAGTAGTTTCGCCACAAAGCCCCCGAGTGCATTACATCACCGCCTCTGTTAACGACGCTGTCTGTCACAAGCCATCAGCATGTTGTTGACTTCATACAGGCCTCTGCTCAACTTTAGTGTAATATTGGAACCAGTTGGAACCAGTCACAGCAGGCCACAGACCTGTTATATTAACATATTGAGATACATTGATTTTGATTATTGGCGGGGTATTTTTTTTTTTCTTTCTTTTCTCTACGATATAAAAAACGAGCAGTCTCCCTGGAGGTAAACACAATCCCATACAGGACACATCTGCAGGATTGTGTAACAGGATGTGGAATTTAGTAACCTATCTATATAAACCATGGGACACGCATACTGTATTCTCATTCCCCTCTGTCTGCTCGAATTTCCTCTATAGGCTGGAAGAGAACGGGCGGGCAGGTTTGATATATACAAAGGAAAATATACACAAAGAAGAAAGAGTATTGATACCACAAATTATGTGTAATCATAAATGTTTTGCATGTCGTGGAGGGAAATAAGCTTGCATGTGTAGGGAGAGATAGGGAGAGATTGAGAAACATAAATAAAGAGGAATTGAGTGAGAAGAGGAGCAGACGAAGCTGAGCAGTGATTGAGAGGGGAAAGAGGAGAATTAAGAGAGAGAGAGAGAATGATGGAGAGGGGGGGAGGAGGATAATTGCAGGAAAGGGGGATTATTAGTTCGTCACTATCCCCATCCTGGAGGCTCTCAGACCAAGGCCGTGGATAAGTGAAATCATATGGCCGTCTCATCACAGAACAGAGAGAGAGAGTGTTGATGAGTGCAGACGGTTTCAGTGTAGCAGTAAATACTCTTCCAACAGCGCTCATTAAAACAGCCAACTCATTTATGCTATGGCCCATATGGCTCTGTGAGTGTGTGTGTGTGTGCGCGCGCCTTTACTTCCCTCTGATGCATATCCTTTATCTGCAGATTTTCCACACTCGTTTGTTTTATTATTGAGCTTGAGTGCAATCAAGTGGGTACGTAGTGGTGTGTGAAACAGTCAGTAATGTGTCCATGAAATAATTGGTATCAGGGTTGAACAATAAAGTTTGCACAATGGCACAGAGCCAGGAGAAAGCCACATTAGTACAGTAAATACAAGCATACCGGCCTGATCTGGATAGTGAGCTTAAAAACGTAATAAAAAAGGAACACCGTTTTAAACCTGCCCCCCCCCCCCACCCCCCCTGAAAACACGACTTCACACTACGGCAAACTTTTAAACAAGCAAAAAATACAAGCCCCAATCATATAGCACAGTTAATGTTTTAGTCGGGATTTAGGTGTGGAAAAAATAAATGGAAGTGGTACCAGTGAACGAAAGCCATGAGATTAAAAGGACATTCATTCCTTCATGGAAGGATGAGTTTCCTACAAACATGTCAGTATACGTTTGTTTTCGGTTCCATTTCATCAGTTCTCTTTCATCAGGTGTCTCTTCCTGTCAAAGGAGGACCAGATGACGTGGTTTTTTAAATAATGATTATAGAAAATAGTATATGGCGACTGATGAACTGTAGAGTATCATAGATTAACAGATCACACTTCTAATTAACTTTAATACACTTATGTTCTGTTTGATTGCTCAAAGTAACATTAAAAATATGACGTTTTTTATTTATTTTTATTTTATTTGAGTTCACAAACTGTCTTAAAAGCTTTTATTGGGCCCTCATAACTGTCAAAAACTACTAATTTTTTCACTAATTAATATGAAATTATAGTTTATGGTTTATATTAAATCTATTTTGAGTTTATTCAGTGAGTTTTTAAAGGTTTCATAAATCTAGGGGTTATAATTTAATCTGTAAGAAAAAATGTAATCCTTAAATTTGAGACAGTTGCTGGTCATTTTACCTGACAGCAACATTTAGGGATGTAACAATACATCGCTCTGGATTGATATATCGATTCAATAATCAACAATACATTATCATCAATGCAAAGTGAAAAAATTGATGTGTATCATCATCTTAGAGATACGCCTTTATTTTGAAATTCCCAAGGCACATCTGTGTCACCATTTCCGTCAAAGCGCATCTCATATTTACAGAGCCCAGTAATAAAATAGTCAAATCATTTTTTAGTTGCTTTTTGTGAGTCAATAAAAACGTTACTGATCGTGTTAAATGGGCATGTGATATCGTCTCATATCGTTCGCAGGCACCTGAATTGAATCAAATCTAAATCATACCGTGGCAGACTGAAGTGACTTGGCCTGGTTTTATGATTTTTTGTTGGTTTGTCACAGTTCTTTGCTGCCATAAAATATTATGAATGTTTTTTGACAATATGCTGAACAATATATGAAACACAACCAATTACTGTATGGGTGTAGCAAATGAGATGAGCATGATATAGGAGGAGGAGGAAGTCTATCCTAACTTGGTACAAAGTTTCACCCTGCTCTGTATAGGAAGAACTTGCAGTGAAGATAACATTAATTAATGGAGAACAAATCAGACTACAAAAGAATAAATAGATCAGCCTTGTCTTGGAAAGGTTTCGTCTTGGTCTTGACAGATGAATGAAATGTACAGAAAATGTGAAATACTGTTTGTTAGGTCTCTAACCTCCAGCTGTGGGCTCTTGTGAAGTCTTTTCTTTATCGTCGTCTGCGATCGTCTCCTCTTTACTCACTGTGAAGGTCCTCGGTTATAAATCGCCAGGAGAGCTGCACAACCACAGATAACGCTAATGCACATGTAAGCTCAAACCAGTCACTTAGCTGGGATATTTACAGCTTTCTAGAGAAAGCCTCGCCTGAGGGAGACACTTCAAAAACAGAAAGAGCTGAATGGAGAAGAGTAATGATGTGTTTGTTAGAGATAGCATGAAGCGTCCCAGCCTTTGAGGTGATGCAGAATGCTCTGTCTGTATTCTTTAACTCAACTCCTGTTCAACCAGGCAGGTTGATTGATAATGTGTTATTAATTTAAGGCAATGCCCTGGGGGAGTGTGTACAAGGGGAGGGAGCGTTTAACACACCTGAGAGCTGTCCAGTACAACCACTGTCTTGTAATGGTGATTAATGAGTGGAGCAGCGTGGTGATTGAGTGCTTTGTGACATTTTGAGCTGCATCTTCAGTAGGAACAAATTGGTTTTGGACTGAGTGCCACAGTCTGGGTAAGGGAGTTGAAAGTTAGTTACAGACGGAGAATTACATGCCTGGTTTTGTTATTTCATTGGATTTGTTGACAGTTAGAAAAATATAGAATAACAGCAGTCGTATCCTTTAAAATAACAATTCCGCTATGTATCACAATTTTTGTTTTTTACGATTTTTTAAATCTATTTTTTTAATGCCAGAATCAAAGTATTTGCTTCATTTAAGTCTATGCAGAGGTAGAAAGTAGTTGCCGCTTTTATTGTTGTAGTCTGAGTAACATGGCGTCATATCCGTTCCGTATCCGTCAACCAAAACAAACCGCAGCCGGCTGCAGCGAGCCGAAGTGATAAAGAATAAAACGGCAGAGGGTCCACGTGGATATGACCTGCAATCCCACATTTTAAATCCGACGTGGTAAACACTACACATACAGTAAAGTATGGAAACACTTTGGGTTTCACGCATTGCCAAGAAAAGCAGAGCTAGACATCAGGGCTAAAGCTGCATGGTAACTCTGTCATGGACAGGAAACGTTATCGTATTGCGGTAACGTGCGGTCAAGCCAGCCGTCACTCGCATCTTCGTGGTCAAATCAGCCGACGCTACAACTGTATTCAAAATATTTTCCAAAGTAAACATCCCTATAACTGTATGAGTCAACTTTTCCCATGGTCTATTGTTAAAAAAGTTTTTAAAAAATTGCAATAAATCGTAATATCAAATTGTAATACATCGAAGCGGCACCCAAGTATCGTGATAGTATCGTATTGGGAGATAGATGAATCGTCCCAGCCCTAGTATCCTAACTTTCGTGTGAGTTTCTCCTTGGTTGCACCAAAACAGTTCTCTAAAAAACACAAATAAAACAGAAAAACCACATCTAAAAAACAGTAGTCAGCATTTTTTTTTTACTTTTGCACCTGAGAAAAAAGCAAAATAGAGAAAGGCACATCAAGGTGTAATTTATTACAGAGCACTTTCAGTAAGTTTATTGTAATCCTCATCTTAATTGGTGGATAAAGAATGTGATTAAGTATTATTTCCCAAATTAACTGCTGGTAAAAGTTTTATAACAGCCCACCCTGCTCACAGAAAAACCGTCACACTTCAACCAGAAAAAAAAAAAAAAAAAAAGTGCTGGCATCAATCTGGTTTCCACATTAATTTCAGTCACAAGATTTTCAAGGCCTGTGGTCATCTCACACCTCCCCACAACCATCTCTCTGTCTGTCTGCCTGTCTCTTCTGTCAGTCTATCTCTCGGTCTGCTCTGTCCTCAGCCAACCCTGAACAGCTTTATGTGCGGGTTTGGTGGTTTTTGGAGCCGCTTTGCTCAACATCAATCCAGGCCGGACAAGTGAAATGCCTTAAAATGACTGAAATCCCCCCCAAAGCTGATAGTACAGGGATAGTACAGGCTTATGTGTTCCAGTGGGATCTAGAGGGAGTTAGACAGAGAGCGGCAAAGAGAGAGAGAGAGAGGAGTCCTTCCACTATAGCATTCAATGGAAATAAACCTACACGAACCATATCACAAAATCAAAGAAATATATATATAATGGAGGCAGGGGAGGAGAGGAAAAAAAGGACAGGAAGGAGTGAGATAGGGTTAGAGACGGAGACAGGGTGGTGGTAGAGTATCAAGAAATGAAAAACACATTTTCATGATTTTATTCTGTCACATTGAAGCACCAATCTCTCTCTCTCTCTCTCTCCCTTGTTCCCTCCATCTATCTCCATGCTCTAACTCCCCTGTATGTTTATTTTCTTCCCTTCCAACTTCCCTCACTCCATCCATCCATCTCTCCTTCCTCTCCTCCCTCCCTCTCTCTGTCAGTTAGCTCATGTAAACTTTGCTTTCCCTCATTGTTTTTCCAGGGGAAAGTGCCTCTGCTTTTGATTAAGCCCAGAGCCCTGCTTTAATACCACACCCCCCCCTTTCCTCCCCATCTCCTCCTTCTCCTCAACACACACACACACACTGTACCAACATCATACATCATATCTTGCTTTGCTGTTGAGCAGTAGAGTGGCTTTTTGCAACCAGATACTGATTGACTGCCTATATGTCTCTCCTTAGACGGGCTATGATGTGTTTTTCTGTGCCTGTCCATACTGTAGACATTCCCTCTGAGAGATGAAGGTATACCCAGTTATCAATGTATAAGTATGCATCCACGCGTAAACACACACAGAGACAGACACACACACAGGTGCTGGTTTGGGAGGTGGACAGCAGCGGCACCTGTCTGCCAGCTGTTTGTTGTCCCTCGGGGGGGTTTCAGCCGTCTGACTGACAGGTGAGGAGGCCCGGGGCTGAGAGCCACAACACAGCTGGCCTAGCCCAGATGCCGAGGAGGGACAAAAATCCTCTGTGAGTTTGAGTGTATTTTTTTGTGGTTTTGAAGAAAAAGTATTGTGAACAGGTGAAGTTGACAGGCGACAGCATGGTCCTCATTGGCTTTGTTTCTGTCCTTTCAACTTTTTTCTAAATACCTCATAAGGTCGCTGCACTTTGTCATTCATCCTCTTCCTCTTGCTCAGACTCCACTCTTCATAATTTCATCACTCCCGCCTGTAAGTCACTCCTTTCTTCTCCCCCCACTTTCCTCTCTTTCCTTCTCCCTCCGTCCTTCCTCTCACTCCTGCTGTCCTTCCTTCCCTTGTTGCCTCTCTTTCCGCGGTTCCCTCCATCTCCCCTTTTCCACATAAAGCTGTTTTTCATAGAAGCCCATGCAGCCTGGAATAGCATTCCCCCGGGCGCTGCAGGGTGAAACACTAGACTTTTCTGAGCCCCAGCCAAACAGATGCTGGCTCTTGGAGTCCCACCAGAAACAAGCCTTCATGCTTCTCTCTTTTTCTCTCTCTCTTCCACCCTTTCTCTATCTTGTTTCTCTCTCTCTCTCTCTCACTTTCATGCTTTTTGTCTCTTCTCTGCCTTTTCCGTCCCTGGTTCCCGGTCTTTTCTTTCTTGTCTCTCATTCTCCTAACCCTTTCTCACACTCTCCTCTCTGTCTGACTCTCTCCCCTCCTCCCTGTCAAGGGCAACATCTTAGTGTCCTAATCACTTTGCAGAGTGTCGTCCAAGCGGCCCGGGCGTCTGGCCTCGAAAGGCTGCTCAGCCTCTGCTCCGTCTAACTTCCTCCATCAAAATCCCCCTTTGTCAGGTGCCTGTCGCTTTGTGCCTCCACTTTTGAGCAAAAGACCATGTGCTTGGAAACAAGGGTGGAAAAATGGGGGTTTTCTTTCTCTCTCTGTCTTACTTTCCTTTTTCTTCTCTCCTTTATCCACCCTGAAGTCTATACTCCTACATTTTCCTTCCTGCCTTCTCGCTGTCTTTCCTTACAATTCTCGACCCACCTCATCCCTGCTTTTTTTTTTTTTTTTTATTTTGGCAGAACTTGCGAGCCTGCCCCCCCTCTTTCGCCCTCCTCGTATAGCTCCTTCCTCTCCCTTTTTTTCTCTCTCTGCCTTTCTTGCTTGCTTGCTCAGTCTTTAAATTCGCTTGAACCCAGGGACCCCGTCTGTTACGTAAATGGGTTAAACACAGACACACATGTGCTCACATACTGTATGTACACACTCATGCCTGCACATACAACCCCTCTTTTCACCACAAATGCACACTCTCCCTCACACACACACACACACACACACACACACACGCACACACACACACACACACACACACATACAGCTATATGGCCAAACTTGGCTTTGCAGCTTTTGGCAGGCGTTCAACTCTCTCCCGGTCTCCACTATCGCTCACTAGCTGATGCAGTGTTTACATGAGCTGCCAGTCACAACCAAATCAAAAGCTTTTCCCTCTGAGCTCAGAACAGTTGGGGGCCGAGGAGGTATGCTGTGAGTGGGTATGTTAATACTGATTTGACTATAGCCTTTTTTCGGGGGGCTGAATGTAGGCATTTGTGTGAGTGCATCTACTCGACCTCAGTAAAGCTCGCTTTTTAAAACAGGTCCTCCTCAGAGAAGAGCTGCATGATGACTCTTGACACTTTTTGAAAATACTCTGAGCCAATAACAGGTCCTTGATTTTTTTGTTTTACATAATCAAAATGTTCAAAAGTGCAAAGTGGGAATTCGTCAGTGGCTTCAGCGACGTAATTACTGATGCCTTGTTGATTTGAGTAGCTTATTATTATTTAATATCTTGATCATTTGATCACATCTGGTCCTGACAAAACAGCCATTCATACTCCGAATGAACCCTGTGAACCCCGGGGTATGTAAGCCCGTTATAAGGTTATGTAACATATTATGGTGGCTGCACCAGGCATTACATCACTGGTTAGATTACAGGGGATCAGGTCTGCTCACACACAACCTCTACCCCAGCGCACACACACACGCACACTCGCATTACCATTTTATAGCTCTATACAGTGTGGATGACATGTCTGTTTAATGAGTTCTGCTCATTTGGTGAAGAGAATAATAAACAGTGGTATTAATGTTTATGTATGTTAGAATCCAAAGTGAGTATCAGGTGTGTTTGTGGGAAGGCTCTACCTGTATGTTTTGGCAGGCTTTGGATGTTACCCTGAATTTAATTGATTAGGGGTCATAGGCTGAAGCTAAGCAAATCACTATTAATATGGATTAACTATACAGCACGGTCAAATACCATGGTCCAGTTGCCATGTGGCCAATCAGATATTGTTGTGTGTAGCTTAGCTGGGGTGGAGTACAGGGATGATGTGTGGGGTGATTGTGGTAAGGAGGTGAATTAGATTTAGAATTAGAATTAGTGAGGAGACGTTAAGCGGGATGGGCTTACGGGCTAAGCGCTGCGAGGTGGTGGGGGGACGTGATCCTTATATAAACACTCGTACACATGCGACACAGCAAGATCAATCAATACATGAACGCCTATCTGGACTCAGGTGACGTTACAACAACTGATAAAGGAAGGGGGAGAAATAAATAAATAGGGCAGACCAAATGAGGACACACAAATGTTCAGTGTGTAGTGTGTTAGTGACTTGTGCTCTGTTGGTACACACATGCTTTGTCTGTGATCCAAACTAACTAAAAAGACTGTAGGCCTCTGTTGTCTGGCAGAAGCCTGGAAGTCGCCTGCAGGTCCTCTGCCCAGACTGAGTGCTCTTTTCTGGGGACATGGTGTGGAGATGGCAAAAGGTTATGAGAAGATTTGTGTGTGTACGTATACATTCACTGATCATAAACACACCCCTCAGGTATTTCTCTGAATCACTAAATCACTCTCTCTCTTTCTGACTCACACACACATGCTTTGACCCTATGTGGCAGCGATTGCGGCTCCCCAGTGAGCGCCTATACCACCAGACAGATGGTGGTTTGCTTTACTGTACATCTACATCCTGATTGGTTTATCTACTTGTCTGTGTTCGTGCCATCACTTTTTTTTGTCCGGACTCCAAGCTGTTCGGAGCGATCCTAGCTGTGAGGGTTACCATCATCACCATTTGGTGGATTAGCTTGTTGACATTGTCTGTGCATTGTTTTTTACTCTTTCCTGTACTGTAGCGTGACTTTTTCTTCTGTATGTTTAGACTTTTTTGGCCATCTGTGCCCTCCTCAAGCAGTAATCCCCTCTTTTACTCTAATGCTAACTCAGCATGTGTCGGTATGTGTCTGTGAGTGTGATGTTTGTACATTAGATGCATGTTGAACATGTTCATACATGTGCGGGTAAGCGGTTTTAAGATCAAGATTAATATTCATTTCACACACACATTCCTTTGAGTGATTTTGTCTGTAGATGTTTTATGGTTTTACCCCGTTTCTTAATGGTATTTATTAGAGTTATTCCGATAACAGAAATGCATCTGATACTGCCCAAAATTTGGCATAGGGTATCGGCGAATACGCCAGTCTATGCACCAATCCCATTTATAAACCCAGAAAAAAATCTACTTATTTAACCGGAAATCAATTCTTCTTTGCTGCTCCAAAGCTGTATCATAGCTGCCACTGGCAACTGCTGTTTTAGAGCAGCAAAGAAGAACTGATTCAAGGTAGTTTGTCACGTGACGATAGCAAACAACAACAGTGTGGTGCTAGTGGAGAGAGTAATGGTAACGGTAGTCAGAGCGAGGAAAATATCAGCCATTTGGCAACATTTCACAGTGGAAAATTTTCATTCTCTTAATTTTTTCATTCCAAGTTTCATTCTCTGTATGTATTTGATCATGTTTTACAGGGTTTAACCTGAGCCAGGCCATACAATAAAGATAGTAATCATATTACATCCATACATGGTCAGTAGTAAAGCTGTTAAATTCTGATAATAATAATAATAACAATAATAACTATATACATTTTTTATCAAGCTGGTATTGGATCGGTACTCTGTAGATCAGTTCAGGTGTCGGAATCGATATCAGGGAGGAAAAAATGGTATCGGAACATCTCTAGTATTTCTGGGCTCACCGGGGTTTGGGTGATGAAGTTAGGAGGATCTTTCTTGTTGAATGTTTTGCTGAGAAGCCAGCTTTTCATTCATGGGCACCACAGCCCATTTTCTCTACATCCAAGCACACATAACATTCACAACGTTTTATCTGTGCTTGTGTTGTTACCCTCAGCTGCATTAAAGATCACATCCACAGAGCACACAAGCACATCCTCACAGGGTCACCCGTTGGTGATGCAGACTACTACTGGGTTGACTTCAGGCTGACCGTCGCGCCTGGCTCCAGCTCCCTCATATGACCTCACCCTTTGCCCCTCCATCTGCCCTCACCAGGCCGTACAATGGACAAAGAGGACCTCAAGAGTGTGTGTGTGTGCGCTTGTGAAAGTGAACGTTACCAAGCGGCGTCTTTTTGAGCACTCTTTCATCTCTTACTGTACATACATCGTGTGTTTGTGTGGTTGAAGTGTGTGCACCATGAGCCAGACTTGATAAGATGGCAGTTCAGCTCCTGAGACCTGGCACTCGAGGGCACAAGTTCACTGTCTCCTCTGCCATTTCCCTGCCAACTCCTCTCCTCTCCTCTCCTCTCCCTTGCTTCCTCTCTTCCGCCGCCCTCCCACATTCTTCCTACACGGTCTTTAATCCTCAGTCTGCGTAGCAACACTCGGGCGTACACACCAACACACTGGTACGAATGCGCACAACCGCTAACACATATTGACATGGCACAAAATGAGCGAACATCAACCCTTGTCAACCTTGTCAAACTTTGCTTTCATTGGCTCATACGATACTTCGCGGCTGTGATTGGCCAGCGTGTGTCCACACCCCTGTGTACACACAAACACACACACATTCAAACGCACTGTTTGCTCTACTTCCTGCGCTGAGCTGTCTGGCTGGCATCATCTCCAGCTACAGTGCCAAAGGGTCAAAGGTGACCACCGCTTGGCAGCACTAGCTCCATGTCCTTCCGCTCGTCTCTGGGTGTGTGTGTGTGTGTGTGTTGTCAACGTGACAGCGTGACCTCTTTGATCATGTTTGCTCTCCTGGAGTTTTCCTCCATGTATATATTCAATATAATATACACAGCCTTTATATCTGTCACTGTTTTCACTCTACTCCTCTACTTGCCAGCAGCTCCTTTCCTCCTCTCCTGCTAGCATCCCTGCTCCTCCTTTTCTTTTGATTCCCCCCCACCCACCTCCCACGGCCCTCTTACTTTCTGCCTCCCACCCTCCCTCTGTCCTCTTGGCACAGATTGACAGAATTGAGTCACTTGGATTGTTTCGTATACTTCCCGGTGCGACACATATTGTGTCGGTGTCCATCCCACTGAGTGCTGCACTATATGTGTACAACCCAGGAGGGAGCAACTGTGTCCAACACCTACTGTATATAACAGCGTGTGTCACTATTTATGCTTTATTGAAATTACACTGTCGCAGTTTTTTTTTTTAAACGTATGACTCCGTTCTTATTATATTAAAAAGTTTTTTTTCCAGTAGAGATTCATTTAGATTATGACTTTTATGCATTCCCAACAGAACAATCATTAATTTCAAATGCATTCAAACGGATGGATTCTCGCTTTACTTTCATCACTGCATTTCTCATGAGCAAAGAACTTAAGAGATCCTCTGTAATTGGGTCTCTTGCTTTTCAGCGCAGCACATTCACCCAGCTGACTTATTGACGTATTGTTATGTTCATAAAGTGGCACATTTGCTCTGAATTTTCATTGAAGTGTTCCTCGGGAGAAAAAGACTTGGCTGCGGGAACAATGTTTGTTATCACTGTTATCTCAGTGGTGCTTTTGGAGGAGTTGGCAACCTTGCTCAGTATCACTTTGTGGGTGTGTGTGTGTGTGTGTGCATGTGCGTCTGTGTTGAGGATGTTTTCTCACTCTTATCGGCGTGTCCTTGGCTGTGCAAGTGCACCAGCCTTCTATTAGTGTAATTCACTTTCTTTTATGTGTCTTGTAAAGAAATGCAAAGAGCTCTTGGAGATAAAAGTGAGGAAAAGAGAACCAGTTTAAGAGGCTTGTAAGAAAAATAACACTCAAAACTAATAATGTTGAATAGGGCAGGATGTTCTCCTTTATGAAAAGTAATGCACTATAATTCCTATATATCCCACAAAATCAATTCATACGTAATCCACGTAATTGTGAACAAGGAAGTAGAAAGAGCGACAAACGCTGCATAGGGAGGAGGGCGGGGTGAATGGGTGGGTCAAAAAACACCAGAGTTTCGCACAGGAGACCGGTGTTCGTACCTCTTGTGAAACCAGAAGTCAACGTTGATTTATTTGTCACGTAACTTCCGTACTTAAATCACGCCACTTCCGGAGTTATTTTAACCCAAACCACGATCTTTTCCTAAACCTAACCAAGTCGTTTTGTTGCCTAAACCTAACCGAGCTGTTTCCTGTGAAGACGGAAGTTTATTTTGAAAAGACTGGAGCGGAAATTTACACCTGCGTAACGTGTTGCTGGACATTCGTAAGAAAACGCATGAAAAATGAGGAATAGCCTTCCGTAAGATATCACATGATCCGTTGGTTGTGTGAGGATAAGTTGAATTGGGAAGGACGTGGGCAGAAAGCATGTCATCAAACATTTTAATGAATGATGTGTTGTAACCAGATAGATAAACACAGATAGAGAGAAATGTGAAGTATGATACAGGAATAGATAGAAAGGACAGTTCCCGCGCTAGAACATGGGAGAGGCTTACCTTAAAGCACCCCTCTGCTGGCCAGACAGGAAGTGTGTGTAACAGCCTCAGCACAAAGACCCACAGTGTGTATCTGGGCCAGCAGGAAGAGGGACCGAGGGAGGAGAAATCCAAGTCTCAACACAGGCCTTCCCTCGCTCCCCAGCTCTATATTCAGCTCTGCACTGTACTTTCCTCTGCGACATGTCCAGCTTTTATTTTTGCAAAGCTGTACTCAACTCTACTGACCCTTATACCCAGTCTCCCTTGTCATTTCTTTGCTCCCTGCAAAGTTTTTCTCATTCTTTCATTGCTGTTCTCTTCTGCCGCAAATATGCATACTGTCACAGTGCTATGTATTTTGTTTTCATTTTCTGACCGTGCTCTTTGCAAATCAACATTCCCCCGGCTCACATATCTTTTTCTGTCTCTGCACTTTCTGGTAGGTTTGCCCCCTCTCTAGCTGCCTCTTTTGTCTGACGGCACTCAGCTCCTGCATGTTGGAAAGTGCAAGGCATTTTGATTTGAAACACTTTATTTGAACACGATAGTGTGCACGCACATGTGTTGGATCTCGCTATCTAAGGGCAAAATGCAGCAGGGATAAGCTCCTACTCACATCTCAATAATATTCACGGCTCCATATTTCACTTTGATTTAATTCACATCACATCTCTCTCTCCCCTTTTCATCTCTTTGTCTCCCTTTCTCTCCGTTTCTGGCCTGCTTCTCTCTACAGTCTAGAGAGTGAAGTCTGAGCTAGCTGAGAAGCCTGGCCCAAGGCCTTGTTGCTTTATTTGCATTTCACCATGCTCTCTATGTGCCAGGAAAATGCCACCTGGTGGTGATCACCTCCTACTGCAGCCTCCCATTCAATACGTGTGTGTCTCTGTGATGTTTGTATCTTGTGAGAGCCGCGTAGGTAGTAGGCGAGAGTAAGTGTGGCCCCCCCCTCCCCTTCTTCCTCTTTCCCCTTCTCCTTCCCTTTCCGGCCTTTGTGCAGCTGTATTTATTTGGGCTGGAGCAGAGCTATGCAGAGACACTGGTCCTCAACGCGCTCGGGCCCCCACGCCGGTTGACGCCTTTAAGCTGAGTAGAGATGGAGGTTGACAGGGTAATAATGCTGGTGTCAACACCACTTACAGGACAGTTATATCAGTATCAGCTCAGCGGGGGGACGTTCACACTCTGTTAGGCTGGGTCGTGAACCGTGCTGGGGGCCCCCAGCTTCACACACACACACACATGCAGTGCACTTGAGCCTCTGCTAATGAAGCAGCTTAGACGTACATGAATGCAAAATGCTCATATACAGTAAACACAAATTCACACACACGCACACGTGCTGAACACTTTAATTCAGCGTAGGTGCACGTTTCCCTAACATGTTCTTTTTAATGCATTCACGTCATTACATGTAAGTGTTGCTTTTTAAGCACGCGTTAAAGAGATTTATATATTCAAATTTAATCAGCTAAGTCAGACACTTCATATCAGAGCCTTGTGCGCTTTCTCTCCCTGACACGTGTCAGCTGGAGGAGTACATTTGTATAAGTGTGTGTGTGTGTGTGTGAGGTTGTGTGTCGTCTTGTGTCTGTTTAAGTAGGATTTTTGCTCCTTGAGCCCTAGCGGTCCTTCAGGACTTTGAGCGGCTGTCCAAAAGCAAGTCTTGTCAGCATGACTCCAAAGCACAGAATCCCATTTACACTCGACTATCCATATTAATTATGAATCGGAGTTGTGTTGGAGGCCTCTGTTACCGCATTGCATAGCAATGATCACAGTAACCAAATGGGATGCGAACAGGGTTGCCTGTCTCACAAACGCTACTATTGCCCCACTAAGTGTTTTTAGCTACCTAAAGGAAATTACAACATATATGTTTTTGTTTTGCACGGGGCGTCTGAATGAATTCCAGCTTTGCTTTTATTTTACACTCCGTCTTTGGATACGCTCGAGCTTCTTCTTACACTCACAACCTTTATGCGTAAATTGACTGACTGCCACATAGATGACACATTATGTTCCAGATGTATGGTTTCAAGTTTAGTCACAAAATCTTTGCATAAATGCAGGCTTACCATAATTCTCGGCTCTATAATAAAAAATTCCTGTTTCAAATTTATATGTAAGTGGATAATAAAATACATGGAGCTGATTCAGCCAAGAGTTTTAATCAGGTCTGATCTGGTTCAAACTAACATTGGTTCTAACTGAACTCTTCACCACTGCGGCATTTAATGAGCCCAAACTTGACTAAAACCCAGATTTTTTTTTTTTTATCATGACACAAGCGGTTACAGAGTCAAACCTCTGTCAGTTTTATAATTTGGCAGATTTTTGCAGCATCAATATTCATCACATTACTCTTATGTCTTGTGACTGCTGGCAGTAACATAGTTATTCGTCAAACTTTCCCCTCTGTCAGGACGAAAATAAACCTTCTGATGCTATTTTATTCTACACCGCTTCATCTGCATTTATTTTTCTTTCAATATGCGTCACCTAAAACAAACTTGACATGCTCCTAAATTTGGGTAATGTTAACTCAACGCATTGTTTCACATGCTCTGATTTAAGGAAACAAGCCATGGCACGTGTGTGGATACTAAGTTCATGACTCATTTTCAACTCAATGCTGTAAAAAATGTTAGAGGAGGGCAACATGAATGAAGATATGTTAAGCCTTAATAAACTGGCGTTGGGAGCACCTTGTTAGAGAAAAACAATAAGATAGATCTAATGATGGGAGTTGACTATTTAACCTTTATCAATGTTGATGGGACAGACAGAACCCAGTGACAAATCTAACATACAGCAATGAGAGTTTTACACAGACTTGTGAAACCAGGCCTGATTCATACACACACACATAACAGTAGATTCACACATCCTGTACTTAAGTTCATAACTCTCATGGGAAGTCATTTTACACTCCTCTGAGTAAGCATTTGGCTTTCTTTAAATGCCACAAGTGAATGAGTTCACCCTTGATATGCAGAATATATCCGTTTACTTTAAACCCATTTGACAAAATTTAAATTGCATTTATTTGCAATTTTACCACATGCTGTAATGAAGGACTTAAAATCAGTAATTGGTATACCTCGGGTTTTCATGCTCTCACTCTTGGAATTCCCCAAAATTGATTTTTATAGGCCATTGGGTAGGCTAATTTAATATAATCTACCCCGTTTTGGGGATTCTACCTCTGGGCCTGCAACCTAATAATTAGCCTGGCTTATATTGTAGCAGCTTGGGAATACCCTGGTGACTTTACAAAGCCAATATCTTTGGATAAAACATGTCTGGAGAAACAGTTAGGGACCCTGTTTTTTAGGAGGCCCACTATAAAACCCACTGTTGGGTCCCAACCCAGTGATGGAGAAGCATTATTACAGAGTACTGTGAAGCTGTGTCACACAGGTCCACAGTAATCTGCACTGATGGAGCCAAGAGGTGATGGTGGGGTGAGGATAAGAGGATGAATGGAGAGAGGGAGGAACAACGGGAAGGAGTGAACGGGATAAAGAAAGAGGGGGGGTATGTATGGGCATCCAGCCAGCCACATACCCCCCCCCCCCAAAAAAAAAAACTCCACTCAGCACCCCACCCACTCACTATCACCCGAGTTCATGCATACCATCTCGACCCATAACCCCCTCCTTCTCCCTCTCCCACTCTCTTTTGACTCCCTTTCCTATATCCTCCACGCTCCCAGCCTTGTAATCCCCGTCTCCCTCCTCTCTCTGCTCCTCCCTCGCTCCTTCCCCTCTCCTCCTCCTCCTTCCCCTCCATCTCTCGCTTTCTTTCCATCCCTCCCCTCGTCTCTCAGCATCCCTCTCTCCTGGGTCTTCTTGCCGTGGTGTGGTGCTGTTGGCAGAGCGTGGGCGCAGGCGGCACACAGACGGGAGCACAGATGGGCAGCAAGCTGCGCAGGGCGGCCAGGCACACCTGCTCCACACACACACACGCACACACACACAGAAACACACACACACATGCAGAGCCCTAACTCTGCCACCTCGCCACACAGCCTGCCTGGCACAGCGATACAGGGACACAAACACAAATACACACAGACACACGCGCATACATACATACATTCATTTGTACATCCATACGTACATACAAACGTTTGTGCATACACAGATTTGTACATAGTTTATATGCTATGCAAACAGTGTTTTCTATACACGTAATACCCTAATTTCACTATGGAATTTTTCAGCTTCCACTGATATTTTTATTATGACTCTTTAAGATTTCAAGTTTCACTTTTAAGTAACTTATAAGTTGTTGCTTCCAACAGATTAAACATATGAAAAGGTCACATTCACCACATGGGGATCTGATTTAGGACAAAGGCATTACTACACACACACACACACACACACACACACACAGTAGCAATGATAAAGAGTCCTTAACACTGAAACAGAAATATACCCTCATATGACACAGACTTAAATAATTAAAGAATAAAACGGAAGAAATATATATATATATATATATATATATATATATATATAAATAAAAAAGGAAAAAAAATAATAAAATAACGTCCAATAAAAGAGCTGAGTGAACATCTGTGTGGGATAGCCGGGGGGATTAGGAGGGTTTGGAACATTTTAAGCGCATTAAGGATTAAAAAAAGGTCAGAATGTTTAGCAACATACCGATAAACCTCTTAAGCGAAACCCAATTGGGAGGCTGTACCGCGTTATCCTGTGTTTTGGGGAGGAGAAGAGACGAGAGGAGAGGGGGAGAGTCGAGTTGACATTTGTTCCAACAAGGAGGGAAATCTCTGCGAACCAACAGTCTGTGCACACATCCTGTAGTTTCACACATACGTTGCACGCACATATGGACACACGCTGGTTTGATGGGGCTACATCCGTTCACTTGTTGGGTTTGTATGTTGATGTTAGCAGTGTGCATGCTTGTACTGCACACACTCACAAATGACCAGCACTGTTTATGCATCTGTCAGACAGTGGTGTGCCACCGCGGAGCCCACTTTTCATTTCTGACCTTGACTTTTTACTTTGGTTTTATCCCATGTTTGTAATCATCATTCAGCTCATACATTTCCACACTTGGAGAATGTAATTTGTGCAGTTTAGTCTGTTAGTGTAGGGCGTGCGGTGCTTTTAGGGCATGTTTGAATGTGTTTTAATCTGGGCTTTTTTTTTCATCTGAGCATTAGTTCACTGCTTTGCTGTACTCTGCTCTGCTGGCTTTCTGCTCGCCACGAGGAGTGACAGACTGGTAACTCTGTTTGACCCCTATCACCAGTCGGTCAACAGAACAGTCTAACAGGTCACTGAGCCAAAACCTAATCCACAACTAGTGCATGGATGGATGGTGGGTTGCTTGCTTGGTGGGATGCGTAGTTTGATAGACAGGTTAACAGATCAGTTTGTTTGTTTTTCCGAGCCTGGAGATCAACAGTGCAGCAGCTAACCGCGGGGGGAAAGAGTAGAGTAGTGAAGAGAATGAATAAAAGATGTGGTGGGGCTTGAGAATGATTAGTTGTGTTGGGATGGAGGTGCTTATCGAAGACCGGATGAGATTGTCACACGAGATAAAAAATGATGATGAGCAGAATACGGTACAGATTGAATTGATGCAGAGGAAAGCCACAGAATATGTGCCGGATGTCAGAGGGATGGTAAGAGGTCGTGAGAGGGAGAGAGAGTGACCACAGCGGGGGGTACAGCACTGTATGTCAAGGCCATGGTGACTGGGGTTATGTTGATTGGGGTGAGGGTCGTGAGATTTGACCCGGAGCCCGCGGGGAAATTCTGTAATCAGCAACCAATGACAGCAGCCGGCATGAAGCTGCAGCCACAAAGAACCACTACAGTTAGAGTCCAACACAAACTCCCCACAGCAAGCCTCGACGTATCAGCTTACCATGTGCTAAAGGGCTAATGCGTTAGCAAACATTTAGTCATATTTCTTGCTACATGTCCAATATCAGCACAGGTTTTCTCTGCCAACTCCTACCAAAACTATCCCAATCTATTCATCTCACTGTAACTGGATCTTCCTCTCATCACCAGCCACTCATTTACTTTGGCTCTACAATACAGAACAAGATTTAGTTGTGCAGAAGCATGACTTTTCAGATTTTCTTTTTTCATTTTCAGATTTTCTTTTTTCATGTGTTGAAAATGTGCGTCTTACGGCTGACCCACACTAAAATATTTTTCAAATCTTAACAGATGTTGACAATTTGAGAGACCCAACATATAACGTCTAACATGAAATGATAGATTTAACAGTTTTGTTCCTATAGTGTGTGGAGAGCAACATTTTTTCAATTTTGCGTCCTCGACTGTCCAGGATATCATAAATATTGAACATGTTTAATATTTGCGATTTGAAATCGGTGCATCCAGGATGGATTTCTGTGCAGATCGGGGATGTAAAAAACACAAGATAATCTTTAGAATAGGGCTGTAAATCATTAAAATATTTAATCACGATTAGTGGCATGATTGTCCATGATTAATCACAATTAATCACAAATTAATTATCTGCTCAAAATGTACCTTAAAGCAAGATTTGTCAAGTATTTCACACTTTTATCAACATTGGAGTGGGCAAATGTGCTTGCTTTCTGCAAATGTATGTATATATTTATTATTGGAAATCAATTAACGACCCAAAACAATGACAAATATTGTCCAGAAACCCTCAAAGGTACTGCATTCAGCATAAAAAATATGCTCAAATCATAACATGGCAAACTCAAGCTCACCAGGCAACAACAGCTGTCAGTGTGCTGATTTGACTATGACTTGCCCCAAACTGCATGTGATTATCATAAAGTGGGCATGTCTGTAAAGAGGAGGCTCGTGGGTACCCATAGAACCCATATTCAGGTCAAGGGGCCCCTTTGAAAATGGCCATGACAGTTTTTCATCGCCAACATTTAGCGCAAATGTGGAGCGTTATTTAACCTCCTTTATGACAAACTAGTATGACATGGTACACACAATACATGATTGGTACCAATGGATTCCTTGGCTTTTATAGTTTCATATGATACCGATATCTTCACTCTAGCTTTAAAACTGAGCCCACTACAACCTCCAGAAGATCAATTGTGTTAGTGTGTTAAAGAAGTTAGTGGCGTTAAAACGAATTTGCGTTAACACGTTATTATCGCGTGAACTTTGACAGCCCTTCTTTAGAACTATCGAAAAATCAGGGCTTTGCTGATCATTGTCGGGAAGAGGGAATCAGGCCCAAAACTGGCTTGATTCCCGTGTAGTGTGTACCCTGCATTACGTTTACTTACATTTAACTTCTGAATTCTCTCCCTCACTTTCAAAATGTTTTATGTTATTTTCATAGTGGTGAAATCAAGTGAGTACAAGTGAGAAATTCAGCACGAAGCAAAATTGTTAGTGAATGAATTGTGTTTAAATCTTAAAATCTGACTTGAATAATATTTTTAACCAAGTTGGAGGGGAAAGCCCGGTTTCTGCTCATCACCCCATTGCCCCAAGTGATACATCAAGATTGACTCATATACTGAACTGTGTACAGTCAGTCTTGCCAATCCAGTGTCAAGTGAGGCTTTGTGGAAAACCAGTTGAAACAGGTGTAGATGACATATGCACCAAATTAGGCCCCAAGTACAAAAGCTTTTGGAGAGAAAAGGCTTATATGTGATGGTTACAGGGATTATTCAGTTTCATTTGTCAAACATAGTTGGTTATCGAAAGCACGGCCCTACATGTGCTTGTATGTGAACATCATCAGGTCAAACTGTGCACACTGTTTTTATCTCTGTGTAGTGTTTATTAATTCACTGGTGATCGGGGCTGCAGGGTAGACTGAAAGGTTTGAGGTTAGAGAAGGGGTTGCTGGCGGTGGAGGTGGAGGGGCATCCGGGGGGGACTGCAGGACTATGATTGGGGTTGCTGAAGGGAGGGCTTTGGGGGGCTGCGGTGGGAAGATAAGGGGCTGGATGTGTGGTTAGGAGGCTGGGGAGGGGGAGGGCAGAGGGGGTTGAGGCTGCTGTTGTAGGCTGCAGCTGGCAGAGCGGTGATAACCAGCAACCAGAACCTCCTCTGTCTTACCTCCCTCTCCCCATGTCCTCCTCACTTCTCCAGCTCCAGCTATATGATGCACTGTTGGACTCAATGGTGGCACTGATTTCCAATGAATGATGTAGTGCTGCGTTGTAAGGACAGGGTTAGTTGGCGAAGGAGCCTGAGCTCAGAAAACTAGAGCCAGAACTGTTGAAAGCTCCATTATCTAGCTAGGTCATCTTATTGTACAGTCTGGAGGAGGCTTTTCAAGAGTTGAATAACCTCTCTCTGTGTAGACAGCACAGGACATATTATCAAATTCTCTCAAAAGACTTTTAAAAGAGAAAATAGGAGTTGTGCAAACATGTATCCTTCTGTCTCACGTACTCTTGAGAGCTGATGTGGTTTGACCGGTCGAGGCCTCGGGGTGATGTTGAGGACAGCTATCAGTGTCACTGCTACTGCACATGTCCGCCTGACAGTCTCTTATCTACCATGAGCCTCAGTTTTCACTCCTGGGTCTTTTCACACCTCTGCACTAGCACAACACGTTGGGGTCATGACAGGCCAACAATACGCCATTTAAGAAACAGTAAGGGCAGGATTTCCAAGCGCAGGGTTTTTCCTAAATGTGATATGTTCACATTGAAGAACAGTTGCTCTCTGTTACTTAGTAAGATATACAGTATATGATTCCAAAGTATGGGATGTTATTGTATTTTGAAAGAAAAGTCTCCAAATACAGATAGCAGTAATATAGCAGTTCCATGGTGTCAATTACATGGTTCTCCATGGTGTCAATCTGTTATTGTAAGAAGGTCTGAACTTGTTCTTTTAGGCCGGAGATATATCTGCTTTTAAGTATGCGTTCGCGTGACGCCGCCTCGCATATCCAATGTCCGTTTGGAGCGTTGGTTGTTCTCAGAAATTTATACGACATGAACATCTGGTTAAAAAGCAACTATATCTCCGGCCTTAGTTAACAAAATTCTGGCTTCATATTGTTTATATTGCAGAACTTTGTAACATTTAGCAAGTACCAGGAACAGACTCAGGACTGATTAAGGCTGCATTCACACCAGATCAGGCATTGTGGTGATTCACTGCAGGGTTGTGCGGTGGTGTAGTAGAGTCACTGTAATGGCCTCTTAACTGTGACGATTCATGTCTTTTTTTCCCTCATGTCTGGGCTGTACAGCTCTGGATCGCCGATTACGTGATTGGCCACTGTAGTGTGACGTCGGGTTGCGTTTCTCCAAAAGTTGATTCTGTTTCTACTTTTCTGCCGCTGGCCACTGTGGGGTTTTTTTCGGCACCCCCTGCGGCCACCGCAGCCCAAACGCACTGCCCCCATTAATAATGAATAGGAAGACACCCCCGGATCTGGTGTGATTGCGTCCTAAGGCTTCAATTTGCAACCTTCTTCACATTCAAAATAAACATAACTGAGCATCAAGTGCAACACTTAAGTTGTTTGTTTCAAAAATGATGAAGTTCGATGTCCTTGGTAATGGTTTTGTCAGCCGACAGATACAATGAGACGAACACAATCCACATTTCAGAAGTGCAGAACGTTAAGAAAGTCTTGAAACATAGTAAATGTAGATTTGAAAATAGAGTAATAGAAACGTAATAGTCACTTTGGAGACTTTTGAACTCGAACTTCCATCTGTACGTTCCCTTGAAGTCTTGTGGCAGGAAAAGCGTCCCCCTGCAACTCACGCATTAGACTATCAGATATCTACCCAGCATACTGTATGTACTGTAAGGTGGCTGTGTATCTACCCGGAGCATGTATGGTGTGAGAAATAGAGTGTTTACAATATTGTGGAGCCCCGTGGTGAAATACTACATGACGGCAAAAGGTCCATTGAAGTCAGGTTGTTTTTTTCAACAGCTTTCATTGGCCATCATATATGTTTACTCTGAGTGTGTACCTCAATGTTTGTCCACGTATGAGTGTGTCTCAAAGTGTCTGGGTGCGTGCGCGTCGGGGCCGCAGCCTCGTATGTTTGGAGTGAGTGCCGTCAGTTAGCTGGAATGCGGCGCTACCGCCAATGCTAAGATGGCTGCCAAGCTCTAAGATGGCTGCCAGGATTACACCCAGCCAGTGAGAGACGGAGACGAGCGAGAGATTCTGCATGAGAAGAGAGGGGGAAAAAGAAGCTCTCTTTCATTTCTGTGCTCTTTTCTTTCTTTTCTTTCATTCTCGCTCTCGTCTGTCTCGCCCCTCTCTCTGTGGATAAGCAGTGCTTCGTAGGCAGCGAGACAGGTCTGTTATTGTTTCTGCTCAGTAATCTGTGGCTTAGTGTGGCTGCAAGGCAAGTGCTGCTGGCAGGAGTCTGTGTGCTCTGTTATCACCTACAGCCTGCAGATAAACACCTCCTTTAGCGAGCTTGCTAGGTAGCTGCAGCCTAGCTAGGCCTGAATGGACGGGCAATGAGCATTCGGCCCCCCCACGCCACGCTCAGTCCTCTTTCACCACGTGGTCACAAAGATAGAGGAAACAGCCACCCAGCCTGTGTTATATATTAAAAAACATAAACGCATACACATGTGTGACATCTCCTTTTTACAGTCTGGACAAGAGTGCAGCGTCCGTAGGCCAACTTTTCCTCAGTCCTCGTGTTACGAAACCTCATCTTGCACCCTCCTATTTCAGCATGCAGCTCCTTCCTCCAGGTCTAATTGTGGCTCTTTGTTGTTGCCAAGACTTGGCATGTTTGTGTCTGCACATGCGAGTGCTTTCGTGGACCAGTCATAACAGGTGTGTGTTTACGTAGATGCGCGTGTGTGTGTGTGTGCGCGCGCATGTGTTTGTGTTGCTCGGCTGTCATTCGATCCCAAGAGGAAGAGTTTTGCCTCAACTTTTAACAGCCAGACTGGCATGGTCAAGCCTTTTACACGGGGGTCTGCGTGTTTATGTATTTCTGTGTGTGTGTCCATGCAAAGGATTACAACATGTATTAAAGTATGACACAAAAAAATTAAAGAAACAGCTTGAGAGAGAGAGAGGGTTGTGTGGGTGTGCGTTCATGTATGTGTGTGTGTGTATGTGCAAGGTGCTCTGTTTACGCAGACTAAATCCCTACCAGCAAGAAGGTATTAAATAGGATTAGGGCGAGGGATATGATTGCGTGGTTAGATACTAAATGGCATAGCAGCACACTGTAAATCATTGCACCTTAAGTCAGGAGGGACAGAGGGAGACGGGAGAGAACATTTATAGATACAAGACTGTCACACAAAAATGCGTGAATTCACACACACATACACTCGCAAGATGTATACCATACCCCAGCACATACTGCAAGTCCCTCTTATTCCCTCTCACACCTCAAATATCACAGTCTTGGCAGCATGGATGCAGAGCTATGATTCACAGAGACATCGTACACTTACCAGTATGTTTTTCATTCGGGTTTTTTTTAGCACACAAACCAGATCCAAACCATTTGTCTTTTTCTCTACTCTAACGTCCCTGTTGTCCCCGTTTCTGTGCAGAATCCGGACAATCAGACAGCTCCAGCCAACAGGGGGACACAGACATCAAACCACCGCCCAATGGTAAGTACACACACACACACACACACAGACACACACACTCACATACACAGATCCATGTCCAAACACTGTCAAATCAGCATACTAGAATTGATTCCATCACGCTTATCAGTCTTAACATATTCCAATTATGGATCCAATTAGCAAACACACTCGCACAGATGTTGATCCACAAACATAGTTGCAGATGGTCGCCCTCTCAAAGGGATGTGATTTTCAGGGTTTCTTCCAATTTTTCTTTTTTTTCTTGCTTTGTTTGAAACATAATTCAATGAATATCTGATATAGTGTTGTTTTGCTCTAAAGCTTTTGTGTCTGTATGTAAGTCACTCATCACGTCGTTTTCCTGGTACAGGGCACCTGAGTTTCCAGGACTGCTTCGTCACCTCAGGGGTGTGGAATGTGGCAGAGCTGGTCAGAGTGTCACAGAGTAAGTAGTGAAAACGCTGCAGAGAGAGGCCGCAGCAAAATCATTACAGTATCCACTAGGGGTGTAAGAAAATCGTTAAACATGAGTATTGCCTTATTATGTTTTGGGATACTGTATTTTTGCATGCAGTACAAATGTGTTATTTTCACCTATTTTAAAATGATGTATTTGAATGTTTCTGCATACTGAGACTCTAGTGGATCCTGAATCCTTTATATCATGATACGTATTGTATCACCAGATTCTTGCCAATACACAGCCCTAATATCCACAGTATTATTTGTGGATTAAAGCAAATTAGTTTCCTGATTAGGAGTGAAAACTGCAACAAAATGACACCATTTTGATAATATTGTTATACTGAAGGAACCCAGTACAATCCCGTGTACGCCTTTAAAGTGTATGTACTACTGAGCCACAATGTAACTCTATGGAGGATTATTTTTCTCTGGAATATACATTTGAACTCATTCTTGCATAATTTCCTTTCTCCTTGCCCCTCTTTCTTTTATCTTCCTCCCTGTCAGCACCTGTAGCCACGGCGTCAGGTCCCAACTTCTCACTGGCTGACCTGGACAGCAGTCCCAGCTACTACAACATCAACCCGGTGGCTCTGGGGCGACGCTCCCTCACCTCCCCTCCTTCCACCAGGTACACAGTCCCGACTATGATTCCGCACAGACACAACAGTAGTGTACGGGCGTTAGGAGATGTATGTTGCGCAGGAAACACCAGTGACCATTACACTATTATAAGTCCAGCTGTCCGCCATTAGTAGAGCCTCTTGTGGGTGAAGCCACCATGTGGCAGTAGCAGCGCTACCTTGGTATGTGATTCGCTGTGAAGCCAAGGGCAGACTGGAGGGAAGTGTGAAATCACAGTAATATCTGCCAACGGTATATCGCTTTGTATCGCAAGGATGACTTTACTGGCAAGTAAAGTACCCCATTTCATTGAGGTTTCTTTTTCTATAAGTGGCATTTAGTACTAGAGTGCATTCCCAGTCTTGGAATCTGTCCTGAACCTTTTCATATACGTGTGTGTGTCTCCCTCGCTAGCTGCTCTTTTCTTTCTGAATGTGTGATGGCTTTTTCTGCTATTTCCTCATTTGTGTTTTTCCTAACTTGTCTCTTTCTCTCTTTCTTACCTCTGTCATCTGCTGTCACTTTAGGTCTGAGGTGGAGTTGTACGCAAACCTTCCACGGAGGTAGTTATAAACATCCACAAAGTCACAAACTAATGAGAAATACACAAAAACACACACACACACACAAAGAGGGAGAGAGTCTTCCTATGTGGCTGTCTCTGTTTCTTAACTTTTCTTTTTGTTTCCTCCTTTTTCATTCATAGTTTTGACATTTCTTGTGCTCTGTCTGTTCTGCTCCAAGACTTTGCGATAGTAATATTGTTTCCACTAAGATTTAGCTCTTTAAAGTGCTTGTTTATATAATGAAGTTATCAGTTTGATCCATGTATTCCCTGCCATTACATATTTCAAAAAACTCATGCCTCCTTTCTCCCCCTCCAAACATCCTCCCCATGGCCTCAGCTCCACCAAGAGGAAGTCATTAGACGACAGTGAGCTGGAGAGCCCCACAGATGATGTTTTCTACCCTGGACGCTCGCCTGCTGCCAGCTCCTCCCAGTCCAGTGCGTGGCCGAACGACATGGATGCAGGTACCCACCACCCTATTCCACGCCACACCTGTCATCCACTGAGTAAGCATCGCAAAACTTTTTCACACTCCTGCCTGACCCCCACCACACCACCACCACCACCACCACCAAAATCCAAACTGATGCCTCCATCTGACTCTGTCTCTTCTCCACACTCCCTACCTCCATCACCTCCCACTCACCCACCAACCACCTCCCTTTAGGCCCTCCACCTCAGTCTGACTATCCTACACCTTAGAGAAACAGCAACACTTAAGACTACAGCTCCTAAATACCAAGGATGGAACACCAGCTTACTGTACAGCAGCCTGTATTACGGCTTTTCTGTATGTCGGTGTTTCCATTGTAACAAGCGGTAACCATTACCTCTGTGATTCAGCTTTGGAAATTATTACCCTCTTTATTCTACCACCTCAGTAATCCTACCTCATCCCCCCCAACAACCCAGTAACTCCAAGAAAAAAAAACTCTCCTATTCACTTCCCAAATCTCAAGGCTTCACATGTACTCATCCTCACCTTAAAGCCATAATCCCACATACAGTTTACCTGATGTTGTGTTAATTATCAGTAATTCACTGCCTCCATCATACACAAATGCTCACTCTTAACTCTCTCTTTCCCTCATTCTCTCTCTCTCTCTCTCTCTGTCTCTTTCTTCCTCTATCTCATTGTTAACAATACCCCTTCTCCACTTTCAGTGCAGCACCATTTGGCGAGTGTGCAGGAGAGGAAGATAAAACATGAAAACGATGGCGTGCAGTTTCCTTACCATGGTTAGAACAACATTGATTACACTCATTTGATAATATTTGCTATTTATCAGCCTTTATGTAGCTCAGTCATTCCTCTGTGTATGTGTGTGTATATATACGGTATATATCTATATAATATATGCTGTGTGTGTGTGTTTATATGTGAGTTGTATGATGTCTGTGGACCCAAAAATGGGACTACAGTATATTTGTGTCACAATTTCAGGAATGTTTAGTTGCTATCAGATTGATTTCATTGCTGCTGATCAAAATTTAATTTGTTCACATTACATTTCCTGTGACGTTCGTCCAGGATTGTCCCGTTCAGGCTTCACTTTCTGTGTGAAACATGAGGCTACACTTAGCTCACCTAAGATCCCTGGGTTATCTCTGTGAAGTCGCGTCAGTCCTCCCAGCGGCACTTTAATTGACAGATGTCACCAGGCTAACACTGACAACACCAGCAGGCATTTATTCACATGCTGTGCCCATTCTGCCTCACAAGCACAGTGACTCACTCACATACCTACAGACCCCCACAAATGCACATGCGTATACTGTACATACACACACACACACGGTGACTTGCACACTTACTGCCGCCCCCCTCACATGCAGACGTTCACACATTGAAACACATGCTTATCATGCTCCCCACCCCTGCAGGTGTTCAGGTGCCTGCCTTGCCTCCATCCCTCTGTCGTTCCATCCCTCCCTTGCTTCCAATCCCTCATTAAGACGCTTAACCGTCTGTGGATCAGAGGTGTAAAAGCCTTCCTCCTGCTCCCGAGCTCTCCCTTCAACCCTCCATCCCTGTCTCCCTTCTGTCTAATTGAAAACGTGTACAGCAGGAGGGACTCTGGGGAGGGAGAAAACATGTCAGCGGAGAGAGAAGTGGGAGGTGAGAGAGGGAAGGGAGGAGAGAGGAAGACTTTGGTGTACTCAAATGGTGATAGCTACTGAGAGAGAAGGGTTATCAGGATGTGAGCTTAGAGGAGCCAAAAGCCCTGGTTAGGTTTTGCCCCAGTCTACTCTCACTCGAGCCTCAGCGGCTGCTCTCCTGCTCCCGCTCCACTTAGCTGTAAATGTAATTAAGAGGCTGCTCATCAGAGCCACAACAGAGAGGCTGCCGCACGCCTTAGCGCACCAGAGCCTCACCTCCCATCTTTTTCCTGTCTCTCACTCTCTCTCTCTCTCGTCCTCTATGCGAATGTGTACCAACCCCTTAACTTTCCAAAGTGCACCACACACAGCCGTGTACACCTCCTAATGAGTTTGGCAAATAGAGGTGTGGAATAGCGTGCAGATCTGGACCCTTTACCCAATTAATTTACAAAATCCAAGTGAAAAATTAGGAAGCCAAAAAGCTTTTGTAATTATCAGCCGTTTTTTTTTTTTTTTTTTTATTTTGTGTGGGTTTGGGAAATAGTTTTTTAACAGTAGCTAGCGCAAAACAGGGTCGACACTCAAGTGAAGCCAAGGCAGAAAGGAGAGATGGAGGTATGGAGCGAGTAGAGAGTGTGTGATTTTTGGTACAGTGTGTATCCGATTTTCCAAAGGATCCCACCTGCCACAGGCAAAGCTCATCTGGGAATTCCTGTCCAGGTGGGGGGTATGTAAACAAGCAAGCACAAACACACACACACACACACACAAACAAACCAAGGGGCTTCTTAAAAAAAAAAACACACACAGGTGTGCCTCGCCGTCTGTCCACAGCACCATCTACCCCCCCTCTCCGCCGACTCCCTCCATAACCAACACACATCCAGCAACACACACACACCGACGTATGAAGATGCACTCATACATATAAATCACACGGTTACATTCAGAAATACACATGATAGATTTGTGCACACACACACATCACACAGCCCACACAGACACACACGCACTCACAGCTGAAGCGCGGTCCCAGATGGTGTTTCCGTGTGTGTGTAGCCTTGGGATCCGTGAGGATGCTGGAGACATCTGCTCCACAGGGGCTGGAAGAGGGGTGGGGGAGGTTAGCGGAGGCAAACGAAACAACCAGGATTTCATATTAGTTCCAAATGATTGTGAAATGTTCCTGAGACACCAGAGACTCGTGGTGGTGGGGGCCTTTCTTGATGCTTTGAGGTAAATGTTACAGGCCCGTGGAGGGATACAGCTGAACGTACATAATGTGGTTTAAATCACCGGGGAGAGGAGAACTCCCTGCCTTTCCTTCACTTGTTTAAACCACTATCTCCTGTTTTTTCCAACTGTGTGTGTGTGTGTGTGTGTGTGTCTGCGTCTATGTGTGCTTCAGAGGCGCATCTGGTGGCAGGCCTGTTAGTGCAAAGAGACAGAAGGGTCATCATGGGAGCGCTTGATTGGTTGCCAGTGAAATACTAAGGCTTGCCAGGAGAGGAAACAGTGCAGTTGTGGCACAAACACACACACACAAACCAGATCAGACCATCGCTCAGTCTCTGAAGCACCAAACACACCGTCTTTCACATTCTCTCGGTGATGGATACAGATGTCAATCTTCATCTGATCTTCTCTGTGTTTCCTGGCTCTGATTTCTACACTTCAGATTAATTTTATACTTCCAAAATAAAAGCACATAACTACCTCTCTGAAACCATGACTTTCTTTAATCTATACGGTTCTGGTTTCTTCCAAATCTTTCCCAGTTCTCTCTCCCCTCCAGTGCCTTTCCTTGTTTAAGTCTCTGCTCTTATTTCCAGTTTGCTCCCACCACTGTGACAGTGTCATAGCAATCACTGCTAACTGTTGGTGTCAGAAGTGGGATCGGGGTTGTCTTCATGCTTGGAATCTGTCTGACAGTACAATACGCCCCCAGACTCCCGCTACAGTGGGGAGGGGAGAAAAAAAAAAGAGAAATATATGTCTGCTAAAGACATAAATGGTTCACACATATTCACTCCCACCTGCTTGAGACTTAACTCTTTCACACAGGGAGGGAAGGTTTTACACGCCCCCACACTCCCATAGACTTTCACACGTCTCCAGCTGGAGAACTGAGGAGGAATCATATTTAATGCCTTGTTTGATGCGGAGGGGCCACAGAAATAGACTACAAAAACAACAGTCTAAAAAAAAAGTTTCCAAAGAGAACACTCACTTGTTAGGAAGATTAGAGGAAAAACTTCATTTCATCAGTTAAATGTAGCCGTGTTGTAAGGGTCTTTTGTTGTTTGTGATTGGACACGTGCTTGTGCTTTCCCGAGTGTGTTCAGACGTCGAGTGTGTGAGCGAGTGTGTGCGAGCGAGAGATAATAACCATATTTAACATCTTATGACATTCCAATTTCATACATGTCGTCAGAGCAACGCATTGAAAAACAAGACGCTGCTGCATTTTTCACAGGTTCTGCTTTGCTCTCTCGCTCCCTTGCTCCCTCGCATATTTTCATGTCTCCCACGTTTTTCTCGCCTCTCTCGTTCTCTCTCTCTCTCTCTCTCTCTCTCCCTCCCTCCCTCTGTCTCCTCTCTCTGTCCGTCTGCTTGTCTTTCGCACTCAGCAGCTGCCGTGTCCATACTGTACAGTGTGTGCTATTTCTGAATGAAGCCTTCTTCTCGTGCAGCCAGCCTGTGAGCTTCACTGAAGCCAGACCACAACTAGCTGACTGTGGCTGTACGGCGGCCATGCTCGTACACAGAGAAAGCCTGGAGCTGGCACCTGACAGAGAGAGAGAAACAGAGAGAAAGAGATGAGACAGAAAAATATACAGTGGCACAGAAGAGGTTTTTATAGCTACAGATGTGCTTTGGCTCCAAAACAAAGAGCAGATTCACATTGGCTTTTACTATTTCTGCCCTTTTTTCTTTTGAAGACATGCTCTTAGGATGTGAAATGTTGCTCAACCCTTATTATATGACTATAAAGCTGGGAGTTGGGAATCCTACAGTATATCCCTGAATGACTTATTACAGCCAAGAGTCCTCTGATTGACTCATTGAAACTAATGGGAGTGAATGGCCAACAGCCAAACGGACAGGGAGTAATGCACTGCCATCAACCAATGAGGAAATTAAACAATCTAATCAGGAAATCGTGATTGTTCAAGTCCCCTTCAATAAAAATCAAATTGATTTTTTCTTTTTTTTTTTTAGTGCAGCCAATTAAAGAAGCAACATTTTGTTGATTAAAACCACCTCTCTCTTCTCCTCCCTCTTCCCCCCCACTTTTTTTTGTTGATCCCATTTTTTTTTTCGCCAGGACTGTCCTCGCCTGGTTCACTTAAGAAGCCGGGGAAGTTTGATTTCAACGCCCTGACTTCCCAGACGAGGTCCCCCCGCATGGCGTTCACACACCACCCGCTGCCTGTGCTGGCAGGAGTGAGACCAGGTGAGAGCCCTGCCATGAACCCAACAACCCCCCTTTTGCAATCTGAAAAAGAGAGAGAAGGAAAGGGAGTGTCAAACGTGATCCTAGATCGCCATATTTACACCCCCGAACTCCTCTGGGAACCAAACAAATTCTGCAGTCGTGTGCCTGAAAATGCAAATCCTAAACGTACTTGCTGAGAAAGCAAAATAAAAACCTTAAAATCCTACAGTTGCAACTGCTGAGAAGCAATATGCCCGCAGAGTTTCACCTGTTCAGCGTTACTGCTATCATCATGGCTTGGCATAAATTTTCTCTCTCTCTCTTTCAGCCTCTCTCCATCCATCCATTTTTTTTAACCATCATCTTTGTGCCTTTTGTGTTTTAATATTGTCATTGCATGGTACCATTGCTGCATCCATGCCTTTGTGACTGATTTGCCTCACATCTTACTGCTTTCATGCATCCATTGTAATGTGTTTGTGCAGTTCTTGCATTTAAACTGACTAAGCTGTTTTATTCTCATGTAATGAACTTGACTGGATGTGTTAATTTACCAAATGGAGCGATCAGCACACTATTTAGTTAGATTTATGTTGTAAGAAGACCAAACACTTTGGTGAAACCTTGGAAATATCTACCTCTATAGAGTGCTGCAGGGATGACGTATTCTTGTAGGTCAACTAGGAAGTTAGAATCGCCCTGGTTCCCTCGACTAAAACCCAATGGGATTTTTCCATTGGGTTTTAGATTATTGCAGAAAATAATCTCTGTGGCAAACAAATGTTTATGACACTTACACGTTTTGTTCAGTGAGATAATCTCCACAAATGAACACCACTGTTATGATTTTTGAATTGTGAATGCAATCGGCAGAAGTAAAAAGCTAACGTTAGACTATAAACCAACTACACCACGGTCGCATGAGCGTGAGTATAAACACAACAAGGTTGTAAAGGCGGACGAGCCGGCGTGATGAAGTTTAGCGGTCTCATTTAGCCACTTGTTAGCAACCGGCTTTTTTTAAGACACATAAAGGCTTCAAAATTCACGAGTGGGATATTTACTGACGTATTTTATATCATAAAAGCTTCAGCTCGTGTTAACCACAGAGCTTATTTCAGGCATCTAACCAAAAAAAACATTCAAAATACCCATTGACTTCCAGACGAGGGAACCAGAAGTGCTGAAATGCTAACTTATTTCTGGGTTTTAGGACTCATTCCTGTAGCACTCTATACGGTAAAAACAGCTGCAATATCATGGATAAAATCTCCGAGACACAGTTTGAAATGAAAATGTACAAACTGTAATATAAACGGAAGAAGAAGACAACAAAAGGATGAGTGCATCTTAATCAGGGGTCTTGCCAGTGCTTCTTTGTGTGTATGTGCCTGGGTGTGTGGGTGTGTGTGTGTGTTTTTATCTTCAGAAACACCATCACAGTTGTGTTTTTGTTCTTCAAAAGGTTTGTTTGGTTGGTTTATCTTGTTTAGATTTAGATAGGGTAGAGCAAATGAAAAGAAGTAACAGAGATTGAACCCATGCAGTTGTACAGTATTCTTAAAGCGTCATCCAACATTTCCAAGGTCTTGTTTCATTAGAGGCACTGAGGGCAATTTGTCCTCATAAGAGCTTTTGGGTCCTATAGGATAACCGACATGGTTTCTCCATCTCCACTCGGAGAATTCCCAAAGTCTCCAGGATCTCAAGTTTGCCAACAGGTCCCTGTAGGCTGGTCTCACTTTTCAAAGGAATAAATATGTCCTCCCCTCTCTATCTCTCCCTCTCATTCCATTTGTCCCTCAAAGGGATGGTTTGGTCCACAGCCAAACCAGACCTACCATGTAAAGGTCATTTGGACTCATTGCCCTCCATGTTGAAACATATTGAATTTTACTTGCGGAGCTCCCCACAGTATATTTAGAAAATATAGTGCGGGCCGGATCTCTCCCCGTTAAGCCGTTGTCGTTTATCTGCACGGAGCAGTCCTATACCCTCCGGAGAATCCAAAACACCAGATTGAATTTTGCGTTTGAATTGATTTCTAAAAATTCACTCGTCTGTTTTGTGTGCGGGTTGAAGAGGTGTGAGGGACGAGCTCAGGTTTCTTTGTTCCCCAACTAAACTTCTCACACTCTCCAAACCGTGTGTGTAGACTGTTGGCTAAGAGGTTTTCATGTAATAGAGAGGCTGTAATGAGACAGTGTTTAGAGATTGTGTATGGGTGCATTTGCGCACGCACACACACACACACATACACGAGTGTGTATGTGTAAATTTACACTCTTGTGGAGGACTCTCTGTGCTAAAATGGCTGCCATCCAAATGGAATGTCCCTCGGAGGCCTTGGTTCTATAAAGAGACTGGAGGATGACGGGAGGGAGGGAAGGAGAGAGCGATGAAAAGAGAAATGGGGGTAGACAGAGAGGGGGAAGAAGCAGTTAGCAATCATGGCTTTGCCTTCGATGGACCGGAGCTGTTAGCTCTCGTTGTATAGGTCTAGTGAGTGTGGGTGTTCAGGGGTAAGGACTGGATGGTTTATGTCCTGTTTTTTGGCTCCGGACTGACGTGGAGAGCTGCCAGATTGACTGTTGTCTGATTATACTAGTCTGGAGAGTCCGCCATTGTGACAGTGATTACGCACACACACACACACACACACACACACACTAATATAGTAAGTACAAAGACACATGAAAGCTTCAACAGACATAGCAACACATTCACTGCGAAAATACATACAAACTAAGATACAGAGAAAATTGACATGCACACACACAAGAAAAGATGGGAACACCACTACACCAAAACACAACCAAAGTTTGAGCAAACAGGCGCTCGCACACTTTGTGAGTACAGCGTACACAAGAGATAGTAGGTGACAGACATAATCACAGATGCTTGTTCGCCAGGCTCCCCTCACCTAGCAGCTTGCCTCTTTAGTTTGGTGTGCCAAATTGCCAAAGCCATAGAATCTCAACAGACAAGACAGACAGTGGAGCCTAGTGTGTGTGTGTGAGTGAGTGTGTGTGTGGTTGGTTGGCTGGCTGGCTGACTAATGTCTCCGGGAGGCGTTTTGTGGTCGGTTGGGAGCGGAGGGGAGATTCTCTCTCAAGCTTCAAACTACTGGGCAGAACCGCACAGCAAGGATATGCTGCTGATTGATTACACATCACCGACAAGCAATAAAACAAAAGTGGAAATACCCAGTGTGTGTGTGTGGCTCTGTCATACCCCAGTGGTTTGTGTATGTGTGTGTTTGAGAGAGGGAGCAGAAGGCAGAAAATACTGTTAACACACTCTAGCGTGTATGGACTGTAAAAGTGTATGTGTGTGTGTTGATGCCAGGCTTACCAGAGGTACAGAGAAATCTAGTGGGCTGATTTATAAAAATGAATGGGACCAGATGTTGCCCAATAGCCAGGGATAATGCCAGTCATTTGTAAGCAGAAACTGCTTCAGTCAGTCAGCCACGAGAGAATGTCACAGCTATTTTCGGTGTTATGACAATAATAGGCCGAAGCGGCAACCTGGTCTTTGTTGCCAGCTGTGTTGGTGCTTAGTTAAAACATATGCATGTCTTATATTCTGTCATAGGTGTGCATGTCGATGTGCTATCATAGTGTTTAGAGTGTTACGTATGCTCAACATCTGTTCTGTGTTTTAGTAGAAAAACAATAGAATGACCTGAGCCTCATTGTATTTTTCCCACTTTTGGTTCTCTCGTCTCTTCTCTTCTTCCTTTCCCATTCCTGTTTCCTCTCCGCTTTTCTCCCCAGGGAGTCCCCGTGCCTCAGCCTCAGCCCTGCACTTCCCCTCCTCCTCTATCATCCAGCAGTCCAGCCCGTACTTCACCCACCCCACCATACGCTACCATCACCACCAGGACCCGCTTAAGGAGTTTGTGCAGTTTGTGTGCACCTCCGACGGCACAGGGCAGCCCAGCGCACAGGTAAGTGCTCTGTGGGGTTCAGCAAAAAGGAAGGGTGACGGGATGGTGGGGATGGTCTGCTGTGCAAAAAGTTAACACAGGGGTTTACTGAAGAAGATGCAGAATGAAAGAGAGCAAGAATACGAGAAAACATAACTGTATACAGAATGACTGCTCCATCATTTCATATCTTATCTGTTAGATTTACAGGTGCAACAAGGTCATGTGACCCTTGACTTAGCAATCTTTATGAAGTGAAGCACTCGAGAGGAGGAAAATGGTTTTAGGGCATATCCATCAACTGGAGGAGGCTGCCAGATGTGGTTAAACAAATGAAAAAAAAAGTCAGCTGCAGAAAACTAAGGGAGAAGGAGCCAAACCACATTTGACTCATGATGTGCTCAACGTATCATGCAACACCTCCTCCCACAGTTAGGTAGAGGAGAGGATCTGGCCTGTCAGTTATGTTCAGGTTGTGGGAGAAAGAAAAATATCAGGAAAAAGCCCTTTTTACGCAGACAGGTCATATATGGCCTGGGCGAGACTGGGTTTACTATAGGGAACCAAAGCTGCAAACTTGGGAGACAGTGGTGTGTAGACAGATCTAGATTAGTGCTGTTTGGAGAGTTGGGTATCCGTGGAAGGAAACTGAAGCAGACATTTAAGACTCCTGGTGCCTTCCAATAGTCATTTAACAAGCCCTCGCTGACCCGCTGCCACTGAAAGTGATGTTCCTTTAGTCTGAAAATGCTGTTCTCTCAAGGGGCACATCTTTCCCAGTCTGCATCACGATCATTATCTCTGATTAATGCACGGTGGAAGATCAAGTAATATACAGTATAACCAGTGGTGGAAGAAGATCTTTTACTTAAGTAAAAGTACCATTACGATGTATAAGTACTCCATTACAAGTAAAAGTCATTCATTTAAAATCTTACTTCAGTAAAAGTACTTGATTTGTGAAGTATATATTATTATATTTATATTATATTATATATAATATCAGTAGTTTAGTTCAGTGGTTCCGAACCCTGGGGTCAGAGGGTCAGAAAATCAATCTGAGGGGGTCGGGGGGTGATTAATCGGTAGAAAATTAAAAAAACAAATGTCTGCTGTACAAATTTCTATTAATATTTTGGAGAATTTGATCTCTTTGGGATTCAAACCGTTAAATTAAACTATTAATCATACATTTTGGGGGGCAAGCCACTAGTTTAATTTTTAACAAATTGCATTTTTATGTGATGATTATATGTTTGTTTTTGTTTGTAGCAAGTAACATCTGTTAAATAAATGCAGTGGAGTAAAAAGTACAATATTTTCCTTTGAAATGTAGTGGAGTAGATGCATAAAGTAGCATAAAATGGAAATAGTCAAATAAAGAACACATACCTTAAAATTGTACTTGAGTAAAAGTACTTTCCACCACTGTATATAACTCAATAACCAAATATTTATCCATGCAAAATTTATATGAAAGAAACACAATATGACAAACTTCCAAGTGCCGAGGAGAATTGCAGTTATTAAAACACACTATGTGCCACGTGGATGAGGAGGAAACTAACTGTGGAAGCTAACTGTGGACACAGTCGAGCCTTTCTGAGGCGTCGAGGGTAATTCAGTGGAACATCAGTGAAGGCAGGTGCCCCCTTGATAACCCCACATCCACTCACTCATCCTGAAAGCATCAAAACGTAGGCGCCGTACACAGCTGACTGTCAACTGGCCGTTTAATGACATTTCAGATTTATTCCGACACACATTCACCAAGGTGCAGGATGCTGGTGGTGCTGTAAACCTCTACTGTAAACTTGGCCTTCTGAGCAACTTTGAAACCACATATCAAGTCCTTTTCATGTCCTGTTATCTTTTGTTCTCATTACGTCACACACTAAACACACAGTATAATTCACACACACACAGACACCCTTTTCTCATTGCTGATTCCCCCTTCTTTTTTTTATAGTCTTACATTGCACTATAATAACTTTCCTTGTGGGCAACTCCATTTTTTTCTTTTCCCCCTGTGTGTTTACAATGTTCATCACTTTTCCTCGTCTTATTTATCTCACTATTTTTGGCCAGACTGTCTGATATTTTTGTTTGTTTTCTTTAAAAAATGGTGTGAGTTTGGTGATCTCTCTTGTCCCTGTTTGCGAGTGTACTTTAGAACATGTGTGTGGATACTGTTGGCATCTGTCTATATATGAGTGTCTTACAATGAGACCTGTGTGTGTGTGTGTGTGTGTGTGTGTGTGTGTGTGTGTGTGTGTGTGTGTGTGTGTGTGTGTGTGTGTGTGTGTGTGTGTGTGTGTGTGTGTGTGTGTGTGTGTGTGTGTGTGTGTGTGTGTGTGTGTGCGTGTGTGTGTGTGTGTCTGGCTCCCTGTGCACTGTATATTCTCGGGGTGTGTCATGCTCACCCTGTCTGTATGGTCCGTCTGCAGCCTAATGGAGGTGGCCAGAGCAAAATGCCGGGCTCCTTCCTGCTGCCCCCGCCACCCCCGGTGGCACGCCCTGTGCCCCTCCCCATGCCCGACTCTAAAATCATCAGCACGCCCACTGACGGCGGACTCAGCTCACCCGCATCTCCGTGTAAGTCACCCCCAACTCCTACTCCCCTCCACAAACCCCCATTACTGCCCCAGTCTCCCCACAGACTTCTCACAGAGGCCAGTCCGAACCGATTTTAGACTCCAGTAGCCTGGTTAGCTCTTAGCTGGCAGCTAATTTGTCCTCCGTTCCAAGCAATACCACATCAAGTTTGTTAGACTGGAACACATGTAGCCATCATAGAAGTCCCAGTATTAGTAGACCTTTTCTCTGTAATCTTGTAGAACAACTACTAAAAAAGCACAGGTCTGGGACTTCTACGATTGCTACTGCTGTAGTTTGTCATAGATTAGCCGGCCGTCTGCTTCCAGTAAGGTTGCAGTCTGCTCAGTCGAACCCTCAGCAGCCCCAGGAGCTTCACTCCTATTTCATCCATCACCTTAAGGACACATTGTACTGTACTGTACTGTACTGTACTGTACTGTACTAGCAAGATCCAATTCTGTCGAGGCAGAAGCCACGCCTTTGCCAAACCAGAGATCCTCTTTCAAGCTCTTCTGTATCTCTTGCTCTGAAGTTCAGTCTTCTTTTTTTCTCTCTTCATGTCTTTGCAAACTCCTCCTCAGCTTCTTTCCTCCACCCTTTCTCTCTCCTCAACATCTTTTTATTCTCTCTTTTTGTCTCTCTCTCTCTCTGGTGTTCGGTTTCCTGCAAGCACCACAGGAGGCAGTGTAGTCTCTCTCCCTTCTTTTTGATGTGTTTCGTAGTTCGGGGGGAGCAGAGCAGAGCAGGGCCCTGTGCACGATGCCTCTGTAGCCGCAAAGCCTTTGATCAACGCAGACTTCACATGTCTGTCTGTGACGGCGGCGATACAATCTACCCCCTTTCTCTCATTTCTTTTTTGCCTTCTTCTTTTCTTTATTTGATATATTCTCACATCCTCCTTTCTTTGTTTCTTTTTTTCCTTTATTTCTCTCTTTTTTCTTTTTAAAGGAACAAAATTAGGGCAGTTGGCGTGGACTCCAAAAAAAAAAAAACATCATGCCCCACTTTACCCACCCAATCCCCTCGCCACTTTCACACAAATCTCACAACAATTAAAAATTGAGAACAACAAAAAACATGGAAATCACAGTATAACAAGAACAACCCAATCTCTCTAAACATGAATGATAAGACCTAATCAAACCTGTCTAATTAGCGCTGTACTGGGGGAGCGGGAGAGAGGAGTGTCATCAAGGAGCGGTGAGGCTTTGGTTGGTTCCACCCAGACAGGTGCAGAGAGTCGGGCCACGGGAGAGGCACACCGAGAGGGGGCACTGGACGGAGCAACCGGGGCACCTTCTCCTCCTTTTTGTTTTGCCTTTTTCTCCTCTTCCTGTCCTATCAACCTTTCCTCCCCTCCCCCCCTTCCAACTCTCTCAGATTACCGTGTCACTTTATTATTTATTTATATGAACATCTATATAAATAAATATCTCCGTCTCTTTTCTCATTCCGGTGACTGTTATCACTGTATTTTTATTTTTTATTTTTTTACCCCCTCTAATTTTGTCTCTGATTCTCAAGATATCGTAATTACAGTCATAAAAACACACACACACACACACACACACACATGCATATGGTACACTCTCACCCTCACTCATGCATCAGTTTCCAGCCCTGTCACTGTCACCCCCACACATCCCCATCCCCTCAACCTCAACGAAGCCATGCACAGCAAAATCTCTACTCGGCCGCCATGTTGGAGTCCAGTGAGCACAACTGCCCTAAATTTGATCCTGTGGCATCGCTGAACGGTGTCACTTTGTAGGCAAGATGCTCCTCTTAACCTATTAAATGTAAATGGAGCATCGGTTACCACTGGTGATGAATACAGTTCCTCCATCGGTCACCCTATTATTAAGTCCACAGCGAATCCTCAGTGGTTTTTCTATGATTACGGAGGCTTGTTACTGAGGCCGGGGGGCTGCTGAGGAGCGTCTGTGGCTAACGGCGCAGCCATATTTGGGGGGAAATAGCTTCTTCATGTTAGTGCTAATCATTACAGACTCTACATCCCCTTTTTAAACGGTTAAGTGAAGGAAAATAACAGTGAAACCTGCCCACAAAATGAATAAATCATCCATGTGACTAATAGGGCTTCAGTATCCCTGACCCTTTTCCCAGTAAGTCATTTGACAGTGAATTGTAGTCGTAGTCTTAGCAGATTGATATAAAAACATATAGATAATGATGATGAGAGCATCAAACTACGAGCTCGGTGTGTATGTGTGTGTGTAAAAAGCATGTACACACTTGTCTCCCTCTGTTTGTAGCATACTCCACGCCAGGCTCCACAGCTCCCAACCGGTTTGTCGGCATCGGAACACGGGACAACTTTCTGAATATCCCCCAGCAGACTCAGGTACCCCGCCAACCTCCCTCATTTAATTAACATCCACCCGTCCTCCTCTCCCTCCTCCTCCTCCTCCTCCTCCTCCTGTTTTTGTGTCTACTTCTTCCGTTTTCGCTCATCACCCGCTGCAAGCGTGACTCTGCACATCGCTGATGATACTTTACAGTGCTGCGTTACTGTAGGCATCCTCGGCTTTAAAGGGACAAGCATGTCATTCAGAGCGAAGGCCGTGATACAGAGGCAGTACTCAGACAATGGCTCTGCATTGGCAACCTGCTACACGCAGTGATTCAGCCCATGGTACCAGCGTTGATCAACAATTTGAACATTCGTCATTCATAGCTGTGACCTGCATCATTTTGCTAAATCAGGCCCTTATTTTGGTAAAACAATCCCAACTCAAGGTCACCTCACAAGCTTTATTCAGAGCTTTCAACCACATCACACAGTCTTCATCAGTGGACGGAGTAAGCTCAGTTTTGAATGGAAATGGATCTGTTGACATGCAAGCTACGGATGTGACGGTGAGGAAATTTCCCCACCGGTTAATTAACTCGGGACAACACCGGTGTTACCGATTACACCGGACATTTTACAAGAAAAGATGACCTTCAATATGTGTAGAGCGCTTACTTTGATCTTTAACGTCAGGTGGCTGTGTGTCTGGCCTCTCCGGTTGAGCTCTCGCTGCGGGGCCGCAGGTTCCCACCCGGCACTGCTCCATCGCGCACACCGGCTGTGCCCGCTCTGTCCTCCACACGGTGATTTTTCATTAACGTTACGGTTCCCTGGTTTGGTTTAAATCTGAAATATTGCCAAATAGGCGCTTTTGCTTTTCGCTTTGACACCAAATCCTCCGCCATCGTCTTGTCTGTCAACTCTCTCCCGTCCCGTGTGTGAAATCTGACTCCTGATACTCTGAGCTGAGACTCCGTACGGAGCAGACACTTTCAGTTTGTAGCGTCCGTCGTCCGATTATGTATTGATAACAAGGCAGCGATACGCCAAATTGAACTAAATTGGTTTTATTTCTGTAAAAAAAAAAGCAAAACAAAGGTGGAGGCTGTGGGTACGTAATGGAATCAGTTTGTGCCCGAACACCGGTAACACCGACTACTGTGGCAAGCCTAACGCAAGCTCAGCAGCTGTTATAAGGAGATGTTAAGCTTGCATGTTGACAGATTCATGTCCATGAAAACTGAGCAAACGCTGTGTGATGTGGTTGAAAGCCAAAGAAAAAGCTAGCAAGTGGACCTTGAGTTGGGATTGTTTTGTCAAACTATTCCCAAAGTCAAGAATAAACCTTGACTTTTAGTGTGTTTTTATACAAGTTAAATCCAGTTTTTATGAAAGTGTTGTGCTTGTTTGAGTTGACATCGTTCATGTCCACACTGCCATCTTGTATCAATCATTTGTTTTCAAACTTGCCCACCTACATTGACACAAAGTGTTGCCCATGTATCAAGGCCTTTAGTTTCAGTATTGGTTTACAGTGTCTGTACCACAGTAGTTTCCCCACAGTGAATGTAAGCAGTGCCAGTTAGTTTCAGCTCCAGCAGTGTTGATTTATCTGCGCTCGGCCCCACAGTGTGTATTAGTGCAGCGTGTGAGGCCAGCAGTGAACTACATTGTGGTTTCAGCTTTGGCTGCGCTCTGCCACTGGGCTGCAGTGTCTTGGGCCTCCTCCATCACCAACACAACTTTTCTCATTAGGGGCTAACCGCACCTGCCTGCAGCCAACTCGGCTCTCCTGTCCTCCCCACACATGGAAACAATCTGCATTCCTCTTCGGCACAGCTCTGCTCGGCTGCTCCCCCTCCTCCTCCTCCTCCTCCTCCTCCCCTCATGCATCAGCAGCACACCCTCCCTCTCCCTCCTCTCCCTCTCTCTCCTCCTGCTGCTCCCTCTAGTATTTTCGAGATCCCCACCTGCACCACTCTCCCACAGATGTAGACCTGGCACTGAGGGGACATCCAAACACCGTCCAAATGTGTGTGAGCGCGTATGCTCACACGCGCATGCACTTCAACTCGGTGCCAAAACTCTTGCCCCTCATTTTCTCCCCTAAAAAACAACAGGGCTTTTACAACGGCTTACATCTGTTCTGAGCGCTTATTATCCCCCGCTATTGCTTATCAAACATCATTGAAAAATGTCCACTTTGAACATTTCTGCCGGGTTTACGGCACGCACAGCGAGAACCTGGGCACTGGTGTCGACTGCTCCCAGTTAGCCGAGCCTAGTAGGTCAGTAACAACCCCAGCCAGAGTGAGTAACAGAGGTCTCTGCCTATCCTGCTGTTCTCTGGCATATGGAGAGGTTCAGACGATGGCCCTGCCAGCCCGCCTCGCCGCCTTCAAGCCAACTAGCCAAGACAGAGGGAGAGAGTCTTCCCACTGCTGTCAGCGGAGAAAAGCTGGTCTGAGGAGCTCTCTGGTGGCGAGACCTCGGCCGTGCAGGAAGAGAGAGGGAGATAGGGGGACGTGTATGAAAAAAGTAGGAGGGACTGAGAGAAACGGAGGGAAAAAAGAGCGAGGGAGTTAGTCGAAGCTCGCTGCACTCCACAGTCACGTCCCGGCTGTCTGGTTGCCCGCAGCAACCAGACATGATGTCATAGGCAGTTGAACTTGGACTTGAAGGGGGGTTAGAGAGAGGGGGTCACTTTCCGCTGCCAAGGATTACACTGGGAGAGCCGGAGTAAGAGAGGGAGAGGAAAAGAGAAGAGGTTTAAGGGAAGTCGGAGCCAGGAGGAGGAGTTAACACCAAAGAATCATGGGTAGGAAGGAGGTGGCGGAGGATAGACGGAGGTTCGGGGGGGGGTTCGCTAGAATGGGGGGACAACAGAGAGTTTGCTGTTAAAGGTGGGGTGATCGACTGCTCTCCGGGCCGAGGCCTGAGGAATGTCAGCGGCAGCCAGAACGGCTCGGGCCTGTGCCAAAGCCTCCACTCTGCCCTCTTATCAAACTGAGAAACCGGATCCCCGCAGTAGCTGCCCTCAATAGCTTTACAGTGTAGCCCGAGACCACTCGGGCCCACACAGCAGAGACATATTAGGAGGATCGCCTTACATGTAAACTGGTAGCACATGACGGCAGTTATAGTCCCGTGTTTGCTCAATGGAAAGCCATCGAGGCCGACGCAAAAAAAAACTGCTGCCTTAATGCTATTTGTAGCTCTGAAATAACACAAGTGTTTTTAATGAGTAAAACGCCAGAGTCAGCCCTCTTTAAAACAGCAAGCGGTGAAGTTGAGGCAGTAACTTTTTCTGCGCTGTATGGGACAGCTGAGCTCAGCAAGTACTGTAAGTGTGGGAGAAAAGGAGTAGAAGGGGGCCACCTAGTGGATGAAGGACTAGTCATACAAGAGGTGAACCCCGTAAAACAAAGCAACCTCGACTCACGTTGCATATGCCTCCTGGTTGTGAGTTCAACCACACAGTACATTTTATTTTGTTTTTAAAAGGTCTGGAGAGGTATAATTATCCTGTAATGAAAAAATAAACATTGTTTTGTGTTGCAGAAATATGTTTTTTTTAATGTTTCCTATTGTTCACCCTGCAACCTCAAAGATTTATCTTGTGACCCTTTGTGGGAACCAGTGAGTTACAACATCACTGTGTAAGATGCTGTTCTGTGTTCATACTTCACACCTTTTCATGCTCTGTTATGCCCTCCACTTCTCCCTCCTTTATTCATATCAATAACTTGAATGTGTGTCTGTGGGTAGGTAATGTATTTTTCACTTTTTTTGCACGGCAGGCTCATTTAAATGTAAATGTGCTAATGTTGTTTAAAGACTAATTTCTTCTTTTCTTCTCTTCTCCACAGTCCTGGTTCCTCTGACAAGGCCTCTCTGAACCGAGAGCTAAAATTGTGTCATGAAAATTGGAAATTTGAAAAACAAACACATCACCGCTGATTAAGAACAGACTGCTGACACTAAAAGGTCTTTCTCTCTAGCCAACACTATTCAAAGTACTACTACAGAACTCCAAAAGAAAAAGAAAAAAAACCCACCACACCACCCCAAGAGGACTCCCAATCCAACACAATTTGAACAGGAACGTTCGTCCCCCTTTATGCAGGAGGCTCCAATGAGATTGAGTGGACAGACTCAGAATGCAAAGAAGAGGAAGATGAGGAACTGTCTCACACACGCACCACGAAACGTCAGAAAAGGAAACACAATATGGCAACCTGACAAATGACCAATTATACATTTGTTTTCTTTTTTTTTTTATGATTTCTTTTTTTCATTTTGTCTCCACAATGAAACTCCATGCATTGGCTGGGAGATCCAAAAAAAGAAAAATAGTGGCAAATGGTGAAAGATTGCCACCCAAATTTTGCACGCCTCCATATCTGTGTATTTTCCCACCTGACCCCCACTACCACCGCTACCGCCCCCACCTGGAGCTCAGCGCTAGCCCAGGGTCCAGACCGTTAACCGCAGCCACATGCCTGCGTGTCGCCACACTCTGCCGCTTCATTCGCTCAGCCCTGAGCCTCTTTTCATTTTCCGATTGGCCAATCATGGTGACACCATCAGATGGTGTGACATATATGCACTAAGTGGCTGGTCTTTGTTTACCTGTCAAAGTATCAGGGCGTCCTGCTGTGGGAGAAGTGATAGCCATGAGGCGAGTGCGAGCGAGTGAACACACGACAGACAGTCATAACACTAACTCTACATGTGCTCTTTCGTCCCCTCACCTATGCACTATTAATTTTTGATAAGGGATGAACAGTATTGCACATCGATGGTCAGATGAGCGATAAGAGAAGTGAGTCGAGGCTGGCTGCCACTGCGGGGATGTGGCTGTGCTAACATCTAAAGTCTAGGCCCTGACACATGCAACACACATATGCACGCTTGCAGACAGCACAACCACTCATAATATCATCTTGTTATTCATAGACATGGAATTTAATTTACAGTAATGCACACGCAGCATCGGCTTCATATTATTAGCTTTCATTTTTTGTTTGTAGGTGTTGCGATTTCTCTTTTTTTTTTTTTGACAGACTTGGTTTTGGTTTTTTGTCTCACTTGGATTGTTTTAACCTTCTCTTGCATGTCATAACACTTTTTTTCTTCAGTAGTTTGCAGTAAGTATCATGCTCAGATTTCAGCGAAACAGTAACAGCGGTTTCTCAAATCTCTCACGTATGGACAGCACAGTAACAACAGCATCATCACATGCATCCCTTGCATTGCTTCACCCCGTATCCCTTAGTCCATTCAACCCAGAGGACTACGCACACACGCACACTGACGCACATATATAATGCACATTAACACCAACCACCAACCGGACGTAACGTGATAAAGGGAAGCCTTTATATTTGGTTCTCCAAACTGCCTTTGTTAATGGTTTTTCATTCACTTTAAGATTTTTAATTTGAGATATTTTTTTTTTCTATGTAAATGTTCACATCGAGATTCGGTATTATTTTCATCGTGACACAATCCAACGAAAGCCGACCTCACAAAATAACTGGACTGCCTAGCTGTTGGTTCTATTTTGCAGGGATAGTAAACAGGGCTGTTCTCAGCCTCTCTAGTAACATTAGCTCTATGTACTAAAACCGTATATCAAGACTATAACAATATATGAAAGTGCCTCTGTATTCCCTTCATGCAATTAGTAATAAACTTGACTTCAGGTTCTCTTCCCACATATAAGCTAAAGCTACGGGGAATGGTAGCGTTGGTGCATGTGGAAACCATTGGCCTAGGACAGATCTGTATAGAGGACTGCAAACCTTTTTTTTTGTAAAGACAGAGAGAGAGAGATCTTATACATATATATTTATGATATATGCTCCTTTTTAACTTTTACTACATGAGCTGGTTGGCAGTCTAGTTATTTTCTGAACTCTCCCCCCCCCTTCCCACCCCACCCCGCCCCCACACACAACCCCGTTTCAGTAACATCACCTTACTGTTACCAGTACGAATCAAACGACACACACGCCATCGCCATCTGCAGCGCAGCATTATAATACCTAGATGAACATGTCAAAAATCGACAGTAGGTTTGAAGAAAAAAAAAAGTGTTTGTTTTTTGATGGAAAGTATTATTATTGAAAAATATGTGTCGATTGAGCCACGTGCAATGCATTGGGTAGATCATTGTGTTTGTCTGTTAGAGATTTTTAAGAAAGCTAAGAGAAAAGAGAAAAAAAATGTATTTGTTTCAAGTCCGTACGCTCCGGGACTCTAAACTAGAGGGCCATGAAAAATCCTAGTCTTTGTAAGTTGGGGGTATTTGTTTTTATTTTCCTTTGTCTCTTTTTTTAATGTTTTATGTGTAATCAGTTGTTTATAAAAATGTGGGAGGGCTGAAGGAAAAAAAAATTCTACACAACTTGAGAAAAAAAGAGTTCTCTATCATCAGATGAAAAACTGGTGCTTTAACACTATAAAGTACATTCAGACCTATTGTAAATGAATGGTAATGAACAAAAATAACAGACCGTTTAGGAAACAGCATTATTCCTCTCTCTATTTTTATTCTTCTTCTATTTGTATAGAGTGGGGGGAGAGGTTCCTATTCCTTAAGGTTGTGACACAAAAGGCATTTTGGTTCAACCTTTAGAAAAAAAAAAAAAAAAAACCTATACTGTCCAGAAACACTTTAGATAACTTTAACCCGTGCACTGCCTGAAACTCACCAGCAAAAAAACAACTAAACAACCCTCCCAATTTAACTCATTCTTATCTCACGCATTGGCATAAATACACGACAAGTTCCTCCCTGTACGGCGGGAGATGCTTCACATCCAGTTTATTCCCATGACCATGTTGACGTGTTTCTGAATCTAGAGCAGGTTGTGTTGAGACCCACATGCAAAGGAAAGATTAATAGGTTAGACCTTTTGTATCCTGCACAGATAACAGAAGCAAAAAAGGGCAACGACGACAAAAAAAAAAAAATCAGGAAACAATTTAAACCATTTATGAAACAGGCAGCAAGGTGAGCCTCTCCCCTGATCCACCCCCTCCTCTGTAAATGACTCTTATAGTGCTTGTGCTGTAGTGTATAGTTTCCCAGCAGTTAAAGGTTGTCCCTTAAAAGTGCCTTTTGTTCACAGACTCCATTTTGTAATCCAGATCGCCCCCTTTTTTTTTTTTTTTCGAAAACAGCTCGAGGTAGCAGGTTGCCCCTGAGTGCCGCGAGGAGGCGAAAGGTCGTCGCCCGTTCAGCACTCAGGGACGACTTTCTTTTTCCTCCCGCCTTCGAAATGAATCCCCTCCATTGTACCTCCCCTATATCCTCTCTTCCTTTTCAAAGCCGTATATATATATAATACATATATATATATATAGTACAAAAGGAAACTGGTGTGAATTAGTTCTTTACTTTTTATTGATAAATGATGACAAAAAATTTGAAAAGGCAAAAAAACTTGTTCTCGTTCAGCTCTTGCTTTTTTCTTCCCCTCTGTCTCCACTGTCTGTTTTCTCTTAGACACTGGAGTAGTCTGTAACTGTGTGTCCGTCACTCTCTCTTCTCTCTCTCTCTCTCTCATCTCTCTCTCTCTCTCTCTCTCTCTCTCTCTCTCTCCTGCCCTCTCCGCTGTTGGGAGGGTGAAAAAAAAAATATTGCCGAAAAACTTTTGTCTGAGCAGAATGCAGTTAGCTCACATGTTATTCTTGTCTGTATGCTTCACATTGTATTACCATACCCATCTTCTTCAGCTTCTCCATTCAACAGCTAATGTAAGTGAACAAATTTACGCTGACGGGCTTTTGGGGGTGTCCTTGGGTGGGTTAGGAAAGGACGACAGGGGTTCAGGGGTATCGGGTTGAAGATGTTTATGGAGAGATCGACAGGGTCGAGAGGGCTGGATGAACTGCTTTTGGGATGTTGAAAAGGGGCTGCTTTATAGGATAAGAGTTTGCTCTTTTGTTTTAGCTATTTATTTTTGGCTTTGTTTTATTCCCCCCCCCCCTGTTTTTATTTCCTTTTTAATTTGGATTTCTTTTAATATTTGCTATCAGGGTATGCTGTCGTTTAGGCTCTCTTCGAGGGTTGCCTTCGGACTGTAAATGAAAGCTACAAGCACCTTATAACCGGACTTGTCCTGCACGAGGCTGAAAGAGGGGGGTTCCATTTGTTCCAGGACATATCCACATCCACACTCAAACCAATCTTTTAAAGTGAAGTATTATTGCTCACAGCTCAGCAGTATTAACCATTTACAACACACCAACCAGATAGATAAAAGACCAGCATGAACCTGATCTCTCCGATTTGTGAGGATCCAGGGAAGTCCCTCCATTGTTCTCCTCTGACCACCTCATGCTGGACTGCTCCGTGTCTTTGTTCTGTTGTTTATTTTTGTTCTTTATCTTCTTAAGCGTGTATGGTTATTGGTGTAATAGGCAGCACCCTAGGCCCCCCCCGACTCCCAGCTCCTCTACGCCTCTGTCTACGCCCTCAGTGCAGCACCACTTCTTTGTGAGAACACCCCCAGAGCTCTAGGTGAAATGCATGTGTTAATTACAGTTTCTTTTCCATAAGAAGAAAAACACAGTTTGAGAAGAGCAGCACCTGATTGAATAAAAAGGATGTTCTTGACTGTACCATCCTGTTGTGCCATGTCGTTCTTTCTATAGACTGGGGACTAAATAAGGAATCAGCTCTGGTAATAGACATGAATTATGCTAATAAGCAAACGCCAGTATACTTGTCTTCATGTAGTGCAGTATTATTATAAACTATTACATAATGTAAATGTTAAAGGAACAGTGTGTTTAGCAGAAATGGAATATAATATGAATTAGTATGTTTTCTTTCGTGTATAATAACCTGAAAATAAGAGTTGTTGTGTTTTTGTTGTCTTAGAATGAGCCGTTTATATTTACATGGGGAGCAGGATCTCTTCACAGAGCCGGCCGCCATGTTTCTACAGTAGCCCAGAACGGACAAACCACTGTTAACTTTTCCTGCTTGGACCGGAGTCGATAACGTTATTCGCTCCAGAGTTAACCCCCGTCACGCCACTCAACTGCCGCGAAACAAGACACGTGAAACCTCTGTTGGTCTTCAGGAAAATTAACTCTGTCTTCCGCTCCACTAGCTCACTTGTTCACAACATCACACATTCGCCGCCGCTCTCTCTCTCTTACTTCACTACTCACTTCCCACGTACACACACACTCTACAAATGACCAACGCTACTCTTACAACAACTGGCTCAGGATAGGCTCATTCGCGTTTTCACGTTGGCCACCGTAGTTGTCCTATACACCCTTAGCACACGGGAGAAGTTTCAAACTGCAACCTCGTCGGTAGATGTCGCTAAATCCTACACACTGTTCCTTTAACTGCTAATTAGCAAATGTTCACTAAAGAACACTAAACTGAGATAGCGAACATGGTAAACACTACGCTACACTTCCCCGTGTTATTATTGTCATTGTGAGCATGTAAGCATTTAGCTAAGCTACAGCCTCATAGAGCAGCTCGTATAGCTGTAGTAGACTCTTTGTGACATCCTACATATAGGGATTTTAAAGGCAGGTTCAGTGATCTTGAGAAACTACAAAGAGTACACTAGATTTTTAAAAATGATCCAACTGAAAAAGCCAGTGTTGCTAACTTAGTCACTAAATCTAGCGAGAAGGTCTCAGGTGTTTATGAACTTCAACAACGAACATGGCTTTTGTTAGAACCATGGATGTATTAAGAGAACTGAATACAGCGTTGGAGGCGGGGCCCCGTTCATTCCTATGAAAGTCACTCAATGGCGCATGATGCTAAAATGGCTCGACTTCCGACTGGAGAAGTACACGGCGATCTTCTGCATCCATTGGGCGCATGGAGCAGGCACAGTAGCGTTCGCTCGGTCACATGGCTCGGTCACGGGGTCACAGCCGTCACGCTGTCGTCACGGCCTGCTAACTCCGCCTCCCAGCCCTCGCTCCAGCCTCGGTCTGGGTCTCATTCACATGAACGGAGGAAGGGAAATAACTCTTGATTTGGCTATTAGTGCACTTTGCAACTATTAGGACGTAATGATTTAAATAAGGGCTATTAGAGGGTTCATATTAGGAAGTTGATTCACCTCAAAAAAAATTATCCGCTGAGTTACAGACGTCTCTTTCCCGATGTAAATCAATGGGGAAAAGTATTTTTGGGCCCAATGGCATCATGTGACGGACACAGAAGTTGTAGTACCGCCGTTTGGCCACTACGAAAATTGGCATCAGCGACAGCCGCTCATCCTGGGGGCTTGGTTAGTACTCACAGCTGCCAAGCAGCTTGTGGAAGACTCCGGTGACGCACAACGAGTGCACGGATAGAGTGCACACAGGTAGACAGGCAGGTAGCCCGTTCAATCATTACATTCAGATACCAGATGTATTTTCTTTTTTTGTCAGAGCATTACATTTATTGATTGCTGTCAGGATATAATGAGAATTTCAATGTTTCTAAAATCTTTGCCAACCCTACCTTTAAGTATTTTCAAGCTTTCCTTGAAGAAATAAATTACGAGTGTTCAAAGCAGGCTTGAGTTTAATTTATAAAACATTTTGGAAAGTGACAAAAACAAAATTTCGTTCAAAAGTGCATTTAAATAAACAATAAAATTAGATCATTTAAAAAACAAAATAATAATAATGTAAATACAGTATACATTCAATTCAAGTACAATTTAGTATTGCTCATTATTCCCTAAAATTGGGGTACTCTGGGGAGACAGATTAAAATGGAGTGCTTAAAATTGAAGCCACAGAGGTCGAGATATCACAACTTTAAAGACATTTGATCCTACAATTCCCTTCATTCAACCAAAACAAATCCCTCCCGTCTATTAAACTCCATGTCCCCAGTTTGTAACGCAGGCTGTAAAGTCTCCAGAGGCAGAAAGACAATATAAAACTGGCCTATACACTCAAAGTGCTTTTACCCCATCCTTAAAGTTTATAATTTCGTAGTTCTTTGTAATAAACTTATTATAGATTTTTATGTTTATGTCACTAAAATATATATTTTTGAGCTTTAGTTTCTCAAAGGCACTATAAAGTATTTGACTATAATTAGCGTGAAAAAGAGCAAAGCACTAAATCGTCAATTCAGCTGCACATAACGAGGATGATGATGATTGAAGGCTGAAGTAAAAGACAAAGTGATGTGCTCACTCATCTGTACCATGTAACAGAGTTTCAGTGCAGTTCAGTACAGCACTTTCAAGTACTTGGTGTCTTTGTTTTTAAGTGACTAAAGTGCTTCAGATCAATTGGTCCTCTCCAGCCTGCTCTGCTTCATCTTGCTGCTCGGCCGTCTTGAGACAGAAAGAAAATAAACAGTTATTTCTTGTGTTTTTATGTGATATGGAAAGTCAAAAAGAGAATGTACTAAAAGATAATCTTACCTGTGGTGCAGGGCCTGTTTCCTGCACTGGAACGTATTTCTCTTCACTATCGGAGGGATTGTCTTCTTGTCCTTCTGGCGGAGGAGACTGGGGTTCATTTTGAACTGGGAGCGGTGGTGAGGCTGGTGCACCCTGGATGTTGGGAGATTTCACAGTATCATCTTTTAGAAGTCTTACACCAACATAAGACTGTAGACAGATTGTGGAGGAGACACTTACCTGTGCATACTGAACAGCCTCTGGAGGAGGACTTGTCTCCTGGACTGGAGGGACGTTATTAGGATAAATTGGTATTGCAGCGTGCCCGGGGCACGGAGGAGGACTGGAACTACCAGGCTGGTTTCCACAGGATTTAGGAGGTGGTGGTGGTGGTGGAGGCGGAGGAATAGGAGCTGTAGCCTAAATGTGTGAAGAGATTGACATCAGGGAAAAGCAAAAGTACCACTTTGCATCCAACCTAGTACTCAGAGGACACGTGTCCTCTGAGTACTAGGGCCACATTGAGGCGAAAAAAATCTGAGATTTCATGAAAAAGTCATAACTTTCCGAGAAAAAAGTCATAACTTTATGAGAAAAAAATCGTAATATTACGAGAATAAATTCATAACTTTACGAGAAAAAAAATTTATATTACGAGAATAAAGTCATAACTTTACAAGAAAAAATCGTAATATTACGAGAATAAAGTCATAACTTCACGAGAAAAAAAGTCGTAATATTACGAGAATAAAGTCATAACTTTACGGGGGAAAAAAGTCATATTAGGAGAATAAAGTCATAACTTTCCGAGAAAAAAGTCGTAATTTAACGAGAAAAAAGACTTAATATTAGGAGAATAAAGTCATAACTTTACGAGAAAAAAAAGTCATAATATTACGAGAATAAAATCTGAACTTTATGAGAAAAAAGTAATTTCCTCCTCCACAAAAGAGGCAATTTCCCCATCAGGTCCATGTGGTTCTTTCTTCGGAATAAACGCAGTTTCTTGCACAATCTTTTAAAGGTCCTGATACTGATAATAATGTGGTGCTGATGTGCCAAAAGATATTAGTATTTCATTATTTGTGAAACCTAAAGTATAACTTACATATTTGGCTCATACTGAAAAGTATATAGAAAAGTATAATATTTGGCTAAAAAAACTTACAAGTATACTTGCAGTAAAAACTATTAAACTAGTAGTTTACTGAGAGAATACTTAAACTATAAAGTGTACTTTGATAAACTAAAAAGTGGGCTACAAGTATATAACTAGTAAACTAACAGTATACCTGTAAGTTCACTTGTAGTATAGTTCATATTATAGTTGCAGTACAAAACACAACTTGGATGTAAACTATGTGTGTACTCAAAGTTACATCTAAAGTATACTTAAAGTACACTTTTATAAACTAAAAAGTGGGACAATTTAGTCTAAAGAAGTATTGAAGTAGTACACTTACAGTATAGGCCTACTACTAGTATATTCATACTAATAAACTTATTATATAAAGTATACTCGAGATTATACTTGAACTATACTTAAGTTTACTTGATAAAATACATTTGAAGTGTACTTCTTTATTGTAAGGGACACCATGGATGTATACAGAGCCACACGTGATGCCACACTACAGACATTATCTAGTTATCTATATCCCTGTTATTAAGTATAACAGTACATGGTTTTATGTCGCTAATCGAAGCTATATATTCATTACGTACAGCAAGCCGGTTATTGTTTTCTGTACATTATCCCTTAACTACATAACGGTTATATTAAACATTACGACATAACTGTTAAAACCGCGCACTCAGCTGTTACTGTTAAGCGTCACCTCTTCCTCTCACCATGTTTCAGTCCGTAAATCTCTCGTATATATAAAAGAAACAGCACTGGACAGGAGTAGAGCAGGAACGAGACACTAAGAGGTAAAACACAATAAGTTTCTCTCCAATAACAGCAGCAGCAGTAACGTGGCTTCATTCAGTCTCCATCAGCGGAGGATGCTGTCACTATGATACCGGATGTAGCCGGCAGTCATGGCAACGTCACATCTGGTTTACACCGTATATAGATAGATAGATAGATCGATGGCTAGATAGATAGATAGATAGCTATAGATATATATCTAGATCTATATATATATATATATATAAATATATATATACTGTATATATATATATATATATCGGCAGTCATGGCAACGTCACATCTGGTTTACACCGTATATAGATCGATAGATAGATAGATAGCTATAGATATCTATATCTATATCTAGATCTAGATATAGATATATATATATACAGTATATATATATAAATATATATATACTGTATATATATGGATATATATATATATATGTACATGGATATATATATATATATATATATATATATATATATACACACATATATACTGTATATATATATATATATATGTACATGGATATATATATATATATATATATATATATATATATATATATATACACACATATATACTGTATATATATATATATATGTACATGGATGTTGTCACTGATGAAAAGTCACAAACAGCTATTTATTTATTTACTTCTACTTTTCTCTTTTTATTAGTATATGATATATGATTGTTTAAGCTGCCTACATGCAGCTTATTGTTCCCTCCCCATTTTTCCATCCTATGCTGAATCAGTTCCCAACTAGGGGAGGTTATTTAAGAGGATGGGCTACGATGAGCCCAACTGTATTCATGTGTGATGATAATGATGATTAAATGATGTGTATGGCTTAGTAATGACTTGTGTACTTGATATAAAATATTATTAATCTAATACTACTGTGTACTTTTTTTTGTTGTGTGACGACCCCTCCACTCCACTAGGTGTCCTGTGTCTTTTTGCTGGTTCTCCTTTGTTTTGCAGGAGAGGGTCGTCAGGTTGATGAGCCACACCTGGGCTTGGTGTGGTTGGGATAAAAGCTCTCTACCTTTCAACAGATGTCTCTCTCTCTTCCTTGGCTGGCACACCTGTTTTGGTTTTGTTTGCAGCAGACATTTTCACACACCCACACATGCCTACATTACTGATTACTGACTTTCCACGTTTATTTAGTTATTGATTGTTAGTTTGTTAAATAAATGCCTGTTACTATTTTTAAACTCGTCTGGTCTCCCATTTTTGTTGCAACCTTTGAGCCGGGTTGTAACAAATGGGGGCTCGTCCGGGATTTGTTTGACCCAGTTTAGATTGGTATTGTGCAGTTGGTTCTACAAGTTGTTAATGCTTGATTGGCAGAGACTGTGGTTTCATGAATGAGATCAGTTGTTGCCTAGTCGGCAGGTGCACCTCATTTTGTAAATTGAGTTGTGCATCTAGATTTTTGGGAGACATGGTCGAGTGTGGTAAGTAGGCTGTTCTGCTGTTTTTTTTGGTGAATGTAAGCAGCTGAATTGGATAACAAGTTGCTGATTTGTTCTGGTGTGTTAGTATTGAGTTGTGCATGCTGGTGATTTTGTGGCACTGAGTTCTGTTGGTCCTGCAGCCAGTGTTAACACGGGTTGGCAGGTGTGAGCTATCAGCAGTGATTGCAGGGTCTTCTAGTGAGTAACGTTTAGCTTTTGTGGAGTTTCCCTGGGTAGGCATAGCAATGTGGTCCATTTGGGCTCGTTGGTTTGTTTTTTTAGTTTGTTATTTTTGTGTGGTGTGCGGTCAGAGCAGTTGTCTCGGGGACACATCCAGAGCTGTCAGGTGGGTAACCAGCTTGCTGGGGGCCTAACCGAGGCTACTGGTTTAAGTGTTTAAAGAGCCTCCCGCTAATCTGCATGAAGACTAGGGTTCAGTGAGGTAGATTAGTTTGAGATAGGTAGTTTAGGTAGGGGGAGACTTCCACATTAGTTTGGTAGACATTGTCTCTTTTGTGCACTATTTGACCTGGGCAACACTGTCTGTTGGCTCTGTTGGTGCCTTTAGACCAATAGTGTGTGATGGCTGGGGTAGTTGGACCCAGTTATGAGAGTTCTGCACAGCCTGGAGGGTTTCTGGGTAGTTGGACCCAGTTACACTGAAGGTGCTCCATTTGTGAGAACGTGAATGATGGCTGTTGCAGGAAGTTAGTGGTTCATATGGTCGGCAAGTAAATGGTTACAGGAGGGATGTGGTGAACTGTCATTGGTTGTGCTGTGACGTGCAACTTGGTAGCTTGGCCTGTTAGCCGTGGGAACATAAGCGCTACAGCTCATGCCTTGGTTGGTGTGAGCTTTGTTGTAGTTTGGTTGCCTCTTTGTGCTGTGCGTCTTGGGACGACTTGTTTGGCTAGTGAGCCTTTGTTGTAGAGGAACCTTTTGATGCTACTTTTGGGTAGCGCTTATATCCGTTCTGTGTGTTTTTGGTAGCTGGAGCTTATGGCAAGTCCAGTTCTGTATGTTTTGGTAGCTGGGATTTTGCACGTCACTTTGTCCGATACTTGCACATTGTTTGACGATCTGTGTGTTAACCACCTAGTCTTGCATTTCCATGTATAGACCAACCCTCCAAAGAACATCTTGATTTTATATCTGGTGATGTACCATTACTGCCTAATCTCTCTATGCTGTAAATTCTTAAATGCTTCTCCAGGTGTTGGAGTTGCTGGGTTGCAGTGTGGTGATTGGTTGGCTGTCTAAGTGACACACTACAGAACTGGTCAGTATGAAAGGTTTATTTTTTTGAAATTATTAGGCTATGTAGTTTATTGTATTTTGTTAGAAGTGTTGTCTGTCGGCATTCCCGGTGGGAACACCGTTTTTATGGAGAGGGGTGTGACGACCCCTCCACTCCACTAGGTGTCCTGTGTCTTTTTGCTGGTTCTCCTTTGTTTTGCAGGAGAGGGTCGTCAGGTTGATGAGCCACACCTGGGCTTGGTGTGGTTGGGATAAAAGCTCTCTACCTTTCAACAGATGTCTCTCTCTCTTCCTTGGCTGGCACACCTGTTTTGGTTTTGTTTGCAGCAGACATTTTCACACACCCACACATGCCTACATTACTGATTACTGACTTTCCACGTTTATTTAGTTATTGATTGTTAGTTTGTTAAATAAATGCCTGTTACTATTTTTAAACTCGTCTGGTCTCCCATTTTTGTTGCAACCTTTGAGCCGGGTTGTAACAGTTGACACTGACTGTTCAATGTAGGCTACTATACCAGAATGTCAGTTTAGTCCAGCTGAAGCACTTAAACCTGCTTTATAATGTAAAAGACATGAAAATCTCACTTTTTACAATATTGGACCTTTAATATAAGTAGTAAATTCAAGGTGAATTGAAATCATTGTAAGTCATTTAGCAAATTATATACATTTATCACACAGCTTTGTTGAATACTTGATACTGATTGATCAATTATAGCGTTCTACGGTCTGTTATTTCTTTATAGCAGACCGTTACTATGTATAACAGGCTGTTGCTATGGACGCAGTTCTGATGCTGGACTCTGGCAGACTGTTTTTGTGTCAAATTATTGATTTCTTAAGTAAGTAGCTGTACAATAAGCAGGATAATGTACAACGAGTGGGTCATTGTTGTGAAATAAACGCCCTGTCGTGGTTTATTTCATAACAATGACCCACTCGCTGTACATTATCCCTTACATACTGTACATCAGTCACTTAGCATTTTCTCCTCCTAATATTATACCTACCTAATACTACCTACTAAAAACATTAATCATAATACAATTATGTATTTTTTGTTTTCTACACTTACTTTGTTTTTGCATTTACTATTTCTATTTAGAGCGAGCAAGCATGAGCCCGACGCTGACTTAACGGCCACAGAATTGTTATTTATTATTAAAATATTAAATTGTACATTAAACATTTTTTTTTCGAAATCAACAGAAATTACAATTCAAGTGTAAACCTTTTTAATGCAGCACGGATTGGTTAAAACCTAAAAAGGAATTAAAATTCTAGCATATAGTATATCAACATAAAATTTAATTTAATAGATCGGCCCCATTGTCACCGATACCCGATCCAGCTATTTGAGTCAGTAGCGTCCTGATGTCTGATCCGGTATCGGTGTCGTTGTTAACAAGCATTTCTGATTCTTACAAACAGTCCCTTTAAAGCTGCTTTATAATGTAAAATACCTGAAAATCTCGCTTTTTTTTTTACAATATGGGACCTTTAAAAAAACAAACATTTTTAAATGATAAAATGTTCTGCTTTTATTCTGAAAGTCTGAGGAGTAACTAAAGGCGGAAGTGTAGTGTGCTTCTTAAGCAAGCTTCCTGATGACGATCTTCCGGTTTGTGTGTTTTTTTTGTAAACACAAGGCAACATAAAACCAGACACAGAAACAAACACCTCTCTGAGACGGTTAAACTCTTTGTCACTAATCTTTTTACCAGCCACCGTGAAGCTCAACGTTGAACCTTTATTACACCAAAGAGAGCCACGTCGCTCCTCTCACCGTTTCTCCGCTAATCTCTTCACGGAATGACAACAAACTATCAGCTAACAGCTAAGCTAACGTCAAGCCAACTCGTTCTCATCATCCGTTAGCTCGTGAGCTCCAGTTGACGCTTCGCTGAGTGTCCGTCAGCCTCGCGGTGAAGTGGACTCTCTCATGGTGGTCTCGGCTCGATGGGGAACTGTCTGTTTTCACAAGGAGCGGACGACCTGTCGCTGCTGAACGAGTCCGAGGGGGGCAGTCTGCCCGGAGAGCCTCCGCCGCCCTACCAGGTGAGATACCGGGGCTCAAAGTTTAACACACTCCGGGGATTAAAGAGCATGGCACCTCAATGAGCATGACATTAAAGGGTACCTTCGGTATTTTTCAACCTGTACCCCTTCACCATGTGTTTTTTGTGTCTAATTGACTAATAGGGACAAGTTTTGAAATTGGTGTTAAAGATTTTTTACCAAGTTGTTGGATTTATTATAATAACAATGAAGAACAATTAAATATAATCATATATATGTGTTTTCATATATGCATTTTGTTTTACAAAGTTAGGAAAGCATGTTTAAAGGTCCCATATTATAAAAAAAGTGAGATTTTCATGTTTTTTTTATTATTATAAAGCAGGTTTAAGTTGTATATAAATACTGTATGGCAATATTTGCACTATCTGTTTATATCCTGTTTATTTTTTTTTATATAGCTTATTTTGTATATTGTATATTGGTAGAATTAAAACAAATTTATTCTTATTTTATTTGATTCTAATGTTTTTATCTATTCTTTTGTTATTATACTGCTTACTTGCACCAACAAAACCAAAGCAAATGTATCTATAATGCAACATACAGTATTTTAACTTGGGATGGGTGACGAAAATGTCATTGGTAAATTGGTTATGATAGAATAATCGAGGCATAGTCACTGTGCTGTACCTTCATAAAATTGGATCTAACTGTAATTACAATGCTAATGTCATATAAACTATATATTAAAACATGACCCAGACAGTACAGAGACTTCACTAACAGTGCTTTTATTTCATCCGTCACTACTAGTAAGATGGCCATTTTCCTGCTGTTTACAGAAGCACAGGAGCATCACAATGTCTGATGTCCCCCAAATTACTTTTAAAACTGATATGATCAGCTTTACAAATATCAGAATCAGCATCAGAAATCCAGTATCTGTCAGGTTGTAATGCAAAGGGGGCATATGAAATCCTCCCTTCATGAAGACTTGCTTCACAAATGACACAAGTTGTTTTCTGTTCCTTCTTTTCCAGGAGCGCCACCAGCCTATGCCAGTATACCATCCCACTCCAGGGGAGAGTCGTCTGGCTTACCAGCTGACAGAGGAGGAGCAGATCCGCATTGCCCAGCGAATCGGTCTCATCCATCACCTGCCCAAAGGCATGTTCGACCCGGGCTCTGATCCCACTGATAAGAAAGTTAAAGAGTGAGTCTAAAATAAATAGATTTCTTTTGCACTCTTCCTTTTTGTGTTGTTTGTTATTTTGATCTAACACAATGGTCTGGGTTAATTTTTGTACCTTTTTTAAATAAAGCTTTACTCTGAGCGTTTGGTCAGAATAGGATCCTGTCATATTGAGTGAATAAAATGCTCATTGACTAAAACAACAAGTTTTTAGTCAACGAAATAATACTTTATACAACAAAAAAAATATACAGCAGTGGACTTGGACTTGGACTTGATCAGGACATGGGCAGATGCACAGCCCTACATCACTGTTGTGATAATCTATGGATTTATTTGAATGTGATATCAGGTGCCTGTTTATTGAGACCGGTCTGATTGCAGCCTCAGGCGGCAAATCACAATTGAAGTTAGCTAGTATGTTGTTATACTTGCACTGGTTAAAATGAGCATTTTGATTAATGAAGATATGTTAGTTTTTCACAATGTATGTGGAAGTTTTATTATATTCTGTGCTACATCGTTGACAGCAAATTTTGCAAACACCATCTCCATACTTAAAGATAAGATTCTGAACTTACTGTTTCTCTCTCCACCAGGTGTGTGATCTGCATGATGGATTTTGAGTATGGCGATCCCATTCGGTTCTTGCCCTGCCTTCACATCTACCACGTGGATTGCATTGACCCCTGGCTGATGCGCTCCTTCACCTGCCCCTCCTGCATGGAGCCGGTAGACGCAGCCCTGCTGTCCTCTTATGAAACCAACTGAGCAGCCCCATGACGGCTGCTCCTGCCTAAAAGTAACTGCACCTTTTTAGCCGAAACTGTCCTAGCTGTTCAGACAGGTAGCCAAGGTGATGAGGCATTATGCAGATGTTTGGAGGTTGTTTTAGGATGCAGACAGGTGTTGAAAACTGTGCCCTACAGTACGTTGCTAAAGTCTGATATGCACCTGTTTGGAAACTCATTTGCCTTTTAAAGTAGGACAACGTGCCAAATCGAGCTAGATGAAGAATATGGAAAGCTGTACACGTAGCAAAATATTACTGCAAAGTAATTTCACTTTTGTACGACTGACAGTTTATTTTAATTTGTGATTTTAGATGCATGTCACCGATGTAATTTACTTCCCCTTTCTATACGTAATGTGCAATATGTTAACATCAATAGAGAAAATGCAGGAAATTTGTCTTGGTCAAGTGAAGTTACTGTGTTTTTCAAACGAACATGTGGCCTTGAATGTCACAAAAAACACAGGCCTCTCTACTGATATGCAATCATCAAAACCCAGAAAAATAAGTTTTTCTGAACAAAGTTATACTATGAGGTCCCACGACCATTCATGAGATAGAATGGTGACATTTTTAGATAGAAGATATTCAAGGATTGAATCTATTTTATTTCACTAGGGTTGTCGGTACTGTAGTTTTTCCTTTGAAGCTGCTTTTATAAATATGGATCTGATTTTTTTTTTTTTTTTTTGCCTTCCCACAATATGTATCCCCCTCCTTTGCTTTGCCTTGAGTTTGTGCTCTCTGTTTTGTTTTAAAAATCAGTCCTTAGTGTGTCCTTTTCATTGTTTACTGTCAGTAACATTTACAAAGACAAGATATGCTGTGCAATCCCCCTTAAAGCACCTTGGGCTACCCCTCATCTGGCACTCTGTAGCTTGTAGATTTCATAGATGATTGTGTGTTTTGATATGTGTGTGTGTTTCTTGAGGATGTGGTGGGTAAAGATTGGCATGTCGAGGTAACATGTTGAATTAACCATGTCAGTTGTAAACCTGGTTGTAGTTCCCTCGCTTTTTCTAGTTTGAAGCTGTTGGGTTTTGTTTTGTGTTGATGGCCTTCTTACAGCAAGTGATGCATTTCCAGAGCTCCTGGGTCTGCTCTTTTTGGAATTAGACGTGTACTCTCTGATACTGACGGCGTAATGTTTAGCACAAACAAGTAAAATGCTGAAAGAGAGTAAGCTACAGCAGTAGAAAGGAATGTGTCTTGAATGTTAAGCATTATTTCAGCTTTTAAAGATTTGGACATTATACGTGACAATAAGAGGACATTTCTGATTTACTCAGGCTGCTGTGCCTTTTAAGGTTGAGGTAAGCCAATTCCTGTGAAGTACAATCATTTCTGAAAGGACTTTTGTTTTTCTTTTAGTTGTCCTCTAAGGGGAAACAGACACCAGCACTGTACTGATTTGTGTCACTATGAATTAGGCCAGAAATTAAGCCAGATGTTTGCTCTGGCTACTGTTAACAATCAGTTTTGATTTATGTTGTGTGCCACCAGTGCGCAGATTTTAGGAAAATCGTAAAACCACAAATAAAGTGGATACCAAATTTTACACAAGAATGATGCGTTGTCTCTTTATTGTGTTTTAAAGCCTAAGAGGTGTAGTAGATGGTTTACCAGCAATTGTGTTTATTAAAGGTGCAGTGTGTAGGATGTGGCGGCATCTAGCGGTGAGGTTGCAGATTGCAACCGACTGAAACTTCTCCCGTGTGCCGAGCATGTAGGGGGGAACTACAGTAGCCAACGCGAGGGCTACCGTAGAAACATGGCGGCCGGCTCTGTGAAGAAGACCCGCTCCGTATGTAGATATGGCTCATGGTTGGGTGCCAAAACATGAGTGCAAATGTCAACCAGCTGCACCATAAACATCAGCAGTCATTCCTATTACAAGAAAATAGCATGTATGAGCAGTGCCAACTAAAGCACAGACAAATACTTCACAAAGCTGCATTAGGAATACGGACAAGGTAATTTCTTTCAACAATAGATTTTTATTAAAAAGGTAACATTTATAGTATTAAAAGCATATGTATTGCACATTTTAAGGCACACTGGATAACAGTGTTAGATTGAAAATAGAGGAATTAAATAAATCATTACTCTAAACTTTCATGAAAACATTGTAAATGTGATTAAATTACAGTTAAATTACAAAAAATATTTTACAGCATTTTGTTATTTACAGGTATTTACAAGAGTTTTTAATGGTCCTACTGTAACAGTAACAGCAACAGACCAATACATAGTATTTATTGTTGTGTATCTTCTCTAAAGAGCATAAATTCCTATGCTGACTGTGGCCAGAGCCATAAAAAGTCCCAGCACCATCCTGATGATGGCACTGGGGATCTGGAGTGTCTTTACTGGTTTGGAGTGTGTTGAAAGAGTCTGCGGCTTGTTTTCAGTGACGCTCAGCAGCAGCTTCTGTAAATCATCAAAGACCTGTAAAACAAAGGCAAAAACGTCCATCAGCTACTTCTGGTTTAAACAACTGCAAAAGCAAAGGTTAGTCTTGTAAGTTCACAGTGACAACGATCATCGCTCTGTACCTGAATGTTTAACTCAAACGCCCTGACAGCCTCCTCCAGCACGCCGTTCCTCTCCTCCTCCGTCAGCTCCACGCTGTTCATCCGGCTGCGATACAGCTGTTTGAAGCGGTTGGGGCTGGACACACCAGGGAAGGCGAAGAATGACAGACCCTCGCTGCCCTTCAGCCCCATGGACTTCTGGGCGATTCGACCCAGGACCTGGCCTCCAGACAGGTCTCCTAGGTACCGAGTGTAAGCATGGGCGACCAGAAATTCAGGGTTTTCTTTACCAATCTGAAAAAGAAAATAGGGATGAAGAGTGTTATTTCAGTATCAAACAGCAGAGAAATGATTGTGTTTGATTTACATATGATACATACTTGTCTGAGTCTGTTGCAGTATCTTTTAGTGGCTGCGGGGACGACGATCTTCTCTTTCCAGTCCTGGCCGTAGAAGTATTCCAGGTCTTTCTCGATGGCCTCCAGTCTGGCCAGTTCAGCCGGGAAGTAAATGGGTGCGACAGCAGGGTGGTCGGAGTTCCTGTCCATCGCTTCCTCCAAGGCCTGGTAGATTTCATACAGTGAGCACAGGAGGAGCTGAAGAAGACACAGAGGAGGAGAGGTGGTGTCAAGACAAAGATATCACAGTAGGGATGTTCCAATCTAACTTTTTCAGTCCCGACAGCGATACCTGGGCTTTGGGTATCGGCCGATATTGAGTACCGATCCGATATCAGTGTTTAATCAATAAGCTGTATGCCTCACTGTGTGGAAGTGACTGGGATCATTCTGTTATGTGTAAGGCAACATCAGGCTTGACTTAAACATTGCTTTCCTAACTTTTTAAAACAAAATATGACCAATGACTACATAGATATACATTTACTGAATTGTTATTTATTACTAAAATATTAAATTGTGCACCAAAAACTTGGCAAACAAATCTTTGAAATCAACAGGAATTACAATTCAAGTGTAAACCTTTTTAATGCAGCAACAAATTGGTTCAAACCTAAAAAGGAATTAAAATTCTAGCATATAGTATATCAACATAAAATTGAATTAATAGATTGGCCCCATTGTCACCGATACCCGATGCAGCTATTTGAATCAGTAGCGTCCTGATATCTGATCCGGTATCGGTGCATATCTAGATCACAGTAGCCTATCATACAAAAAGTTATGAACAAAAGTGAGATCATCCGCTATAAATAGATTTAAAAATATGTTACCTTGAACTGTGGCCGGGTGACTTGTCCCCTCTGAAAGCTCAGCATCAGCTCTGTGCTTTCTGCCCTGACGTGGCTCTCCTTTGTCACCTTTTTGATTTGTTCTGACAGATCCCTGCAAAAAGAAAAGAGAGGAAGGCATGAAATAAACTTCAAGAACAAATATAGGGACTCCAAAGTACAGAATACATTGTGTGAATTACTGCACCTATAGATTGTTATCTAATGTAGGCAACATGCAGCTGATAAGAATTACAAGCATGAACAGACGGTCAGCACATACTGCTCTAGAAACCTACTTTTGGATGCTGCAGCACTGATGCAGATAAGATCATCCGAACTCAGTGTATATAAATTTAATCTTTTTTTAAGAAACATGCAGTTTGAACACAATAATCTAGGATTGCATTGCAATGATGAATATTGCAATGCCCGGTGGTGAAATGTTACTGCAAGAAGGATTTAGAGATACAATAAATCACAGCAGCTCATTCTCACCTGTCAGTCAGCTGCTCTGCTGTTGTCTGAGTCTTCTTATCTGTCTCCATTGTGGGCTCTGAAAAAAGTTGAAATGTCAGAAAAGTGCTTTTGCAGACCATCTTTTAACATCATATAAGGATTTAAGAGCTATAAAATGTCAGCAAGAAGTTATAAAATTATGGTAAGTATTACAAAAACATCAATGTAGACATTGTGCTTTACTCACCAGATAGGATGAAGTTGTGTAGGTTTGGTAGTTTGGTCTCTGCCCGCAGTGATTTACTGTTTTCTCTCTGGATGTGCAGTACACTTTGTGCTCTGTGTGACTACAGTCGTCTCCCCCTTTTATATGATCCTCCTTTGTCTCCTCCTTCCAGCGGCTGAATGAAAACAGGAACACAAGGCGTCACAAAACCTCAGCTAAACATGATTTGGCAACTTCAGCGAAAGCAAGTAGGAGGAGTTAACATGATGCAGCAACTTTGAGAACTGGGAAAACGATCTGACTGAGGGAGGGACTACGGGACTTATCGTGAGTAAGGGAGTTTGAGCAATGCCCTGGATTCCAGAGGGGAGGAGGGCCGAGTGCTAAACATGACCGTGCAGATTTGAACTTCCCAAGTTGGATCAGACGAGAGGAGGAGCCGACTCTAAACATGACTGTGTGAGTTTCTGAAGCCAAGAGGGGAAGTGTTGAAAGAGTGACTAATGTTAGGAAGGGAAAAACTCACATGACTGTATCAACACAAAACACCAACTGTTCTTCAGAAACATGAACAATGAACAAGTTTAACCACATTATCAGGTCACTGACAAGTTCATCAACGTTCACAAAAAAATGTCTGAGAAAGTAGAGCAGCTATGAGCAGCGTGATGTCGAGCAGTGATGATTGCTGCAATTATATTAACGGTCCTATATTGTGTTCATTTTCAGGTTCTTACTTGTATTCTATGTTTCTACTAGATCATATTTACATGCTATAATGTTAAAAAAAACTCATTTTATTTTCCTCATACCGTCTGTCTGAATCAGCCTGTATTTACCCTCTGTTTGTCTGTGAAATGGTCTCGATATTGTAGATTTGTGACATCACAAATGGACAAAAATCCTAACGGCTTGATTCAAAGGCACAGTTACTGAATACGGGCTGTGTGTATTTGTCTGCAGATTGAGCGTTTCGATACTTTCACAGTGTTTATATAGCACTTTAACCTGCTTTATAATATAAAAGCCATGAAAATCTCACTTTTTTACAATATGGGACCTTTAAAAGATATGGTGAAACATGTGGCTTTCTATCCTAACAGTTGGGATTCCTGTTATTGATTGATGAAAATGTAAGCCATTAACATCATTATTGTAAATAATATGTATGTAACTGCCATAAAATGAATCGATCTAACAGTTCAGCTTTTTAAATTGCAACAGTCTATGCAGTGATCAACATTAAGTGTTCCTTTTGTAAACAGATCAACATTGTTTAAATTAAACTTTTAAATGATGTGTGTGGCTTAGTATGACTTGTGTACTTCTGACAAAATACTAGCAATCTAATACTACTGTGTACTTTTTTTGTTGCCACTGACTGCTTAATGTAGGCTACTATACCAGAATGTCAGTTTAGTCCATCTGAAGGCTGTTGTGTATCACACGGAGCTGTTTAGATTTCAACAGCAGGTAAAAGTTTACTGAAGGTCAGTACTGTAGGCTACAATACTGTATACACAGAAGCAAGATATGTACATTGTACACATAAGTGCTCGCCATTTAATCAACTGTTCTTGCAGAAATCTCAAAATGTAAAAAGTGTTTGACACCAAATCAGAGCACGGCCTTTTCTATGTTGTTCCACAAGGTCTTGGTGTCTTAATATGGTATTTTGGAGGGATTATTGATCATTTTTTATCAATTCTCAAGTGGTCAAAAATAGTGAAATTTAGCACCAAATCTAGGTAACAAATGGTATCAACCCCAAAATTGCTGCAACAACTTATAAGACATAATTGAGCATGAGAATGACCATCATCCACTCAACAGACTGCTGGCCATACTGGACAACGCCAGCCATCCTCTGCACGCCGTCATCACCAAACAGAGGAGCTGCTGCTCCCCAAGTGCTCCACAGACAGACTCAGGAAATCCTTTGTCCCCCGAGCCATCAAACTCTACAACACCTCTCTAGGGAGGGGCGGGGGACAAAGGAGGACAGTCTGCAGGACAGATAATAATGCACACAGTGCACTTTCATAGACTAAGCTACTGGAGTTACCCTGCACTATACTCATTTTTAACAGTCTCTTCTGCACTATATTCACTTTTTTAATAGTCGCGTATCACAGCTGTTACCCTGCACTATATTCAGTTTAAACAGTTTTCTTCATCTCCTTGTATTTTTATATCTGGTATATTTCTTTGTACTTTGTACTTTGCACTACTAACTTTTTTACTGCCTTTTTACTAACATGTTTTGCACTATGGAACTGTGATGCTGGAAACTTGAATTTCCCTCAGGATCAATAAAGTTACTATCTATCTATCTATCTATATACTTCAATCATAATGTTCTAAACCCTTTTTAAACCACTTTTAAAAAAAAAAAAAATTAAATAATTAATTAATTCATGTTTATTTCTAATTTATGACTAGAACAACTTGACACATAGTGCTGAGCTGCAATCTCCCCCTAAAGAACTCCTGTACCCCCCCAAAAAAGACAAAAACTGGTCTATCGTGGGTCTCAGACATGGTCTCAGAGGGTTAATTGGAAATATGGGGCTAGGTTCAAAATCACAAAAATCAGCCACACACACCATGCTTTTGGCCATAGGCTAAAGGCCCACATAACATGTTTAATGTGAAATGAATGATGTCTAACTGCAAAATAAACAACAAATATGAAAAACATTTTGAGAGGATAATGTTATGTAAAATATGTATGTCAGACAGAAGAGCAGTCGACCTCAACCAGCTGCAGACAATCAGTGAACTGCACTCTCTCCAGTCTTTAACATGACTCAGCACACAGACGGGTGGAAGTTACTAAACGTGACTCAGCAGCTTTTCCTCCACTCTGTGAGCGACATGAAGACAGTGAGTTTACCTGAAGCTCTCAGCGGGAAAAGATGAAGGTTTTTATTTGAGGTTGTTAGCTACATGTTAGCTCTTTGCTCCAGACGTATCATTCAGTAAAGTTTACATAAATGAAAGTTAGTTTTTAGCCATAACGTTGCAGTCAACGGTCGCTGTAACCTGGCAACGTCGACGACAGACTTTGACTTTTGGCGACACGTAACATGAACTAGATAAATAACAGCCGGTCATAAAGTCACAGCCTTTTAGCTTTCAATAGTTTTCATTAGTTTTAACATGTTGAAGATAAAAAAAAAGTGACTCAACCAGTTAACATTAAACTACATGTTTGAATACTTCTGCATAGGGGAGAGTGGGGTAAGTTGACCCACCCCCTGTATCTTGGCAACTGTGATTATGTTTTGTCATGTGACCATAAATTCAGGAAGTACCCATCATTTCTATCTTGCTGTGATGGAGTTAAGCACATGGGAGAAATAGTAAGTACTTTTTTACACCAAAAACAGTTTTTTCCCTATCAAAGTAAATTTTCTGCATGTCAGGAATAATGAATGTTAGGTCAAAGCAAATTTATCCAGGTCTAAAAAAATATATTATACATGTTGGTGATTTACTAACGTATAACACCATGTTGATCCCTTCGCTAAAGATTAGCCTGAATTGCTAAACTGGGCCATTTTTTCCAAAATGGTAGCTATGGGGCAAGTTGAGCCACTGGCTCACTAATATTCTACTATTATTCCGAGCCACTGGCTCAATTTACCCCTCCATAAATTAACCAAATGAATTATCTGAAGTATAAAATGGTATTACTGTTGAGTGTTACACAACTTGGTTTGATTTTTTTATGTGTTAACCTTTATAGAAGAGGGAGATAAAGGAAGTTAAAACAGTTGGTTATAGTGGAACAGCAGAGGCAAAGAGGGTCCTCACAGAGGAGGTAGAGAAGGAGCTTGCAGACCATATCAAGAAGCTGGCTGAACAGTTCCACGGCCTTACTCCAAAGAAATGCTGTGAACTGGCATTGGAATTGGCAGAAAGAACAACCTTCCTGTCCCCAACAACTGGAAAGAGCAGGGTTTAGCAGGTAGGCCTAGGTCAAACCAAAGACCAAGACGAAAATCACAGCGTACAGCAGTTCTGAGGAGAGTGATGTTGCAGAAGCTACCATTACATTGGCTTGGTTGAGAGCCTGGAGGGCAACGAAGTGAGTGCAAGATTTCTCAGAAGAATCCGGGGGAACACTTGACGTGAGAAGCCCACCTTTGTATTCAAGGAAAAGGATGAGGCATCTTTTCCACTGAGTGATGTGCTGAAGGAGCTACCTCAACCTCAAAAGGCTGGAGGAACTGCAAGGAGGGAGCAACAGTTCATATTTCACTGCAACCTTGACGACTGGAATATTGTCAAATATTGAATGATATTTTGATTGTTCAATGGTCTTGAAACTCACAGGTGGTTTGTTCTCACAAGTTCATAACTGTGAAACTGTTTGTTAACACACTTATGCTGAGGTTTAAACTTAAAAACTCAGATGTTCAGTTTACCCCACGATGGCTCAACTTACCCACTGACTCGGATCAACTTACCCCTTACCTGGGGCAAGTTGAGCCACAGGAGCACTTTTTTTGGGAAGGTCATTTTTTCCAGACAGCTTTGTGATGGATGCATGCTGATCATTTCATTTGATAGGAGAGATCCTGAATTTAAGGTTCAAGTTTTCATTCTGCTTCTGTCTCATTTTTCCTAACCTCGAGGACAGCATAAGTAAAAATTGGCTCATCTTACCCCACTCTCCCCTACTGGGGTCCCTAAATTGCATATCACTGTAAAGCTGAGACTGTTGTTGATCCAATGAGCCCAACTGTATTCATGTGTGATGATGTTAGTCCTTATAGGAGACATTTCATTATAGTGAGACCATTTGTTGTTTTTTTTAATTTGACCTCGCTGTATAAAATGACCTGTGGTGACCTCTGGGATAATCACTGCCTCATGAAACTTTACAACCACAAACTAGAGATGTAGAGCATTCAGAGGATGGATGGCTTTCCTAGCTAGAGTGACAATAATGGGGTTTCTGAGCAGTTTACACAACAGAAGTGCTCGCCATCTAATCAACAAAAAATGCGCAGTTCTTGCAGAAATCTCAAAATATCAAATGTTTTTGATACAAAATCACAGCATTTTTTTTCTAGTGTTCCTCAAGGTCTCTTTGTGTTAATGTGGTATTTTGAAGTGATTATTGATCATTTTTGTATATTTTCTCAAATGGTAAAAAATGGTTAATTTTAGCACCAAATCTGTGTATCAAATGGTATCAACCCAAACATTGCTGCAACAACTTATGAGACATAATAGAGCATGGGGAACGGCCATCATATACTTCCATCATAATGTTCTAAACTCTTATGCACTTCTACAATTTATTTTAAATAATTAATTCTGTTCTGTGACCTGGGTCCCTAAACAGTCTCTGTTTTGCTTACTATGACATTACCACAGTCCTGTTGAGTCACTTGCAATAATGTTAATGATTCACTCACTGGCCAAGTGTCAGTGTCCTACTTCTAGCAAAGTCATACATTTTGAATTAGCAGAATACTTTTAGTTAACCCACTGAGACCCACAATAGACCAGCTTTTGTCTTTTTGTAGGGGGGTACAAGGGGTCTTTAGGAGGAGATAGCAGGTGATCAGTAGATGTCACATAAAAGTGGTGTACATCATCTGAAAGCTGGAAACCTGGAGATTAATTTGAGATGCAACTCAGGACAGTGTGTGAAGTTGTTCTAGTCATAAATCAGAAATAAACATGAATGAATGAATTATTTAAAATAAATTGTGAAAGTGTATAAGAGTTTAGAACATTATGATTGAAGTATAAGATGGTCATTCTCATGCTCTATTATGTCTCATAAGTTGTTGCAGCAATTTTTGGGTTGATACCATTTGTGACACAGCTTTGGTGCTAAATTTAACCATTTTTTACCAATCGAGAACTGATAAAAAATGATGAATAATCCCTCCTAAATATCACATTAGGACACAAATACCTTGAGGAACACCATAGAAAAAGCTATGCTGTGATTTGGTATCAAAAACTTTTGACATTTTGAGATTTCTGCAAGAATTGCATTTTTTGCTGATTAGATGGCGAGCACTGTAAACTGCTCAGAAACCACCTTATTGTCAATATACCTAGGGAAGCCATCAATCCTCTGAATGCTCTCTGTCTCTAGTTTGTGGTTGTAACGTTTCATGAGGCTGTGACTATCCTAGATGTCACCACAGGTCATTTTATACAGTGAGGTCAAATTAAAAAGAAAAAAAAAAATGGTCTCACTACAATGAAATGGCTACTATGGGGACTAACATTATCACACATGAATACAATTTGGCTCATTGGATCCACAAGAGTCTCAGCTTTACAGTGATAACCCAATTTATCTAATTCAAGACTGTTTAGGGACCCCAGTATGCAGAAAAATTCAAACATGTCATTTTTAGAATAGGCGAAAATAAGACATTTATACTGCATGCAAAAAAACGGCATGGTTTTGCCCAAAACTGCATTTGATTATCATAAAGTGGGCATGTCTGTAAAGGGTAGACTTGTGGGTACCCATAGAACCTATTTTCAGTCACATATCTTGAGGTCATAGGTCAAGGGACCACTTTGAAAATGGCCATGCCAGTTTTTCCTCGCCAAAATGTAGCTCAACTTTGAAGCGTTATTTAGCCTCTTTCCTGACACACTAGTATGTACTGTCACTCAAGCTCTAAAACTGAACCTTCTACAGCTTCTGAAAGATAGTAAAGTCGGTCGGGATTGCCCTGCAGGTCTCACCGCTAATCTTCCTTTTTTGGTCTGACATAAATCTTGACAACAAATTAAAATGTTGCCAGACAGAGCATCTAAATATAGCACATTTTATAATGAAATGGTCTTTAACTCATACTGTAACTGAATTATTTCTGTTACACTTTATTCTTCCTTTTGATCACAACTGGAGCTCATACTTTTATTAACTACAATAATATTAGTGCTGTTGAATGTCTGTCTGTTTCATTCCTGACTGTGCAGATGGATGGTGATGGTGATGGTGAAGCGGGCCCAGTGAGTGGAGGCAGCCAGAGAGAGAAGAAAGACTTAAAGATGGATGTGGAGGATCTGGAGGAACCAGATTCAGATTGTGAGGGATGTAGGACCAAGAGGCTTTACAAGGTGGACTCTGGGCCTGCACTGGTAGTTTAGTTTTTACTGTTAGTTAGTTCTCAGTTTAGTTAGTTCTTCAAATGATCTTTCCTCTGCAGCAGCGTAGCAGTTGTGATTAGGAGTTTGACAAATATTTAGGGCCGTCTTCGACCAAAGAAATTCTTAGTCGACTCACACTCATACGATTTTGTTGACTATCTGATTAGTTGATTTTAGATCTGTAAAACTGTGTTTCTCCACAAAGAATCACACAAAAGCAAGATATCCTAGCCTACTAAGACCAAAGCGACCGGGCAGCCCTACAAATAATACATATAATATACTTTGATATGGTCTCGTGGCATATGTTATTGATACATTGGCATCAATATTGTGCTCTGTTGTTACTCAATGTCATAAATGCAGATAAAATAAATACAGTGTATATGATTGATTAAAGATTGATCCCTGGAATTAGGTGTATGTTTTCCTAATCGGTTACACAGTTTAACAGATAAATGTCTTGCAATATATTACACATCGCAACGTTTTTTGGATGTTGTGATTTATTTGAATTCCCCATGTGTGATAGCTTATTATTCAACCCTTTTTCGCCTTTTTCAGGAACCAGAAGGCTTCCTCAACAAGGAAAGGAAACACTCTGGTAATGTAACTGTGTGAATTCCGCATGCGTCAGCTGTGTGCATGGCTGAAGAGGTTTTGATATTGTAACTCTCACAAATCCATCATGGCTGTAATACAATATATGTCAGTGGTAAATGCTGAGCAAATTTTCGCTAATGACCAATCATATGACCACAATGCAATCTAAGCACTTTATAAGATGAAGATCTGGTTAACGGCATCTATTGTTTAATATGAATACATGACATATTGCAGGTAATAGTGGAGCAGAGTCATCTGGCTTCCTTCCTGCTTATCAAATCTGTGACCCACAAGACAGATGGGAAGAAAGAGGAGGAGAAGAGGTGAGAGAACAGATGAGATGAGAATACATTTTACATTTTACTTAAACTGCCTGTAATTGCATCCCTTCCATACCGACTCATGACTAATGTGTGAACTCTGTCTTCCAGGATATCCAACACAAGTTGTTGCATTCATGTTGCACAGCAGAGGACAGCATTGATCAGGTAATCATCCTGTATGTTCAGTTTATTTCTACTTTCACTTCTACTCATCATCATTTTTCTGTTTCTCCCAGGCAAGTCCAAGCTCCATATTAGAGTACTGGGTGCACAGCATGGCAGACTGTCCTGTAACCAGGACTATCATCACCCCTCCTGCCACTCCAGTAACCCACAGGCCTCATCCATTCATACCTGTTCCTAGTTCAGTTACAGCTATGGCTTCTACCGTGAGCTCTGTAGTTAACCCCATGGTGTCCAGCCCCATGACTGACATCTGTAATCCCATCAGTTCTATGTGCAACCCCACCAGTTCAGCCTGGGACACTCTCAGATCCACATCCAGGATTCCTGCTTGCTCCGGCCGGGATCCTGTCAGTGCTGCAGCTCACCTGCACCTGTTGGGAGAATCCTTGTCCCTGATTGGACACCATCTTCAGGAGACAGATGTGAGTACTTTCAGTGTAGAAAAAAGAAAATGCTATATTAAATATTGGTCTGGGAGACTTTCTTTGGTATCACAAACGTATTACATAGATCAGTGGTTCTCAAACTTTTGTAAGTACCCCGCAAAACATCACATTACAAACGTAATTGTGAACGTGATTTAATTTGATGCAGCAGTTGACAGTCTACTGCAGGGATTGCATTGAACATAAGAATACTAAATATTATATGTGGTTTGTCAAACTTATTATAGTGTAATTATTTTAGGAATCATGCATGACTGATATTTTTTTAATAAACATTTTTAAGAATATCACCTACCCACTGCATTACTTCAGAGTGCCTCTAGGGGCTCTCATACCCCCATTTGAGAAACACTGGCATGGATAATAAAGCAGAAGTAACTTCATAATTTGATTTCATATTTTTTATCTTTTAAATCATGATGTAACCCCACTGAACTGTTGCATGTTCTTCATCTTTTACTATTTACCTTTTAAACTAACAGATTAGGGGTGTTATGCCTGTCTGGCACAGTAGCTGAGCAAATTACTGCATATTTGAGAATAAATGCAACAAATGGAGATTAGTCAATACAGTTCAGAGTTAACCAGACTAAATTACCACTGGCACAATATCTTGTGATAGAAAAATGTGACAATATGCATCCCGGAGCTGAAAAATGTACCAAAACATTAAACTAATTCTGATAAGTTATGAGTCCCAGAAGGAGCTGTTGTTTTAATTTATGTACATTGAAAGAAAAAAAGTTGTTCATTTTGTTTTGCACTTGTCTACCAGGTGTGCATTTAGACAAAATTGTATCTACATATAGTAGAAACAAAAGCCACAGGCCAGAATTACATTACATACGTCTATAGTGTGAACAGTCTCTGAATATTTGCATTTGGTTTTGTGGCTCAGGACACAAACCAAGTGAAGAAAACCGCTCTTCATTAAGCCCCCTTCTTAAAAACATTTACATTATAGAGGTTAATATTATGTGTAGTTAAAATATATATGTGTATAAAACTCAAGGAAAACGTTAAACTTTTTTTTCACATTTATGCTCAAGGAGGAAAATGAGGAAACTACAGAAATGATTTGTTTATATTAATATATTTTGTATGGTACTGAAGGAGGTAAATATATTCAAAGTTGTTTTCACATACAAGATTTTGAAAATGAACAACACTAATTGGTACAAAAAAAGGTATTTTAGGAAAGGTTGAAGGGGAGATATGAGTTATTGAATTAAAGTTTTGTTTGCTACATTAATCTGTCCACCCACTAACTGACTACAGGAGCAAGAAGGGCAGGTTTCATTTAGCCTCAACAGAACATAAAGCATGTACACTGCATTAATAGATGATAATTGCTTCTCTTAATCTCTCTACAGAAAATGGTGAGCATGTCGAGCAGCTTGTCTCTGCTCTTGGACTCTCTGCTGTGCGCCCTGGCTCCTCTACTCTGCCTCACCGCACAGATACCAGAGCTGAGGAGCAGCACGCAACACACACTGGTGAGAGATGCAGCCACACCACATACTTTACACTCTGTTTACATACACATGAGTGAAGTGATTGTTCTGTCAGTATGTTACGTGTTGAGGAGGCAACACCTGTTTTTATCATTATTCTTTAAGGCCTCCACTCTGGAAAACATTTCCTATGTGATGCCCGGCTTGTGAGTGATGATGAAGACCCCGCTAACAGCACACAGCACGGTCTAATATGCTGAAAGACACTAGAGGTTAATTTACATTTAACTGTATAACACTGTTAACACAAGAATATTTGTTTGCACTATAAAAAATATTTTAGTTTTATCACAAATATGCAAGTTTACTTTAAAATGTTGGGTTACTTTCTCATATTGGTTGATCAATTAAAAGATGTCAAGATTGAATTATGTAACTTTTTTACTGACTAAAAACCATAGACTGTATATAAGAAGTGGACGTAGTCACCGTGACATCACCCATTGGTGTCTGGACTGCCGTTTTGAAGCACTGAGTTTGAAATTTCGGCCGTTGCCATTTTGGTTTTTGGCCGTCACCATGTTGGTTCTTCGCAACCAGAAATAACACGAGAGGCTGGAGGTAAGCACAACCGAGCGCTGAATATAACATTTTCAGGTGACCAAATTATAATTAACTTTCATGAACTGAAAACACACTGTGAAAGAGTTAAAGTTCTATGACGAAAACTCAGACAATTCCCAAACCGGACAACGCCGTGTTAGCGACCTGTCAATCACAAGGTAGCCACGCCCTAAAGCATCCCCTGCTTTATGGTCTATTTGATTCTAAATGGGACCATAATTTACTAATTAACATCATGCTTGAACTAGCTACTGAGACCATAAACTCTTGTTTACAATGTTTACTGAGGTAATAAATCAAGTGAGAAGTAGACTTCTATACAATCAGACTTGTTTTTGCAACCAGAGGAGTCGCCCCCTGCTGGCTATTAGAAAGAATGCAAGTATAAGGCACTTCCTCATTGGCTTCACTTCTCAGACCCGGAGGTAACCCACTGCTAAAAAACATTTGTCTGTGTCATTGAACACATTAAAAGTATCAATTTCTATTCACAGTGGAGTTGATCAGGCGTCACATAGAGTTACTACTTAGTCTCTTACATGTTCTTGGATTTATACAGAAATATAAAAGTTGGAGAAGCTACAGATTCAGAGTTCATTTTAAGGATTATAACTATATCTTTAGCGACTATGATGATACATTTGATTGCATATGACCAGGGGTCACAGAAATCTATGCCTCTCTGCTCACAGATTATGGGATATGTGCATCCAAACCTGCAATACTGCAACTGCAACTCATGGCAAACTAAATACATGCTTAGAGTAATTTAAATTTAAGTTTTACAAATGACTAATTATTCACGTGATCATATTCTTTTATATATAATACAAAAGGCACAGGCTCCAAAGAATTGAAGCTTGAGGCTTCCAGGGTTTCATACACTATATAAGATGAAAACACACAACACAAGCAGAGTGTTGTTCTGTCATGTCTGTCTGTGACATATATTTCCAGGCATACTTTACCAGTGATTAACCTTAACGACTTAACGACCCAAAGATATGGTCTCTGATCTGGCAGAAAGAATCCTGGATATTGTGACTGCACACCCAAATGTGAAAAATGTGGTATTGCACATTGGGTCGAATGATGTTGTGAAGCAACAGTCTGAAGTGCTGAAACGGGACTTTACTGGTCTGCTAAACACGGTCAGCTCTGTGAATGCTCAGGTGTTTATCAGTGGACCCCTGCCGCCAATCAGAAGAGGAGTCGAGAGATTCAGCAGGTTGCTGGGACTGAACACATGGCTTTCAACAGCATGCAAATCCCACTCAGTGCATTTTATTGACAATTTTAACTTTTTTTGGGACCGCAGACATCTCTTCAAGGCAGATGGACTCTGCCTAAACAAGTCAGGAGTAAAATTGTTCAACTCCAACCTATTCTACTTACTGCGTCATTCATCTGTTCCCTCTGCCAAGGACGCGAGACAAGAGGAATCACCACTGGAGGAAGACACAACACAATGTGCCAGGGGACCTCAAGGAGAATCATTTCACCCCCCACCACAAGCCAGCCCTGGGATACAGCAGAGACAAGAGGAGGCGTCCTCATCCTCGCTTATCACCCTTTCTCCCTCCTCCCCCCTCTTGGAGTTCACTGACCACATGAAGGAGCTGGTCAATGCTGGAACCAAACTTACTCCCCGCCCTACACCCATTTTCTCTCCCATGATCCCCCCACGAGGTCGACCTCGAACAACTTTGGCACTATCTCCACAAGCACGACACCTACCACCTCCATCCCCTCCACAATGGAATCAGCCTCTGTCTCCGCAGTCTGATAAGGATGTTCCTTTACAAAATGTTGCAAGCACAGATTGATATGTGCTGGGTCCAGGCTTCAAGGCTAATGATACACGTGACTGTTTCCAGGAAAAGCTGGGGCCCTGTGTGATGAGAGCTTCTTCTATCTCAGTTCTAATAAGTAGTAGAAAAAGAATGGTGAATCTGCAAAGAAACAGGAAGATTTTTACTGATTGTGCTAATTTATCAAATTTAGCATTGATTCCTTGCCAGCCAAACCATGTCCCAAAAAATAATAATAATGCTTCTAGCACATTAAAGCTAGCCCTGTTAAACGTCAGGTCTTTGGCAGGAAAAAGTTTTTTAATCAATGATTTTATTATTGAGCACAAGCTTGATTTTATGTTTTTAACTGAAACTTGGTTAGACCAAAATAACAGTGCAGCTGTTCTTATCGAGTCAACTCCTCCCAACTTTAGTTTTATGAGCGAAGCTAGAATGCATAAGAAAGGAGGTGGAGTTGCCATATTGTTTAATGATTCTCTCCAATGCAAACAGATATCTTATGGACATTTTGCTTCTTTTGAATATGTCGCTCTTCAGCTGAATTCCTCTTCTCGAGCTTTGTTTCTCAATATCTACAGGCCACCTAAATACTGTGCAAACTTTTTTGATGATTTTACTGAACTGCTGTCTGTAATTTGTGTTGACTTTGACTGTGTAGTCATTGTTGGTGATTTTAACATCCATGTTGACAACCAACAGGACAGAGGGGCCAAAGAACTGTGTCAGGTTCTTGATAACTATGGAATGAGTCAGCATGTGACAGAGCCCACACACAATAGGGGACACACTTTGGACTTAATCATATCAAAGGGCCTGAACATTTCCAAGGTTGTAGTGATGGATGTTGCTCTGTCTGATCATTCATGTGTATTCTTTGAGAGTACTCTTCCTGTGCACAGGAATGATAAGACAGAGGTAATCACAAAAAGGTATATCACTGAAAATACCAGTGATCAATTTGTTCAGGCTTTCTCTTCCACACCCACCCTCCCCTGGACCTCTGTCAATGAGCTTGTAGATAATTTCAATTCTAAAATGACAAATGTTATTGATACCATTGCACCCACCACGGTGAAGATTGTCTCTGGTAAGAAAAAATCTCCATGGAGAAATACCATGTTGGTAAGAAATGAAAAAAGAGAGTGTCGAAAAGCTGAACGCCAGTGGCGGAAAACAAATCTACAAGTTCATTATGACATCTATAAAGAGAGACTTTGCATTTATAATTCAGAACTGAAAAATGCAAGGCGGTCCTTCTTCTCTGACATCATCACCAAAAACAATAACAATGCACGTGCCCTGTTTGCTACTGTCGACAGGCTAACAAACCCTCCTGTGTCAGTAGCCTCTGAACTTTTATCCTCCAGGGCCTGCAATGAATTTGCTTCCTTTTTTACAGAAAAAATTCACAAAATCAGACAAGCAGTCACTTCCTCCATAGCAGGTACAGGATGTTTGTTTCCCCTGCGTCCACTTAAACCTGGTGCAAATACCATGACACAGTTTTATCCAATAAATCAGACATACCTGGAGGAAATCATACAACATCTAAAATCCTCCTCATGCTGCCTTGACATTCTGCCAACAGGCCTTTTCAAAAAAGTATCAGATTGTATGGTCTCAGAGCTTTTACAGATTGTTAATGCATCTCTTGTTTCAGGAGTGTTCCCACAGGCCCTGAAAACTGCTGTCATCAAACCACTCCTCAAAAAGAACAATCTGGACTCATCAATAGTAAATAATTACAGACCGATATCAAATCTTCCATTCTTGTCTAAAATAATTGAAAAAACAGTTTTTCAAAAATTAAATAGCTTTCTGGCACTAAACAACTCTTTTGATGTCTTCCAGTCAGGTTTTCGACGAAACCACAGCACTGAGACTGCTCTTGTTAAGGTCTTCAATGACATCCGATTGAACACAGACAGTGGTAGAACTACGGTTTTAGTTTTACTGGATCTCAGTGCTGCATTCGACACGGTTGACCATAATATATTACTAGACCGACTGGAAAACTGGGTGGGTATTTCTGGCATAGCACTCAGCTGGTTTAAATCCTACCTAAAAGACAGGGACTTCTTTGTGTCTATAGGTAATTGCAAATCTGAGCTGAACAAAATCACATGCGGAGTTCCCCAAGGCTCCATCTTGGGGCCTCTTTTGTTTAACATCTACATGCTCCCACTGGGTCAGATTTTTGAGAACAACAAAATAAATTACCATAACTATGCAGACGACACACAAATTTACATAACTCTATCACCAGGAGACTACAGTCCAATACAAGCACTGAGTGAGTGCATTGAACAAGTCAATAATTGGATGTGCCAGAATTTTCTTCAGCTGAACAAAGACAAAACTGAGGTTGTAGTTTTTGGAGCCAAAAAAGAAAGATTAAAGGTTAGTGCTCACCTACAATCTGTGATGTTAAAAAGCTCAGACCAAGCCAGAAACCTTGGTGTAGTCATGGACTCAGACCTGAGCTTTAACAGCCATATTAAGACAATTACAAAGACAGCCTTCTATCACCTGAAGAATATAAGAAGAATTAGAGGACTGATGTCTCAGCAGGATTTGGAAAAACTAGTACATGCATTTATCTTCAGCCGACTTGACTACTGTAACGGCGTCTTTACCGGTCTTCCTAAAAAATCGATCAGACAGCTGCAGCTGATTCAGAACGCTGCTGCTAGAGTCCTCACTAAGACCAAGAAAGTGGATCACATCAGTCCAGTTCTGAAGTCTCTACACTGGCTGCCTGTCTCTCAGAGAATTGATTTCAAAATACTGCTGCTGGTTTACAAAGCACTAAATGGTTTAGGGCCAAAATACATTTCTGATCTTCTGCTGTGTTATGAACCATCCAGACCTCTCAGGTCATCTGGATCAGGTCTGCTTAGTGTCCCCAGAGTCAGAACTAAACATGCAGAAGCAGCATTCAGTTTTTATGCACCAAATATCTGGAACAAGCTCCCAGAAACCTGCAGGACCGCTCCAACTCTCACTTCTTTTAAAACAAAGCTTAAAACTTTCCTGTTTGCGGGTGCCTTTCATTCTGACACTGCACTATAACTTTTACTCTTTTGAGTTTTATGCAATTTTAGCTTCTATCCTAGCTTTTATTTTTAGCTTGTTTTTATTTTCTAATCTTTAATGTTTTAATGTTTTTATGTTTTTATAACTGTTTTAATTATTTCTTAATGTTCTTTTGCATTTTGTCGCAATGTTCTTGAATGTTTCTGTAAAGCACTTTGAATTGCCCTGTTGTTGAAATGTGCTATACAAATAAAGCTGCCTTGCCTTGCCTTGCCTTAAAGCCTGAAGGGAGAAGCTTATTTGACAGGCATCCATGAGTTTTGACACATCATTGGGTGTGTTAGGTAAAAGTAAGGCGGAATGATTCACATGTGCCCAGAGATACACCACCTCCGCCCCATCTTGGAATGCTTAGCAGCCTGCAGACAAACAAACCTGTTGTGCACGGAACAATATACTTGTGAGTGTGTTTGTGTGTGCATGTGTTCAAAGTTGGGAGTGGTGAGACGAGCACCTCCCTGAGACTGCAGCTCTCACCTGCGTAGGCAGCTTTTAGTCGTCGACGCGTACTGAAGTTGTCCGGATGAGAGACATAATTCAGTGACTGCTGAACAAACGGAGCACACAGAGAAGACGATACATGAACACAGCTTAAAAGTCCTCACACGAGTGAGTATGTCATATGTTTACTAAACTAAGTACTAGTTATCTGGATATTGAAATAGGCGTTTACTGGCGCAGCAAATTGTAGGTTATTAGTAATCATACAGATGGTTGTCAGAGTTATGTGAGCTTTGAATAGACAAAACAACTAGTGTCTGTACTCTTTACTTTTTGTATTAGCTTAGTGCCAAGTTTGAATTTCACTTTAGTGTTAGATGTGTACAGTTCTTATGAAATACTTCACTACTGCACTAATGCCATGTGTTCAGTCCTTATTTCTGTAAGCGGCTATGTTTTGTGCATGTTTTTGTATATGAGTCAACATATTATAAGTCCTGGTAGAATGTAGTTGGACAGGACTGGCAAGGTGTGGCGAATCATGCACTCAAAGAAAAGAAGGATGCAGTTAGCAAAGAAAGAAAGGTTTCAGTGAAATGAAAGCTTCATGTAAGAGCACACAGCTATTATCAATAAGCTTAGTTCTTGTTAACTCATGCACAACAAGGGAGAGGATGGAGGGAATATGAAGGAGAGAAAGGTGATGCTCAAAGGAAACTAAAAACCGTGTTCTTGTGTGTATTGGACACAAACAATCCGATGAAACACGTCATAAGTCATTGCAACTTTCACATGTTTGTTTAGACATCACTCATCTTGTTCACTTGTCAGATGTCACATTGGGTGACTAAACTCTGACTCAGCCTGTCCAATTCTGCTTTTCCAGTTTTATTTGCATGTGGTTTCATCTTCTAAGTCAAACATTTGACTAAAGCCACACGTATGAACACAACACACTTTTGTTCTTGGTTGGTTGGTGTAACTTCCTGCTAAATAGAACCAGTAATGTTTGGTACTGAATTACATCCACAAAGCACACTTCCTCTTCCTTTCTCTCTCTCCAGCCATGAGTGAACACTTGAGCGGGAGCTACTACGGGTCCTCGCCCCCAGAGCTGAGACTCGCTCTTCTGGGAAACATTGGATGTGGAAAGACGTCTTCTGGGGACACTATCCTGGGCCAGCTGTCCCGCGTCTCTCCCAATGCCTCCAGGAGCTGCCAGCTGCGACAGGGCATCTCTGAGGGCAGGAGCCTGACTGTGATGGAGGCGCCGAGATGGTACTGGACCGGCGGCAAGATGGAAGACAGTGTCAGGATGGAGACGCAGCGGGGGATGACGCTGGTAGCGCCGGGCCCACATGCTATTTTGCTGCTGGTGCCTGTTAGCCAATTCACAGAGGTTGGTTGTAGTCTTGGTTTGCTTTTGGCATTACTTCTCATTTACTCATGCACATCTTTTTGGTAGTTAAAAGTAAAAGACATTCTTTTGATTTACATTCCTCTGTCTCTTATTATATTCATTCTTATTTGTTTATTCTTTTGAGAATTGGTTTGGGTAGTAGTAAAGTACAATGAACAATATGTTGGTATACAAGGTGCATAAGTTTTTACCCTGACTTTTGTAAGTTGGCAGTGTATTAAGTAATTACAGTCCTAATATTAGCGTCTTCCTCCTTCGCTGATTTTCCCAGATGGAGGGTCGTGTGCCTGCAGAGCTGGAGGAGGTGTTTGGGGACGAGGTGCTAAATCACACCATGGTCTTGCTGACCTGTGGGGACTACTTGATGGGAAGAACAGCGGAGGTATTAGAGTTGTACACGCAGTCTCTGTGGTGTGCTGAGATATGCATTTCAAGTCCTCTTATTTTTAGTATCTTTAAAGTGTACACTTTGGTACCCTGAAATTCAAATTGAGCTTTTGTATAAACTAGTTTTCCAGTCTTGTGACACACTGAAACAATCCGTCTAAACTTTTCAGGTTAGGTTTTAAAAACTAATTTTAAACCCATCATTTTGTTTATACTTTGAAAACTGGACATTTTTGTGAGGAAACTGCTGCTTCTCCTTTCAGACATCTTTGCAGTATGTCCTCACCATTCACCATGTCCCAATGTGCACTAATCAGCTTCTGTTTTAATAAGAGCAGGAGACACAGTAACTCATTGCAAATCTAAATTGTTTTCCACAGGAATACCTGCAGAAAGAACACCCAGGCCTGAGGCAGGTAATTGAGCGCTGTGGGGGGAGGTACCATGTCATCAATAATCGTCAGCGGCAGGACAGGGAGCAGGTCCAGGAGCTGCTGGAGAAGGTGAGACGTCGGCGTAGAGAATAATTAACACAACAGCATCAAGAGTGGAGTTTGTTAATAGCTTCTCTGTTTTCATACTGATCAGTTTGGGTGTGTACTTAAAAACACTTGAAATGAGGTACAGTAGATTTTGTCATTTTGTCAAGCACTTTTTAAAATCCTAAAAGTGAAATTCAGTTTTTTCGCATACTGCACGTGGTAGAGTTTTTTTGTTTTGTCTGAGAAGGTAACTGAACATGTTTTTCCCAGCAACGCCCTCTTTCACACCCTTATATCACACCCAGCCGTAGTCGAGACAGGTATTAATAATTAGGCTGATTGCATTGTAACTTTTGACTGACATGAGAATTGATTCCACAGTGGAGATTAACTGCAGGAATTATAGAAATGTAATAGATGTGAGTATGGGGGACATTTCCTAAATGTATTGTTCATTTATTTGTGTAACAGGTGGACAATATGGTGAAGACAAACGGGGTATACTACATGAAAACAGCCCAGGAGAGAGAGCTGGAGAAACGAGTGAGAGACCGAAAGCGAGAACTTATGGAAAGTTACAGAGCTCAGAAGGAGGAGAGAATGCACATCTCAAACACAGAAACACGGAGGAGTATCGATAGAGGAGAGGAGTACAGCACCGCCTCAGAGAGGACGAGGAGAGAAGAGAGGGATGAGGTGGAGGGAAGTGTGGGTGTGAGCCAAAGATCTAACGGGCTTCATTCAACTTCAGCTCCAAAGGAACAGTCATATTCAGAGCCGCATGACAACATGCGGGTGAACAGGCCACCCAGTTTCAGACTAAACGCAGGTAAATAAATGCATTTTTGTACCCAATGTTGTTCTACATCACAATGTCATGTCAAATAAAGGATCAAAAGTGAATGTGAGCACAAAACAGGACTCATATTTACTGTTTTTCCTCCTGTAGATGGAGCTGTACTCTCACAAATGTCTGAGCAAATGTCTCCGAAAGTGGTCACTACTTGTGAGTCACAATGTCACTTAAAAGTGCATTCCTATGATGTTTCAAATAATTGTAATTGTCCATATTAAACTCCAAATATCATCTGATTGTTTTCAGTTCACCACAGAATGAACAGCTTTGAAGAGAAATCCCCTGAGGCGTCTCCAAAGCCCTCTCCTCATTCACCCGTCTTCACCTCTTTCACCTCCTCACCAACCTTTGCCTCCTCTTCCTCCTCTTCCACCACTTTCACCTCATCCTCCTCTCCCACCACTTTCACCTCATCCTCCTCTCCCACCACTTTCTCTTCATCCTCCTCTTCCACCACTTTCACCTCATCCTCCTCTCCCACCACTTTCTCTTCATCCTCCTCTTCCACCGCTTTCACCTCATCCACCTCTTCCACTGCTTTCACCTCATCCACCTCTTTCCCCTCATCCACCTCTTCCACCGCTTTCCCCTCATCCACCTCTTCCACCGCTTTCACCTCATCCACCTCTTTCCCCTCATCCACCTCTTCCACCGCTTTCCCCTCATCCTCCTCTCCCACCACTTTCTCTTCATCCTCCTCTTCCACCACTTTCACCTCATCCACCTCTTCCAACCCTTTCACCTCATCCACCTCTTTCCCCTCATCCACCTCTTCCACCGCTTTCCCCTCATCCTCCTCTTCCACCGCTTTCACCTCATCTTCCTCTCCCAATGCTTTGACCTCATCCTCCTCTCCCACCGCTTTCCCCTCATCTTCCTCTCCCACTGCTTTGACCTCATCCTCCTCTCCCACCGCTTTCCCCTCATCCTCCTCTCCCACCTCATCCTTCTCTCCTTCCTCATTTGCCTCATCCTCCTCATCTTCTTCATCCTCTCCGGAGCTGCGTCTGGTGCTGCTCGGCCGATCTGGATCAGGGAAGAGTGCAGTTGGCAACAAGATACTGGGGCGGGAGGAGTTTGAGTCGCGCCCGGACAGCCTCATAGCAATCACTCAGGAGTGTGAGAAAAAGAAAGCACTGGTTGAAGGAAGACAGGTAAAGATGTTTGTTTTCATTTTCATGTCACTAATCCCATCCATGTGCCAATTACCAACCCCCCTAAAATCTAATCTTCTGACACACTCTCCTTATTTTGTGTCATAAAACTATTTAATTGTGCTGGTTTCCCATGAATCAGCTCTTCATATTGCTGCATGTGTCTTCTCTCTCACCTGCAGGTGGCAGTGGTGGATACACCAAACTGGTTCAATTCAGAGCAAACTCCAGATGAGGTGCGAGCTCAGATCTCCTCCTGTGTTGCTCTGTCCAGTCCCGGTCCACACGCCTTCCTCATGTGCGTCCCCTTAGACCAGCCAGCAAAGACCGAGCTGCAGGCTCTCGGGGCCCTCGAGACTGTCTTTGGCCCGGAGGCGGTCCAGAAACGCACTCTGCTCGTCTTTACGTACGCAGATAAACTGATGGAGAGCGGGAAGGCGGGAAATGACAGCGTGGAAGAATACATCGCTGGTCAGCGGGGGGATTTGATAAAGCTCGTAGAGAAATGCGGAGACAGGTTTCATGTGATGGAGACGGCAGGAGGTTGGAGGAACAGGATGAATGTGGCAGAGCTGCTAGACAAGGTGGATCAGACAGTGAAGGAAGGTGGAGGACAGTGTTATTGCCATCCTGCTTTTCAGGAGGCGGAGAACAGAGTGAGGGAGAGACAGCTTGAGATAGCACGGGAGAGGAGGAGGGGAAAACTAGATGATGAAAGCATGGAAGAGTTTAGAGAGCTCAGCTCTGAAAGGCGAGTAAATTATCCCTACATGCAGCCTGTGGCTGAAGCAGAAGAGGAAGTGAGAGAGGACGAGATTGAGGAAACAAGGGATGAGGCAGAGATGAGTGTAAGCACGATGAACCTTGAGAGCCTTCCTGCTATGACACGTTCCACCATATCCCCTTCACTTCTCCAATCCATTATTGAGAAAATGCAGTCTGGTGCAAAGATGTTACCCAAACTGTTGTCAGACGGCTCTGTGTTGGTCGGCGAGGGAGCAAAGAAGGTGAAAGGTAGTCCGGTGTGGGGGCAAGTCGGCAGCAAAGCACAAAACGTCCAGAAGATGGTGGCTGATAGTTCTGTATGGGGGAAGGTGGGATCTGGTGCGGGACATGTGTCCAAACTAGTAGGAGATAAGGTGGGAGCCGGTGCTGGACATGTGTCCAAACTAGTAGGAGATAGAGCTCCCAAGTCAGTGGTGGATGGTTCTGCATGGGTTGGATCTGGAGCAAAGTCAGTAGCAGCTAGTCCCATGTGGGGAAAAGTCGGTTCAGGTGCGAAATCAGGGGCCATGCTAGTAGCAGACAGGTCCATGCGTGTCGGAGCTGGAATCGGAGCCGGGGCAAAGAATTTGGCACAGAGTCCTATGTGGGGAAAAGTAGGATCTGGAGCCAAATCTGGAGCCAAACTGATGGCTGAAAGCTCAGTGCGAGTTGGAGCTGGAATCGGTGCCGGAGCAAAGAAGGTGGCGCAGAGTCCAGTGTGGGGGAAGGTGGGATCAGGGGCCAAAGCAGGCGCCAAAATGGTGGCAGACAGCTCAGTGTGGGAGAAAATTGCAACCAATGCTAAAAAGGTGCCCATGGTGGTCATAGGGGGCGCATTGCTGGGTCTGGTGCTCGGCGTGGTGTTGGGGGGTGTGATCGGCGGAGCTGTCGGGGCAGCTGCTGGGTCTGCGGTAACTGAGGTGGGCAGACGAAAATTTGGCAAGAAAAACACGTTAGAAAAGACAGATGAAGCTGCAAAGAATGTGCAGAGAGCAGTGAACGACGGCATAGACTCTGTCATTAAACAAGGAGATAAAATACTGAAAACTGAATGAACACCTGAACAGATCATGTATATAAGATGTATAACAAATGTAAAAACATTTAGTTGTGAATTAGTTCTATCAGAGTGTATAATTCAAAAACGGTGGCAGATGTGTTTTTCATTTTTATTAAGACAGATTGACGATCTTTAAAACACTTTTCTATTAGCCTTTCTTTCTTTCTTTCTTTCTTTCTTTCTTTCTAATAGAAAATAGACGACAAGTTAAAGGATTAATTTCAAAATACTTCTGTCAAATTGTATTAACTATTTTGTAAACCGATGCCTTGAGATGTTTCCAAACATCAATATTATTCCATTATTTGCTTAAGTTTCATTGCAGCAGCTAATGAATGAGGATGGGTGTGACTTTTTTATGGTGAACACTAAATGATATGTTCTAGCAATATATACTGTATGATATAGATGATATGATATTGCCTTATATACTGTTTGCAAGATTTGTCAAATTCTCTAAGAAAATAAAAATGCACTTTTTAGCCTATGATTTATGATTATTTCCTGTCCATCTCTTAATATAAGTAGTAAATTCAAGGTGAATCTAAACCATTGTAAGTCATTTAGCAAATTATATACATTTATCACACGGCTTTGTTATATATACTCAATACTGATTGATCAATTATGGCATTCTACGGTCTGTTATTTCTTTATAGCAGACCGTTACTATGTAAAACAGACCGTTGCTATGGACGCAGTTCTGATGCTGGACTCTGGCGGACTGTTTTTGTGTCACATAACTGATTTCTTAAGAAAGTAGCTGTACAATAAGCAGGAAATTGTACCACGAGCGTGTCATTGTTGTGAAATAAATCGTCGGGGTCCACACTGCATCGCCCTGTCGTGGTTTATTTCACAACAATGACCCGCTCGCTGTACATTATCCCTTACATACTGTACATCAGTCACTTAGCATTTTCTCCTCCTAATATTATACCTACCTAATACTACCTACTAAGTTCCTAAAAACCGTATCCTCATTATCAGCATGCTGAAGCTGCTTTAGGAGCAAGAACCTTCTAGCATGTTCATTCTTCACTTGGAATGTGCAGGTTTAGTCTTTACGTGACTGATGGAATAGAGCTGCTGGTATTTCTGTGTGCAAGTGCGTGTAACGAGGGGGGGGAACTACGAAGGGGTTGAGGCAAGGACTTTATCTCTAAGTCCCAGGCTGGCCAGCATCACCCTGCTTGGCCTCCTGGATCAAAAAAAGGAGAGCAGGTTAACACACCAGCAGTCCCAACCAACATTATAAGGTTTCATTTCCCTGACCTATATCGTGCATCATTGCAATATTTAATATAAAGTACTGCACAGCTGTGATGTGCAGCTGATTTCAATAAAGTTCCTGATAAAATGTATTTTCTCATTGAATTTATATCATATAAAACTAGAAAAACCTAAGGAATCCATTGTTACCAAGCATGTCATACTAGCTTGTGGCAAAGGAGGCTGTATAAGTTACACTAAAATTTGGCAAGGAAAAACTTTCATGGCCATTTTCAAAGTGGTCCCTTGACCTTTGACCTCAAGATATGTATGAAAATGGGTTTTATGGGTACCCACGAGTCTCCCCTTTACAGACATGCCCACTTTATGATAAGTTTTGTGCAAGTCATAGTCAAGTCAGCACACTGACAGCTGTTGTTGCCTGTTGGGCTTGAGTTTACCATGTTATGATTTGAGCATATTTTTTATGCTAAATGCAGTAACTGAGGGTTTCTGGACATTTTTTTCATTGTTTTGTGTTGTTAATTGATTTCAAATAATAAATATATACACATTTGCATAAAGCAAGCATATTTGCCCACTCCCATGTTGATAAGAGTATTACAAACTTGACAAATCTACCTTTAATGTACATTTGAACAGAAAAAATGTTGAATTAATTTGTGATTAATCACAATTAACTATGGACAATAATGCGATTAATCGCGATTCCATATTTTAATGGATTGACATCTTTAATTTTTTACTATAATAATGTATCAAATGAATGTGAAAGGGGCTGCTCGTGGTGATGAACCTTCAGATGATAATCACCTGAATCTGCAGCTCCACTTGGCTTTGCAGAGCTTTATACAGAGTTTCAGCTCATTGTTTCGCTGTCCAGTCTGCAGCTTTACTGTTTTGGTTCAGTGCTCTCATATATCCATTTTCAGCCACAGCAGGCAGCTGATTTCAGTAAGACAACAAAAAAAGCTCTAAGAATCCACAGTAGACTACCTGCCCAGCACCAAACAGCAGACAGACACAGTTGGCGACCAGCTGGTGAACATAGTGGAGCATTTAGAGAGACAGAGATATGTTTTTCTCAGGAGTTGGTGGAGACCAAAAAGAGAGACGAAAAGAGGGTGAATATTGGACTTAAATTTATCAGGTGACCAGAAACACAACTCCAAATGAGTGATGATACGATATAAGTAAGAACATCTTAGAGACTGTCTACAAACGTCTTGTTGAGTGTCTTAACTTTTAACACGTGTACATGGTATGGGCACCTAGGAACAAAATTAGACTATCCAGAATTACAAACATGGCCAGTAAAATAATTGGGTAAGAGCAAAAACAACTGGGATGTAACACAGGCGAAACAAAAAGCCCGACAACTTGTGCCTGATCCTGTTAATCCTCTTTTAAAAAAAATTATAAAACTGCTTTTGTTGCTGCAAAAAAAATGGCAAAAACGTTTGCGTGTGCAACAGCAGAATACCCTAAGTGTGACCCCTGCCTCAGTCTGCAATCCTCTGTGTGGTTTCACAACGAAGCAGGACGAGGGAGGAGGAAGGAGGGAGGAGGAGGGAGACTGGCACAGCAGAGCGGGCAGAGGCAGCGTTGTGAAAGCAGCTCTTCCTGTTGTGTGGCCCCGAAACCGGGTGTATAGGGGTTCCCAGAGCATCCTGGTGGCTGTATTCTTTTTTTGGTTTTTCCCCCTCTCCCTTTCTCCCGTGCAGTGGTTGCCACCCCACACGTCCAAACACCCATCAAACACACACACACACACACACACACACACACACACCGCCACCACCCCTCCTCCAGGAAACTCGTTGGCCTTCAATGAGACAGCACTAACTGTAGGCGTTTCCTGGCCATTGGTCGAGCCGAGCACGCAGGCAGAAACACACCACCACCACCACTGCTGCACAGCTGCAACTCACACCAAACTTCTTACTTAACACCCCCTCCCACCAAGCTGAACACCATCTCTAACCACATCCCACATCCACCCTGACCTTCCTCACACAACCACATACCTACAATTGTTGCTGTTACATAAATCTTCCATATCAAAAACATATATAGGTGGAATGTAATTTACTCTATTGAGGTATTTGTACTTTACTTGAGTATTTCCATTTTACTTTATACGTCTATTCTACTACACTTCAGAGACAAATATTGCGCTTTTTACTCTACATTTATTTAACGAATTTATCGGTTATAGTAACTCCTCAGATTCATATTAGTAATACAATATATAAATCAACTAATAAATGATGTATTATTATAGATTAAGTAAGTGTATAAAGTAATTTGAATAAGCTCCATCAACTGCAACATGAGTGATGCACACATTAATGCATCAATAATTATAATCAGGGGAAAAAAATAACCTATGCTATAAGAGGTAGTCCACAGTTTTAGGATATGGGATCCACGGATTACTTACTGTACATAGAATCTACTTAACCTAACCTTTCTATGGTATTTATTTAACTACTAATTATTATTTTCTATGTGCTGTTTTTTTTAATTATCTTTTTTTTTTGTTGCATTTAATCAATTAATTAATTAATTAATTAATTAATTAATTAAGGCTTCTATATTACTACCATGGTTATTATTATATTATTGTTTTACTTATTACCTTTAATTTGAACCAATTCATTAAATATTATATATAGATATATATATACATATATATCTATATATATATTATTTTTTAAATTATTTTTATTTTCTCTGTAACTTTACGTCTCGGGGTGGGAGGAAGGCTGGACCTGTTTCTGTGTGGGAGTGGGAAGCGATGTGCATGTGTGTGTATATGTATGTGCAAATTAGATGTTAAATGTAAGATATAATGTCTTGTATTACGGCACTGTTGTTATGTTTTGTTATGTTTGTTATGCTGTGTTTGGAAAAAATGAATAAAAGAATTTAATAAAAAAAAACATTTATTTTTATTAAATTCTTTTATTCCTTTTTTATTCCTTTTTTTAATAAAATTAATGAAATTAAAATCAATAAAATTTAAATTAAAATCAATAAAATTAAAACTAATTAAAATTTTTTTTAAAAATTAATACAATTATAATCAGGGGTGGAAGTAACAAATTACATTTACTCTCGTTACAGTAACAGATTTGTTTTTTTGTGTAGGCCTACTTTTTGTATTTTAAAAAATCTGTAATTTTACATTTACTTTTTTTAAGTCGCTACATATCAAAAGTCACACATGAAAAAGTCCTGATAAACTGTGTGAGAATGAAGCAGAAGAGAGGAGATGAATCAGCAGCTGCAGGTGTGTCTCAGGTGTGTCTGTGCTAGCTCCGCCTCCAGAGAGGTGACGCACACGGAAATGATACTTCATAAATGTTTCCGTTCACGGTCACAGTTCACAGGCTGCACACTTCAAACACAATCACATTAAGGATCATATGTTGTGTGGTAATAATAAGCATCAGCTATTGTACCTCGGCATAGTTAACAAACCAGTATTTTGATGATAAGTGACCCACCCAAGATGTTCATCACCTGTATACAGTCGGAGCACGTTGGTCCTGGATTTCGGCGCCGTTCAGACAGGTGAGTTCTCTTCTATCTCCATGACAACAACACACTGCTGAACTCTCAAGATGACAACCTCAACAGCATCCACTTTGTTGCCTAGCAACGCAGTTAAAGCGTGCACGCGGTGGAGTTGTTTAATGATGGGGATGTTTATTTCTTCTTCTGTTGATTCTAAAAGAAGTTTCAAGCTCCATTGTGTCTATAGCTCTTATTATTTGCCTTATTATTTTATTGATTGTTGTCTGGTTGATTCCTGTGAGGCTACACTTGATAATTTATAATCAGTTTTATGCACACTACAGAGTGCCTGTCTGTTGGTTTGGACATAAGGGAACTTGTTGCTGATGTTGTTCCACTTGTGTAAAACTTGACATTTAATCCTATATCTGGTATATTTTGTTGTACTTTGTACTTTGTACTACTAACTTTTTTACAGCTTTTTAACTAACATGTTTTGCACTATGAAACTTTGATGCTGGAAACTTGAATTTCCCTCGGGATCAATAAAGTTACTATCTATCTATCTATCCATCTATCTAAAGATATAACTTGACAGTACTTTTACTTGAGTACAATATTCTAGTACTCTTTCCACCCCTGCGTTGTACTTTACATGAGTATTTACACCCCCAACTTCATTTATTTTACAACATTAGTAAGTAACTTTGCAGATTCAGATTAGTAATAGTTTACAAAATATAAATCAACTAATAATTAATGATGTATTATTATAGATTAAGCTACCTGGAAGTGTATAAAGTGAATTAGCTCCACCTTTATTAACAGAAATATTAGTGATGCTTACACATGATGAAAGCATCAATATTTATAATCCAGTGATATATATTATTCTGCATAATGAGTACTTTTTACTTTTGGTACTTGAAGTATATTTTGTAGCTGATACTAGGGATGCACCGATCTAACTTTTTCAGTCGCAATACCGTTTCTGATACCTGGACTTTAGGTACCGGTCCGATACCGGTGTTTAATTAATAAGCTGTATTATTAATTTATATTACCACAATTACTGTAAAACTGGGTAAAACAAAATGTAACATATAAATAATTGCTATTTATTATTAAAATAATAAATTGTATACCAGCAACTGCTCAAAATTTAAACAGGAATTAAAATTACAGTATATAATATATTGTATATAAACATAAAATTGAAGTGAATAGATCAACCCCATTGTCACCGATAACTGATCCACCTATTTGAGTCAGTATCGGCCTGATATCCGACCCGGTATCGGTGCATCCCTAGCTGATACCTTTACTTAACTAAGATTTTGAATGCAGAGTTTTGTTTAGAGCATTTTTACACTGTGGTATTGCTATTCTTAATTAAAAGACGAGAGAGTACTTCTTCCACCACTGAAAACATGTGCAACAGTCCTCCCTAAATCAGCTGCCCGGGAAAAATCCAGCACACTTTTTTCCAGGGCTGGTATTGTCACAGTAATGTCAGCAAACAGTTATATTCATCTTCAGGGTGTCACATCACTCACTATTTTATATTTACTGGTGTTGTTTATGGCTCCCTTGTTAAAAGTACCATTATTAATCTGTCATTCTGGAGTTTGGCTTTAACTATTCAGCCCATACTGATAATATGTGGTGACAAGATGTTGTGTTAATCTGTTAACATATTCACACATTACTTATGTTATTGTTTAAAATACACATTGCTAGCATTGCTTTTATAAATCTAACATCTGATAGTTATTGTGATCAGCTCACACTGAGATTTCCACATACTAAACACTTTGAGGATACATAAATGTTCCCGCCTAAACGTTTGACAAACACGGCAAAACATATGGATGTGTTGAGAAATCGTGCTGACAGAGAGCAGTCTTTGGAGCGCAATAAGAGGATGTCAAATAAGGAACAGCAAAGTAAAACCCACTTTATTTCTGTCTGGTGCAAGTGTGTCACAATGTCGGGGTGGGAACATCGGCCCTGCTTCTCTGACAATAGAATTAAAAACTGCTGCAACTTCGATTTATAGATGCATTACGGGCACTTCTCTGCAGAGTATTCTATCGTAGAGTTGAAGTACTCTTAAGTCACCATAATTGTGCTGGGGCAATACATGTACATTTATGAGGCTGCACTTAGACTGAAACAAAAATCTTGTTTTTTAATCCTCTTGTGAGAGATTTAACATTTTTATGAGTCTACAGAGGGCGAATTAAAAATCCTGAATTTCTTGACTGAGAAAAGATTATTAGATTTTTGTTAGGGCTGCACGATTTAGAAAAAATATCTAAAATATCTTGCAATTGTGATGTGATTTGCAATACTAGAGAGAATTATTTTTTGATGAATTTTTACATAATTATTTACATTTTAATTGAAAAACATATTTAAATGATTACGGTGTGATTTATTGCAGGGATCCGTATCAAACACAGATGTTTTTTTTTAAAGTCTGTTGAGTAGGATGTGTAGGCCAGGACATCTCTGCAGCACCACAATATTTAATTTAAAATGGTATTTTGACACACATTTCACCTTTAACAAATACTGCAATTTCCTCCTCATCCTGCGATTTGAAAATTGCAGTAGGCCATATTGCGATTTCGATAAAATTTCTATTAATTGTGCAGCCCTACTTTTTGTTAATGACACATTGAAATCAAAACAGACCATCTCATTAGATTCCCAGAATCCTTTTTTGTTGTTATGGATCCACATTGTTTGACATTGAGGTGTTTAACAAAGGAACATTGTGACCTTGTGATGTTTCATGCCTCTCAACTTGCCCAGCAGCACAGTTCAGTATTTTCCTAAAACACAGAGCCTCACGCTCAATGTTTGCACGTCACTGGAAAAGACAGTTAAAACTACAAAAATGTCTCAGAAAATCCATCTCCTACTTATTTCAGGGAGTTGAAGAGAGAATCCCACTGACTCCTCAAACACTTTTGGTCTCTGGGGATGATTGTGTGTCCCGTCCTGTCCGTCAGTGTGACATTTACACCTCTTTGTTTGCCGTCTTTTGGTGTCACCGCTCATCATTTGTAGTTGCCACCATCCTTATCTGACCCTTGGCCTTTCCCAGAATGCCATGGGTCACCAAAGACGTCTTAGCCCCAAAGCTTTCCTCACTGTCCGTGTCGCCATAGCAACTGGATGTTGCTGGGGAGCTAGCCAGAGCAATGACCGAGTCAGTCGAGTCTCTGACTCTGTGGACTGTCGCGGGTCGGGCTGAGGATGGCAGGGCGGCGTGGGACGGAGGAGGGGTGTCGCACTGAAAAAGAAGGTTCCGTTTGTTACCGTCCAAACTGGCCGCGCTGCTCTCGTCCTCGTCCTCAGCCGAGTCCCCGCTCTTGTCCTGCGCCTGGTCGTTGAGCAGAGTGACCAGGAAGTTGATGTACTTCACAGCAAGACGGAGGATTTCGTTCTTGCTGAGCTTCTTGTCGGGCGGGTGCGTGGGAATGAGTTTTCTCAGCTCGGAGAACGCCCCGTTCACATTCTGCTGCCTCCAGCGCTCGCGGCTGTTGGTGAAGACACGGCGAGCGATTTTCTGAGGAGGGCCTCCTAGACACACATAATCACTGTCTGAGTGTGCAGGGCCTTAAAGGACATAAGAAGAAGTTAATACATATTATTATCGTCAACAAATCCCATAAAAAAGACTAAAACTAACAATGAAATGATTCTACTGACAAGTATTGGGTAGCAGGGCTGCAACTAGCAATTATTTTCATTCTCGATTTGTTGTTTGGTCTATAAAATGTTAGAAAATGGTGAAAATTTTTCAAAAACCTCAAAAGATATTAAATTTACTGTCATAGAGGAGTAAAGAAACCAGAAAATATTCACATTTAAGGAGCTGGAATCAGAGAATTTTAACTATTTTTTAAAAAAAATTACTCTTAAAGATTAATGGATTATCAAAATAGTTGCCGATTATTTTAATAGTTGACTACTAATCGATTAATCAGCTCTATTATGTAGCCAGAACATGATATATATTATTGCCATATTTAAAAAACTATAAAACACTTCAATGAGCCACACTGTTGCACTGGGACATCTTCATCATTATGGTGAACACACTTTAGTCTATTTTGAGTCAATCCTGCCTAAACTGCTTTGCTACTGTAAATACTCGCTAGAGCACCGAATTTGTATTAATCCACCAAGGAAAATAGTCCCCCAAAAATGCACCTTTTACCCTTATTTAAGTAACATTTGCTAAAAACTACAGCGCCCTGCCATTTTAGGGAATTATTTAACCTTTTAAAAACATCTAAATATGTATCTATGACCCATTTAAAAACAAATAAAAACATTTGTGTCTTCAGTAAGAACAACTGGGCTTGGGGCTGAAAGTCACAGACAGGTTAAAGGAACAATATGTAGCATTGACAGTTAGCATTTAAAATGGGTAACAGCAGTCCAAATGCAAAACATTGGAGCCGTGGCCCGTCCGCTCCTCTGGGGTGACTGATAGCAGTTAGTGCATGTTTTCGCAATATGAGGGTTACCTTCTAGACACGACCGTGTTAGCCTTTGGCCAGCAGCAGTAGTTGGAATCACTTCACCGGCTGTGTGTCTCAAATTCTCGCTGCCTTGATGACCATAGAGATATGTGTCGAGGCTTTTCATGTCGGGTAGAATCTAATGTTATGTTATCTCTGTTGATCCAGTCTGTTTGCTTGATTCCGTGGCTGCAGAAGGATGTGTTTGGGTGCCAGTTTGTTTCATATGTGGCAGCGGGGTGTTGAAATGGGCAGGACAAGATCACACCGGACAAGATAAAAACAGACGTTCCGGACGTTCCGAACATACTGGCTGTAGCATTGTTGTCAGAAAAGCCAGTATTTCATTTTAGCATGTTCCTTTAATCTGTGATGACATATCATGGTCATTTTATGATTTATTACGGTAAATATATAACCTATTGGTCCTTTAAGGAAGTAGGAAAGTACTGAGAGACGTACTGACACATCAGACTAGTTGACAATAAGAAAAATACCAGAATATCGGCAACCGTATCTTTTAAATACATTAGATATTAACCTTCTCCATGATGTGAGCAGCGATTCCATCAGTACAATTCCAAACATGCAAACATTCACATATAGTAACCATGGCTGTGTCAATATTGACGTGTGATTTTTTTATTTGGTCTCACAGGAACTCACAATCATTGATCTCCACCTCAAAGTGTGACGAGGGTCTTCTCTTGATCCGGCTGCTGTTGATGACACCATAGTTTCCTCCTGAGGGACCCAGGTAAGAACTAGAGATAAAAACACAGCAACATGTGTGAAAATGTGACATTTTTGTGTATAACCGCCGTCACAATCAAGTGCAGAGAAATATAAAAAAGAAGGTTTACAATGTGAAGTCGTTCCAGCATCTCTTCTTTTAAAACGAAAGAAATGTTGGAGGCTGGATGGAGAAATCAAGAAGCTGGTGGAGGCCATTATCTGCGGTGTGATTATGTCGGTGGCGTTGATTGAGTGTGCATGCAGAGTTTTCGCCCGGTCTCATTAAGTCTGGTTACTAGCTGATTCTACTTCAAGGGGATGAAATGGATCAATGTTTTCTGCTACAAACAGACCAGAGAGAAGTGAGGAGGGAATCTTATTCCCAGACCTGCGTGACAGATGGTGAAACCTTAGATGTAGAAAAAAAGTCCCACTTTTTTACATAGCTGATGCTCCGTTGTTACAGAAAGAAACTGTGAGGAAAATCCTTTTTGGAGTAGAGAATAGATGAACAGTAGGAGGGCTTTGACAATGTCTGCAAACGAAGGCCTTTCATGAGTGTAAGCAAAGAGTTGCCAACTCTACGAGCCCCAAAAAGAGTTCTGTTTTTTCAGTTCAGCGACTAAATTTAGCTGCAATTAAAAGTAGACGTATAGTTTCAAAAGTGATATCAGGTTTTTGGTACTAAACGTTACACAAAAAATATTACATGATGCAACTTGTGTTCAGCGACCAAATGTCCTGATGAGTAAATTTAGCGTGAGAAATGTGAGCTCTCTTCATAACAGCACACATCCTGCTGTCAATTCTTCATAACCGTACAGCGTAGCCACAATTAATCACAATGGGAAGTCGTGAAATCCCAGCAGTTGAGGTTTCATGTGAAACAGAATTCTTTTTATTTATTTTTTTTTGTATTGAGAGTTTCACATCTGTTTGCATGCCTGGTGAAACGGAGGTGAATGAGCATTTATGTGTGTTTTATTTGATATACTGTATGATGTTCTATAGAGGGCTGAAGTTATATTATACAATTTTACATAGCTCAAATTTCTTTACATTATTAAATGCAACCTCCAGCATGAAACTGATATTCTACCTCCACGATTATTTAAAGCAGCAGTGGGTAGAATTGGAGCAAATTTGATTAAAAAAAATAAGTTATTTTTATAAAACGGTCACTATGTCCTGACAGTAGTGCATGAGACAGATAATCTGAAAAAAATCACGTGCCTTTGTGTCCTCCGGTGCTCCTAACGGCATCTGCAAGATTTCACAGACCGGAGGAAAACAACCAATCAGAGCCGAGCTGGAATATGAATTAATATTCTGTTACTGTAATGCCCATTTTATCGCCTCAAATGTTTTCAGAAACATCTTGTAGTGTACTGTTTAGTTGTAAAATGAGAAAATTTGTGACCCGGCAGTCATGTTGAGATCAGTTGAGGAAATACCAAGCACCGCCCACCAGCTGGAGATTTAGATTTTTTAAAGCCTGAAAACAGAGCCATGAGGAGGTGCAGAAGTCTAGTTTCCTCTCAGAACACTTGAATTACAATATGCTGAAAGGTTATTATGGAATTTTTGCCCAATGATGCCAAAAATATTCTGCCTACTGACGCTTTAATACACAGTCTGCTCATAACATTTGGATATTGCATAACACGATCAGTGCTGTCTGCTAATGCTATGGTTCCCAACCTTGGGGTCAGGACCCCTCAAAGGGGTCGCAAGATGAAAAATGAGGAGTTGCAAGATGATTTACCAGATAAGAAAGACGTAAAAACACAAAATTATGTTGATTGTTTTCTGACTTTTCGCCACCCTTTTCTTGTGGAATAGAAAGTTTTGCTTCTTTAGGTGCCAAAAATGATTCAAATGAAACAATCTGAGAAGGGAAAACCACTCTGCTCAGCTGGTGAGGGTCTGATAAAGCAAAACGGTTGCTTCTGGATGAATCCATATAAGCCAAATCTCACCTGGTGAAGAATGGGTGTGCAGACAGGTACTGCTGAGGCAGCAGGGGTCCTGGAGAGAGAGCTAAAGGGCCCCCAGTAGCTCCAGAAGCTCCGGGGCTGGCCACGGGCAAACAGGCCAGCTGACTGCGGCGAAGCTCCCCGTGGGGCCCATGTAGCAGGTTGGGAATTGGGTGTAGGGCAGTCAGAGGGGTGTTGGGGAGCGGGAGAGGTGGTTTGCTGTGTCCAAGGCTGATGACTGGAATGTGTGGAGGAAGAGGAGAGGAGGATGAAGACGTAGGGAAGGAGGTTGGAGGTGGTAAAGGGTAAGAGGTGGTCTTGGCTGGCGCCGGGAGGAGCGGAGGTGGAGAGGAAAGAGTTGGGGACCCGTTGGCAAAAGCAGCAGCAGCAGCAGCAGGGGCTTTGGTGCTTTTTGGTCCTCCTCGCTTCTCCTCCTCCTCCTCCTCCTTCACCTCCTCGGTCTCCATGACGATGGGCTCAGGTGCAGCAGCTGTATCTGTGTGGTGGCTGGTTAACACCGTCGTTGTGGCGATGGGGGACTGAATCGAGCCAGCGGTGGGGACATCCGTGTGTCCCCTGTGCCCTGTCTTGTTAACAGGACGCGGGCTGCTGATGGAGTCCGCTAAAGTCTTGTTGTGGCCGGGACTGTGCTGCTCTACAGAGGCACAGGATGAGGAGGAGGATGAGGAGGATGAGGAGGAGGATGAGGGGCGAGGTAGGTTGGGGGGTGAGGCAGGTTGGCCGGTGGGGTTCAGCTTCTCCATCATCGTGGTGACGACTCTGGGGGAATACCTGTTAGTTCACTGCCCAGCGTGTGTGTCAGTGTGTCTTTATATGTGTGTGAGAGTAAACAACATGTTCATGTCCACACCTGCAGCTTGTCCTAGAGAGCCCTTTAAACCTCTCCTAACCTAGTGTCTTTTCCTTATAACCCTTTATTTCCTCGTCCTTTTGTTCAACTTTACTGCAGATTGTGCAATATTTTGCTGCTCTACCTCCTTAGAAATGTCGATTTTCCTCCGGCCAACCGGAAATCCATCAGTTGCTCTTATCGTTGCCAGTATGTGAGTCTTCTATCCGCTCAGTCCAGACTATAATGTGCCTCGGGTGGAACTGCAGCTGGCCTCTGATCCAGCCTTATTACCCATCATTCTGCTCTAAACGTCAGCCTGTATTTAATCCCTTTTAACGGAGGGCTACTTCTGTGGTGTCGTCTCTAGGAGCAGCGTGGAGCCGGGGCGGTTGTTGTTGTTGTCTGATGTGGAGTGGATGTTTCTCACAGTGCATCCTGAGCAGCAGATTCTAGGTTTTGAACGAGTCTCTGCTCTTTATGAGTCCGTCCGTTTGTCCGTCTGTCTGCCTGTCTTTGAGGATGTGCGTCAAAATCCTTTCACAATTCAAAACGTCCCAGACTCCCGAAAGACTGGATTGATATCAAAGAGTCTGGTGAACAAAAGAAAAACAAACTCAGGATAGATATTTGGTTTGTATAAAAATGTGCTCAAAGGTCATAAATGTACTAAAATGTCAGGAGAAGTTGTTGTTGGCAGTTTTGTTCGTTTGACATCTGAATTTGATTCATCACACACTACTGATGAGATGTTAAAATGCTGGATAACAAGTGAATTAACAGTTGTACTCCTTCTTCACGGAGGGAGACGTTAGTTTTTACTCTGCTCTGCGAGGCGTATATGACTCTTATGATTTCTCAGGTTTTGCAATCGCAAGTGTTCCTGTTTTGTCTTTTCTAGTGGTCATGACTTTATTTCAGACAGTTCCCTCTTTCACATCGACATACGGACGACCCTCGCAGGTAGTTTTTTTTTAATCATTTAATTTTGCAGCACTGTTATATTTACTGTCATATAGAAGAACTCTTAGAGAAGCTACACAGAAAGTTACAGATGAATATTTAAAAGATCACAGTGTGAGATACTCAGCACTGCGTGGGTATTTTAGCTGAAAACACATTTGTAAGATAATTAATTTTGCTGTGGAAGCCAAGAAACAAAGCAATTATGGCTGCACATATATTTTGTTGTAGCATATTTTAATAACGAATATTTTATACAGAATTTTTAGTCCAGCCTGTATTCTCTATCACAACTTTTGGCACATTTCTGCACAACAAGCTGTCTAATAGTTTACATTAATTCCTTAAATAAAATATCTTTGATAATTTTGACAAACCTTTATAATAATTCATTAAAATAGTCTTTATTAAAATGGTTATTTCATTAGCACTAGATTTTATATTTTTCCAATTTATGTTTTTCCTTTCTGTTGAATCTATTTATATTTTTATTATTGCTATTGTTGTGTATTTTGTATATTTACCGTAATCAGACTGGTTAGAAAACAATATTTATACATTAATTCAGCTTTCAACAGAGTAATTTGTAACAACAAACCATCTTACATGACTTTTGACATAATATTAAATTTCTATCTTCATCTATTTACCTCTAAATAGCCACATTTTATTACCAGTTTTCAACACAAACTATTTTATTAAAAGTCCATTCTGTATATGACATATGGCACATATGACAGAAACTCTAATCAGATGCTGTTTTGTTATAATTAATTAAATTATATATTTATATATATTTGTTAGAATAGAATAAAACATATTAAATAAGTACTCACAGATACATTACGACGTCCGGTGTGGCTCGTCTGTCTGTCATGCAAAATCCGTCAGAGTTTAAGTGATCTGTGAACGCACATGTTGTATCTCCTCAGTGTTTAACACCCTCCTCCTCCTCCTCCTTCTCCTCCTCCTCCTCCTCCTCCTCCTCCTCCTCCTCCTTCAGGTCGCTGTCACTCCACTACAGCCTGTCAGTGTCCGTCTGTCAATCTCTGAGGTCAGAACTGTCTGACACCACTCAAAACACTCCTCATACTCCTGTGAAGCCCTTTTAAAAATCAGTATTAATGAGAAATTAAAAACTTGAGTCCCAAATATTCACAAAGAGATTAAGTCGGATTTATATCGTCCAAACGCACATATTGTGTTTTTCGTTGTGAAGTTGCCCCTTTGAACGAAGGAAGCGTGGAGATGTTGTCTCTCCATATGTCAGTCTCACCTCTCTCTGTCTCCCTCTCTCTCTCTCTCTCTTTCACTCTCCTGTCTATCCCTTCCTTCGCTCTCTCTCTTCGCCAACAAGACACAATGCTCTAGCTGGTTGCCAGTCGGAGAGCTCTGGTACTGGCAAGTGTGAGGTGGGAGAGAGAGAGAGAGAGGGAGAGACGGGGGAGAGAGAGAGGGAACCATGTTGCAAGGAGAGTTTTCCGCTCCCTGCTGGACAAGAGGATGTGCTAGTACAATATGGTTGCTGCTGATAAGAGCCTCAAAAGCTGCCTGTGGCCTGTAGATAAGGAACCTTCACCACCCTCCCCCCCTCCACCTCCACCACCAATACCAGCACACACACTTTTCATAACACTCACACACACCAGCGGGTTCACGCTTACATGCATGTACGCACACACACTCATCACACTCTACTGGTCAGTCCCAGACTTTAAAGGGACCTGGACTGTGTCCAAGAAAATATCTGCAACTGTACTTATATCACAATATAATAAATAGACAATGGTACACACACATGCTTCTTTATACACAAATACAGTAGAGGGGATGTTCATATATAGACAACGCCAAAAGAAGCCCTTTGGGAATCACTTATCTATGTAAAGATGTCTGCTTTTAATGATTTTTACATGTTGATTATTAGCTATGAATCCCTTATGATGTGTATTTGTGGCAGCATTATAAAAAACACACAAATAATGTTCTTTTATTGTGGATTTGAGACAACTTGTTTTAATAAAGGAGGTGAAACACAAAAGAGAGGAGGATGATTCTAATTGATTGTCTTACCCTGGTTGTCATGATCTCAGTAGGTCCATTCATCAATTAGTCGATCAACACATAATGAATCTGTTCTGATAATCAAGAATTGTTTCAGTCATTTTAGTAAATTAAATATTGAAACTAAATATATTTAGGCTTTGGATTGTTGGCTGTATAAAACAAGCAATATGAAATTATAATGGGCAATCTCACTATTTTCCAACATTTTGAAAGGCTAGACAAACAATGAATCGCTCAATCAAGACAATAATAGAGCTGCAACGATTAATAGATTATTTGATTAATTGATTAATTGATTAGTTGTCAACTATTTAAGTAAAAATTCTCTGATTCCAGCTTCTGAAATGTGAATATTTTCTGGTTTCTTTACTCCTCTGTGACAATAAACTGAATATCTTTGAGTTGTGGACAAAACAAAAGACATTTGAGGACGTCATCTTGGGCTTTGGGAAACACTGATCGACATTTTTCACCATTTTCTGACATTTTACAGACCAAACAACTAATCGAGAAAATAATATAATCGACAGATTAATAAAAAATGAAAATAATTGTTAGTTGCAGCTGTAGAAAATTATATATATATATATACTGTATATACAGTATGGACTTGAGTCAGCTTTTCTGTTATGACATCAGAGCACACCTGTGTCACTGATGACCAACGCTCAAGTCGTCATCGTGGTAACTTTCCTCTCCAAGAGCTCCCAAACTTCCTTCCTAAATCTATCTCTCACCCCTCCTCCTCTGTGCTCACCCATTCCTGTTCTTCCTAAAGTCTCTCTCTCTCTCCCTCTCTGTCTGTCTGTCTGTCTGTCTCTCTCTCTCTCAACCTCAGGGTCAGCTCCTCTTTTACGTTCCCTCAGTCATTTCCTTCTTAGACAGACTGAAACACAAACATTATAAAGGCTTTACAGTTAGTGACCTTCAAGGTCCTGGGAAAGACAGAAAGCAGCGCTGAGCAACTGCTCAACAAATCTGTCATCACCGTCATCATCATCATCATGATCATCATTGTAATTTTTCTCATTGTAGTCAACATCATCATCATTATAATAGGCACTGGGTCTGAATATGCTGAATAGTACAGTCAGAGTGCAGACAGTGTCATCTATTGGTCTGTCACACTCTTTTGCGTCCGGCAGCTGTGGTTCCAGTTGGTCGCTCTCTGTGTGCCAGAATAACGTTGCAGTGGCACCGCTGAGCCTTCAGATGCTGCACGAATTTGCCTGTAACATATAAAAAGCTACACAAGGGACAGAGAGAGATCCTTTGGGATTAACTTCTCCTCTGCTTTATATGCTCCTCTTAAAAGTAACGCAAGTCAATATTGTCACATTGCTGTATTATCAGTTATACAGTTTTGGTTCTTTAAAGGTGTTTGTTTTGTGCCTGTTGCTTTTTGGGATCAATTGAAATATAAGTTTTTATTTTATTTTCTCTCTTTTTTTTTTTTAGCAAGGCATAAAAAGAAACACTAACAGAACAAAAAGAGGAAGACAAGAGCAGTGACTACAGGCCGTACAGAAACATGTCATCAGGGAATAAGAGAACAAGATTAGGTTATAGGAGTCTGTAGGGTAGATGGATTAGAAAAAAAACTGAATATAAAAACTAATAATAATACTAATTAAAATAAAATAAAATAAAAAATGTTAATACTAATTCTACATTTGCCGCCACCAAAGCTACAACTAATAACAATAATAATAAAGTGAGGAGGAATGCCACCCCGTCCACGGAATAAAATACATAAAACCTTAATAAAAATGCTTTAACATTTTTCAGTGCTTGTTTATAATTATTTGTGCCTGTTTGTTCTGCTTGGAAGTATAATAAAGAAAAATAAATACATTGTCAAAGTCAAGACAGAATGATTGAAATGGGCCCTTTAACTGTTTTGGTCCAAATATCTGAATTTATATTATAATATTTAATATATTTTAGATGGACTTCCAGGTAAAAATGGACAAAGACAAATTGGGATAAAAGCACTTCGTATGTAAATATATTTTATTATTGTTTTATTTTCAGTATATTTGTTCTATGTTCATGTGTTTATAAGCAGCACATTAAAAAATGTACTTTGAACTGTTTTGATTTTTATTTTTTTACAGCAAAAACAGACTTTAAATGAAACTGAAATAAAAACAAGTTGGGAGAAAAGCAATTTACAAGTAAATAGATTGTATTATAGTTTCATTTTCTTACATATTCTGCTGTATTTGAGTGTAGGAATAGTGGATATTACATTGAACTATTCTATAATAGTATTTTTTGTGATTATCACTGAAAATTTGTACACTTTTATAGGTGCCTGTGTCTTTTTTATTGTATTTTGGGTTCTTGGCAGCTTTATAGTTAATTAAATTAAAAAATATAAGTTTAAATTATAGCTGAGTTTGTGCTGAAAAAAGGGTAAAGACAGTTCATCAGTTGCCAAACAAAAACAAAAATAAATGCATAGAAACATGGAAACAATTATCCAAACTAAGCCTTGATTGCGGTTTTAGTTGCAAAAGCCTCCTAATTTCTTTATCTTTGTAAAGATAAAAAAAACAAATCAGTGTACATTTTGGGTTTCCCCTTCTTACTGTAAACACCTGATTCTCAAACAGTCACAGTTTTCTGGGCAGGTCCCTCAACAGAGAAAAAGACCCAGAAGACGAATGGTTGACTTTCTCATTTACGGCTCAGTGTGAACACCCAAACTGTAAACGGGGAATAATAATAGAAACAAACGATAACAGACAGCTTCCGCTTTTCCCTTGAGTGAGGAAGAAATCAAGAGAGGATTGTTTTAATCTCAGAGCCTCGCTGTCACGCCCTCCTCCTCCTGGCTATACCTCAAAATACCCAGCTCGATAAATGCAGTATCGATGGGGGAGCTGCCATTGTGCAGGAGTAAAGTGTGTGTGTGTAGCTGCGTGAAAGCCAGGGTCAGGCTATTTGTTAAAATACCCGAGAGACTTCAGTAAAAGCCAATGTAAAGGTTCTCTCTCTCTCTTTGTGTGTGCGTGTGCGTGTGCGTGTGCGTGTGTGTGTGCACCTGCAGAAACAGCATTGATCTTCTTGCTGTGCCAGGAAACGTGATATGAGGGTGAGGAGTGGAAAATGAAAAGCTTGTGGCCTGTTCGTGGTGTTAAGAAAGAACCAGCTGTTAAATTATAGTCCATAATTAATAACTGATATTACCCGGTGTCCAATCGTTACAGACACATACTGATGTTTCTTAAATGGGTAGCAGAGTTAAAGCCTATAGTTGCCAGCCTTTAAAGCTGTGAAATATCGCTGCAAAATAAATTCATTTCATTGCGTTATTGAGCAATAGCAAGCGATGACGGAGCTGATCTTTGGGCGAAACAGAGAGCCGAAGAGACCAAAATTAAAGAAGTTATCATAGCTTATTAGCTGTGTTGCACCCTCCTCTGTCGCAGTAATTGCTTCACAAAAGAGACAGTTATAAGACAGGAGACAGTGGTACAAATATGAATGAACTGTGGGAATTTTAATTGCCTTGTTAACGACGGGGCTAACAGGCTTGCTAATTGACAGCAAGCTCATTAGCTTGTTTTTCCCTCTTTAGTCAGCCTTTATTGAATGAAGTGATGTACAATCCCTGGAACAAAATGCCAGAACGTAGACAAAAGCTTGGGGAGTTATTGTTATTATGTCCGTTAATGGCTACTGTGTTGGCAGTTAGCTTGCCTGTTACAGTATTTCACCGACTAGCCTTGAGAGGGGCATTCGGCCAGGTCAGCGGATGAATTTTGCTGAGCATGCACTTTCTAAAGCGATGAGCATTTAAAGTGAGACTATTGGTGCCTTCAAATGGGGTCGTGTTTACCGTGTTTACGAGATGAGTCCATATGAACGCCCCCCTCAAGTGGAAAGTTTCTGAAAGGTCAGAGTTCATGAGTTGTTACGTGTTTATTGACGTTGTCAGAAATGGCCGAGGCCATCGAGGTTATTTTTTGGCGCATAATAAGTATTAATGTATTGTAATTTTAGTCGTATATTGTTTTACTTCGTAATTTTATAATATGTCTGAGGAAAATGTTGATATTCCCAATTTATATTCATAATATTTTATTGTTCAACACAGGCCATTTCGGTAGAATATGATAATAGAATATAAATAATTTAGTTTTACTTTTGTACGGCACTTTTTAGGCGGCCGTTTTACTGGCGTACGGTAATCTCTTTCAGTCCAAAATGGCGGCAGCGCAGCTTTACTGCTCGGCGCTGATGTTTTTGTTGATTGACTTTCACTTCTTGGCAATATACATGCTTTGATGACAATAAGTGGAGTAGGGGGGAGGGAAGGAGGTGGCAGGTAGTTGTGAGGCTGCAGCTTTCGTTAGTTTAATGTTCTGTTTTGCTTCAGTTTAATTTAGTTTTGTTGAATTTCTCAGGTTCAGTTTTTGCCCTTTGTTTCAGTAAACGTTTTATTAATAAGTACCACCTTTTTGCACTACTTCTGCTTATCAACCTGGTTCTTCAACATCCTTTTTAAAGTTTTCCGGTGCCAAGCAACAACATCTGCCCTTTTTATGGGGTGACAGTGCTACAAGTGGCCAATGTGACCACAGCTGGCACCAAAAATCAGTCGCTTTAAACTTGGCTAAATGTTTTGTAACAGTAGCACAAGTAGAGAATAGAGAGAGACGACTGACATAGAAATGTCACTTACTAGGGCTGTCCTCGACCAAAGAAATTCTTAGTCAACTAACACTCGTATAGGATTTTGTCGACTAATCGATTAGTTAATTTAATTGGCAGATCTGTAAAACTGAGTTTCTCCACAAAGAATCACACAAAAGCACCACTTTAAATCTTGTGTTTACCAGAAATGTGCTCATATGTTTTCTTTGAAATGAGTCATTCAGCATGAAAAAATCATAAAAAGTAATATTCGACTAAAGACCAAAATGACTGTTTGGTCGACTAAATGACTAAGAGGGGGCAGCCGAAAGTTAGCCTAACATTAGCCATCGTAGGCTACCAAGTTAGTGAGCAATTTCAGAAATCTCACTTTATAACACCAATACTTTTCACCCTCATAAAATACAGTGTGACCTTTAGTCATAAAAGCCTAATATGAACACACAGTGAGGACAAACACAAACACATGCAGATGCCCAAGAAAACACACGCACACACACACTCCCAAAAGTGGGCTCCATGGCCTCGTTTCCTTCACGTCACGTAAACACTATTGTGTGCCGGGCGATAGGGATCACTGGAACCTAATTGTCTGAGGCAATATTCGCAGTGCATTTCATGGAGAAAGTGACAAACAATGCTGCGAGCGCTGGCCGGGACCGACGCTCTCTCTCCTCCTCTCTGCTGCGACAGATGTCCACTCTATTTATTTTTCCTGATTGTCCTGGAGACCGGCCATCCGACGACAGAAAATGACAACAAGAAGAGTTTGAGTTTATGTGGGAGATACAGGTCACAACATGAGGATGTGTTCACACTGCCAGCCTAGAATTTGATCCTATAGTTGCATTAACATGACAGATCCACCTCATCAGGACTCAGCAGGTGTTTGATTAAACTAGAGGTGACAAAAGGAGCATGTTGCAATATTATTGACACTATATACACTCAGTCTCATACACCGTTCGTAGCTATACCTACGAAAAGTAATGCACTGTAATTCGTTTATATCCCACAAAATCAAGTAGTGTGTAATTAACGTAATCCTGAACCAGGAATTATAAATAGCGGCGAACGCCACATAGGGAGGAGGTCAGGGTCGATGGGTGGGACAAAAAACACCGTCTTGCACCCAGGAGACAGGCGTTCGTGTCCCGTGTGAAACCAGAAATCAACCTTGATTTATTTGTACCGGAAGTTACATACTTAAGTTACGCCACTTCTGGAGTTAATTTGAGCCAAACCACGATCTTTTCCTAAACCTAACTAAGTAGTTTTGTTGCCTAAACCCATGGAAGTTGTTTCCAGTGAAGATGCAAGTTTATTTTGAAAAGACTGTATGCATGTAACGAGCGGAGATTGACACGTGTTGCTGGACATTCGTAGGAAAACGAACGAAAAATGAGGAATAACTTTTTTGTAAGATATCATACGATCCGTTGTATGAGAATTTGTTGCAAATGAGTAAACAGATTTATTTTTTAGATGTTTTAAGATATTTAAATAGTAAAGATCAGAGTCTTGTAGATGAAAAAGATAGAAAACAAGCTTAGTTGATTACTTAGTGATGAAAAAAGTACCATCTGTTCAAATAAATATAAAAAAGCAGTGCAGGAGCATCACTGCAGAAACATTATCACACCACAAACATGAGCAAATACATTTGTTTTTAAAATGTTTAATTGAAGATCAGTGTCGAGCTGTTTGGACAAAATCATTGTTTTCTCGTCTGAAATGTTTTGAAAAGAAAAAGGACTATTAAGGAACTACAATTCTACAATTTCATTTAGCAGACGCTTTTGTCCAAAGCGACGTACATCTGAGAGTTAGTACAACACAAGCAAGGATCTAGATAGGAGGGAAAAACGTGAGTAAGAGCCAACAACAGCTTCAAGTGTGATCGGACACAGGTGCCGATTTTTTTATAGTTTATATTTTTTTATAGTTTGTTTTTGATTGTCATCATCAATAACAACATCAACAATGTCATCAATATCATCGTGAATATTCTAATCAACAGTAACAATATCCTCATCATCAATAACATCAATGTAATTTGGTACCTGTCTAGGTGACTATCTGCATACCTCTGCATAAATCCAATAAACTCAAATTTAAAAGAGTATTCCACCAATTTAACATTTACTCCCATAACATGGTTAGACTCTTGGTGGTTCAAATTGTTCTTCCATGTCAAAACCTGGCTAATGTAGCCTCGAGCTGCTATAGCCTCAAGCAGAGATGAGGAGCTACAGAGGTCTTTTAAACTCAGATTGTTTTTATTTTCAGACGTGCAGTCTTCAAACCGACGCTGACTAAAGGGATCACTTGAGGCAATTTATCAGACTCCTCGCAGCTGTAGCCACAAAAGGCTTTACACAACTTTTTTTTCATATTGGCAGTCGTACTACTACCCAACACCTGTACACAGACTTTGATGTGTAAAATCAGTGGAGTTCCCCTCTAAATTGAGGAGAAGCAATCATTCGTGAGTCAAGTGTATCCGCTTCATCTCAAGCAGATCAAACAAATGATTTAGCTCTTCCTCATTTCTGCCGCGTAGCATCAAGGCCCGAACACCGTGGACAAGTAGACAGCAAGGACCTTTATTTTTATCTGTTCGCTGTATAAAGTTCATGGTGATCCTGATTACTGTAACGGCACCTCGTACGGTGTCAGCCACATGTCGGCGGTCGCACATTGCTCCGTTCCCAGGATGCACCTGGCCTGGGGCGAGCGGGCGGACGTGGGGGACAGCTGTTTCCTGTGCACACTTCCTGGTTTGGCATAGCAGAGGGGAGGGGGTGGAGGAGGAGGAGGGTGGGGTGTGGAGCGGCAGGCGAAGGGGTGCTTTAAGGCCTTTTCCAAACAGGATATATCTGCCACAGCCACAGGTGTCAGGGTACCAACGCTCATCATATATACACTTAAAGAAATAAATCAAAGACTACTGATTTTAAATGGAGGGTTCGGTAGAGAGGAAAGTAGAGAAGGATAGGACAAGAAGTGTATAGAGGGAAAAGAAAGGAAGGTGGGTGAGACAGAAGGATGGAGGAGAAAGGGCTCCTTTATTGTCTCAGAATAGACTCACTCAGCTGGGAGGGAGAGAGCGGCCGGTGGGCTAATCAGAGCATAGTGGCTTCAATCAATAGCTTCCTTGATTGCACACATACTGTACATCCAACGTCAACAGCTGAACGGGAGCCAGAAAAGCAGCACGGCAGCGTGTTTTCATGAGGTTCTTCATTCAGGAGTGTAAATATACAAACCTGTGATGATGTTTCATTGCAACCGCACTTCTGCAGTAGAAAACGGCACATTACTATGTTGCTATGGCTACCAAAAAAAACAGACATACATCAAATTATATATGGGATCAGTGATGGTCACTATAGTGTCAGTGAAGAAAATATTGACTGATAGTGAGGTAAATATTGGCCTCTTTGACCCATGAGTACAGTCATTTGACTTCAAAAGAAGTTTAGATTATTCCTTACATGCTGTCTGCAGAAGCTTTTTTTATACATATTTTTGCCAAAGGCGTAAATAGACGTCCGTTTTAACTTTAGAAGTTTGGGAGAAGGCTGAGTATGAACTAGAGATGCTACATACAGTGCATTTAATGGTTATTTTTAAGATCTCAGATGGATAAACTGGAGCTTTCTTTTAGTAATTTTAGTACACAGAATTCAATCAGACATGAAGTATATATAACTGAATGCATCAATCAATAAACCCATTAGTTAAATCATTAAAATGGATAGGGATGCACCGATCCGACTTTTTCAGACCTGATAACGATAGCAATACCTGGCTTTGGGTAATCGGCCGATACCGATTACCGATCCGATACCAGTGTTTAATTAATAAGCTGTACGCCTCACTGTGTGGAAGTGACTGGGATCATTCTTCTGTAAGATAACATCAGACTTAACTTAAACATTGCTTTCCTAACTTTGTTAAATAATTACAATTTGAATGTCATCATCGTAGAAGGGCAGAAAAGATGAGCGGGGACGAAGAGATGACACAGTCTGGTCTGACTCATTTCACCCCAAAGCCTCAGTCTGACCTTTGACCCAGAAGCGTCATCACCTGCGCTGGATTACGTGCAGAACTTTACGAGTGCACTGCGGCTTTTCAAACAGCCCACTCGCATCCACTTCCAGTGTTGGCAACACAACTACAAATATTTCCATATGAGATGAGCACTGACAATAGACTGTGTGTGTGTGTGTGTGTGTGTGATAGTATGTGTGATAGTGTGTGTGTGTGTGTGTGTGTGTGTGTAGTGTACTTGTATATCTATCTTTGTGAGGACGAATTTGAGTTTTAGACCTTCAGAGTGAGGTCATTTTTACCGGTCCTCACTTCTTCAAAGGCCTGTTTGAGGGTTCAGACGTGCTTTTAAGGTTCAAGTTAGAATTAGGTTTAGGTAAGGGTACATGGATGTGTGTGTGTGTGTGTGTGTGTGTGTGTGTGTGGCCCTCGGGTCACGATGACACTGCGTGGAACAACAGCGTATTGCGTCTTCCTCTCTCATATTTCTCATCATCAGCACTGCCGCCGTACAAATTCCACTGGTGTGTTCACAGCGCGGCGGAGCGACTCGGCCCTGTTGTCAACCCCCATCCTGCAATAATAGGAAACACAGCATCACTTTTCCACTTTCTCCCTCACTTTTCACCGCTAATTCAAAATATATGAGTTCCTGTTTGGAGCTCCCTCGTTCAGGAATTGATTGTTTGTTTTGGATAAAAAGCTGCATGCAGTTTGTTTTCCTATCTAAAATGCTTTTGTTGTTCATAATGTGCTGCTGTTTTTCTGTATATGGGTGGAGGTTGGAATTTGTCATGTAGAAACAATCTCTTCTGTTTTTGCACATAATACTGTACGTGCCAATGTACAAAACTCTGCCGGGTCATCAGGAGAAATAATATCTAACTGTCACTATAATTGCCATTGACTCATTCTGAAATGTGGGGGTTACCTAAATATTTATTCCTCTTTATTCTCACTGAAATAAAATCACTTTCTTAGAAACACCTAGTACATTCACACTGTATTTATAAAACCATGATTTTAGAAATGCTGATGACATACAGTAAGTTCTGCGTTTGACATTTATGGATAATACATGTTTTCGTCTGGTTTTGATAAAATAACAATAAAGCGGCAGATTTTTGAATAAACTATTTGATTATTACCACACATTTTTTTAAACATTTTGTTTATATGAAAATGTTACAAAAACATGCATGCAATAGCAGGCCCCTTTGTCAAGGTATATTATGCAATGTTCATTTTATCTCATCAGGCACATATGGCATATTTGACCATTTAGTTTCAACTTCAACGAAGGGGAATAAACCTCTCAGTTGGCCTGTTACGTTTCCTTCGGTTCTCCTACAGGATCGGACTTAACTGCAGTCGAGGCCTGAATTTCAAAGTTGACTTTGATGTAGTACACCGCCCTATTTCAGCAAATAAATTCCTATCAAAATTAAAAGTTACACATGGTAACAGTTTGCAATGACAGAGCACATGGGTAGGCTAAATAACAGAAACACCTGTCAGTATAATTCAATACAGTGCAACGGCACCACAAACTGCAGCCTCCATCAGGATCATCCAGTTGTCCATCAACACCTCTCCAAAACAGTTTCAACAAAAACTGAACATGATAACCTTCATGAAAGTAGGGTTTATTGTCGGACTGTTGAATTAGACCGCATTAGTTTTAGCTTCTTGCATCTAAAAAACTGGCAACTCCGTGTATAAAACAGTGCAATTGTTGTCTCATGCATTGTCCTGTATGTCTACTGTGCAAATTTGATTGTTTTGTGTTTTGGTTGGCTCTCCACTAGGTGGTGACAAAGACTAGATATTAAATTTGTAACTTTCAAGCCACTAGTTTGATTATTTAAAGGGACATTTTGACAACCATGTCTCTGTCTTTTAGTCATAGTATGGCATGCTTATATTCACCATGACCCCTGCCATTATGTCATCTGTATTTGTTATGAAAATGAGATGACATAAAAAAAAACACAAAAGTCAAACCACAGTGTAAAATGTATTTACTTATTTATACTGTGGTTATTCAGTATATTGTATGTGTTTGTAGCACATATTTGTACATATTTCTTATATTTCTAATTTCTTATTCTTATTTTTCTTATTATATTTCTATTTCTATAGATATATTATAGCATTATGTACTGTACATAATTTAATCCTTTATTTCTATTTTCTTACATTCTTTATGCTTTTATATAAGAGCAACTGTAACGTCCCAATTTCCCCCCCGGGGATCAATAAAGTATTTCTGATTCTGATATGATCAGACGTACAGTTTAAGTGGACAAAAGTTGTCCTGCAATATACAATGACGACATGATAGTGTATAGACATGTCAATGCACACCATTTCCCCAAAGAAATGGTTGAAAATTGGTGGTGCTCCTTTATGTTTGGACACTTTGATTTTGAAATTGTAGCCTGTAAATTAAGATTTTAACTGGATTTCTAGACTGAAATTTTCTCCATTTTCTTCCGAGGTGAAAAAACCTCAACTCACCGGCCTCAAACGAATCTCAACAAGTGCTTTCACTGTCTGAAAGGAAAGAGCAAGACACTGTTGTTTTCTGTCCATATTCCCATATATCAACTTGTGCTGTTTGTAAAATGTAAAAACAATAACCGCTGTTATATTTGCTATCAATGCAACAGGCTGCTCTAATTCTCCAAGATGATGACAGGTCTGATGGGCCAAATTATTTTTTGTATTATTGCGGTCAGTGTAATTTTTTTCACTAAAAATTATTAATAATTAAGAAAAAACAATTATAAGCTGGCAAGAATTTGATAATTTATTTTTTTATATTTATTTTACCTTTATTTAACCAGATAAGTCAATTGAGAATTCTCATTTACAATGACGACCTGGCCAAGAAGCAGCGACAGAAAGCAAGTCGATAAAAGACATTAGAACACAGAACATAAATACGACTACTGCAATAAAACATTAGACAAAATTAAAACTAAAAAAACATTTAAAACTCAATAATAATTAATATGTTTATGTGTTATCAGAAACATAAAACTAATGAATTATGTTTTGTTCACAAAATAGTTGTACTGTTCATTTCCATTTGTCCGCATTTTATTATTGCTTATGCGTAAATGTAAGTACGGTTATTTTGTTGGCACGACGCTAATGCACACGCACACATACACACACACACACACACACACTAGCGCTCTGCTGGTGGGCCCGCTCAGTGTGTGGGTGGTCTGGACCAGGTGGAGGAGAGAGGGATTAACACCAGGCCGGCCTAAAGGGGGAAAAGTACAGAGGGAGAGAAAACAAGAGATGGAGGAGAGATGGACATCTGTCCTCCAGATGTGCTGTTCCAACATACGGAGGTGGTTTATGAAATAGAGAGAAGGGAATGAAAAGGCTTTTGGTCACGAGGCTCAGTGACAACTGGATGCATTGTGACTGAAATAGCATTCAACCTCCCTCTCCTTCTTCCTTAATCACTCTCTCTAGACTTTCTCCATGTGTGTGTGTGCGTGTGTTTGCTCTGGTTGTCTGTCATTTGGTTAGAAACATAACACAAACACACACACACACATCCGTTCTCTTTCCATCTCTTCTTCCGTTCCCGGAGGAACTTGTGCAGGCTGCTTTTATACAGTATAAACTGATGATGACCACCTGTCAAAACATGTCCACTTACTGTGTGTGTGTGTTTAGGAGGGTGCTGATGAGACTGAGACAGGTTGAACTTACAGAGGAACAAAGGACTGATTTTAATACAGATTTTAGCGTTAAAAAATAAATAAAGTAGAACGCTTTATACACTTGTCCACCTACAAATACTACAAACGTGCAACTACTTACTTCTTTAGCTTTTTTATATCTATAATTTTGAATCAGTGGATTTGTTCAATTCTTTCTTTTACTTTTACTCTAATTTATATTTTATATGACAAATAAAACCTTTGAATCTTGTAAATAAATAAATAAACGTCCTAGCTTTTCCAGAGCTTTCTGTTGATAAATGAGAACTGAAACAAAAGCTAGAAAGTGGAACTTTTAATTCTTCTTTGTTGTCAAAAATACTCAACAACCAACTTTAATTAAATTACTGAACAATAAAATAAATCGTAGTTTAAAGTTGTACTTAATGTAAAAAATAATTGCACTTCTTAAATCAGTTTCTACATTTAATTGTGAATAAATAGATATCATACCGCAAAGAATACAAAGGAGACGGACATTTATTGAGGACACACTTCAACCATCATCTATTTACAGTAAACCATGTTTGAAGACACAGTTATTCCTTCCTAGTGTCACACAAACCCTTCCTCTAGCTTTTCCTCATTACCAAGATCAGTAAACATTTTATTTGTTGTTTACAAAAACAACGTAATCGCAAGATCAACTCAGGACAACATACATGTGGTTCAGCTGGAAAAAGAAAAATCATATTACAGTTTGTTCATTTTTTACTTATAAGATGTCCTTGAGCTTTTAATCTGTCAACTGTTGTTTTCAAGGTCAAGAATAGACGTTCAATCAAAATTTTGAAGCTATCATGGACAAAAGGTTGTTTAAGTGCTCAGAAAAAATTGGAAATGTGAACATTTGCAATTACAACTGGGCAAACTTTCTTCAGGAAGATGGTGAGATACGATTGAAAGCTCCAGAACCGCTTCTGTAATAAACACAATAATGTTAGTGTTCCTTTTCCAGCGAAACCACATTTTTGCCATTGAATGTTGATGTGTTGAGACTAGCAAACAGGTTACAGATGACTCAAATAAAACATTGATTACAACCCTACATAACCTATAAATATGTCACATTTTTCCGCCGTCACCTCTCAATATCTGCAGTCAGATTTCTGCATTTGGTCGGCACACAAAATGTTACATGACACACTGCTCCTTTGAGGTTCAGCTTTGATTGAACATCTTTTTTTTTCAGTTTGTTCCCTCTGCAGCATGTGTACTGTTTGTGTGTGGTTTACAGCTGTTTACATAGCTAACAGTGGGTGAGCCCTGTTCAACGAGCCCTACCTCTGGGATTCAGGCTTTTCGAAGGCCTATAAACTCTGGATGAAAGCTGAGGCCAAATTAATAAAGTGTAACAGGATAAAGATGTGGCTTGTTACACAGCACGGCATTAAAATCGCCCCCCTAAATGACAGAAAACAATCTGTGTTTACGAGTTCATGGCCATAGAACATCCTATAAAGTACACCGGTTTGTTTTTTGCGTGCGTCCTGTTTGCATTGTAGCTTTTGCTCTTTTCCATACAGAGTCTTTCCCTGATCCTTCTTATTTGCCGCCGGCTCAGTTGACCTCAGAGCTCCCTCTCATAATGAGATATTAAGTTAAACCAGCAAGCGTGGAAAGGCAAACACACACGGATAACTGAGGCTTCAATCCTCGTTCGCTCCAGCGTTGGGTGTTACCTGGAACTATTAAAGGCTATTTTCGTTGATGCTCTGGTTATTGGGTGCTTTCAGGTTTTTATCCCGCTTGGCTCTGTAATTGTTGTTGTTCTTTCGGAGCCGAGCTGTGAAACTTACCTCTCTCACACAAGTTATAGAGCAATAAATGCTGAAAATAGAGTACCTAGATTCCTTTAAAAACTCAATGTTATTTCATGTAATTACTTGAATATAAAGGACCTTACCGATATGAGCAGTGTGTGTGGGAACATGTGGCTATACGTGTCTATAGTAGTGCACTATGAGAGCCTCAAACCTGGACAAAACTCCTCAAAATGTAAACTTTTAATTCACCGTGATCAACATGAGAAACAATACACCGTCAATCGCTGACTTTTTTGGTCACATTAGGGCAGCAGAAACAAGTTGTGAACATAATATTGACATACATTATATCATAAGTTGACGTGGCAAACGTGTTAGCAAACTGTCGCTTATTTATAGGGCTGCAACTAATGACTATTTTCATGTCAATGTCGATTAATCTGTTGATTATTTTCTTGATTAATTGATTATAATTATGTTAGAAAATGGTGAAAAATGTCGATCAGTGTTTCTCAAAGCTCAAGATTACGTCCTCAAATGTCTTGTTTTGTCCACAACTCAAAGATATTCAGTTTACTGTCATAGAGGAGTAAAGAAACCAGAAAATATTCACATTTAAGAAGCTGGAGTCAGAGAATTTTGACTTTTTTTTTTCTTAAAACATTAATCAAATCAATTAATTTTATTGATTAGCAAAATAGTTGACGATAAATTTAATTGTTGACAACTAATTGATTAACCGATTAATCGTTACAGCTCTACTTATTTACACATTCAGCAGTTATGGAGCAACATTAGCATTCATTTTGGAGTTGTGTTTCTGATCATATTAGCTCTCTTTTAGCTCTGTTTTTGGTCTCCACCAACTCCTCAGGGAATTATCAGTCTCTTTAGCTGCTAAATGCTCCTCTATGTTCACCAGTTAGTCTCTAACTGTGTCTGTCTGCTATTTGGGGCTGAGTAGGTAGTGTATTGTCGGTTTTTAGAGCTTTTTTTACTGAAAACAGTTGCTTGCTGCGGACAAAAAACGGTGCTATGAAAACAGTGAGAGTGATGCGGCCGGACAGCTAAACTATGAGTTCTCACTCAAACTCACTATAAAGCTTCATAAAGCCGAGGAGGGCTGCTGATTCAGGTCACATGTCATATTGTTTTTCCCGATACCAGCCTTGAAAGCGACGCTGGTATTGTTTTCACCTTGTGAGTCTGTGTGTGTCATCATGGCAAAATGTGGTCCTGGAGACACCTACTGCAGCGGAAACTAGTACTAGTTTTGAGTACTTTGCCAGGTGTTTATATTTCCGTCTGTGGACAGACTTTGTCACCGCGACAACGTTACAACCGTGTAAGATGCAGTCACAAAACTATACTTCAGTTGAGATAAAAATGAAAGCAGAGTTAAAAGATAGGTGTGGTTCAAGCGAGGGAACCGGAAATACGAGGGGTAGGAAGTTGGAGAAGGGGCCATTGGGCAATTTGGCGTCGCGGCTGGTATGATCCCATCGTTGTGGTCTCTTGTTTGATACATCGTTATTATAAAAATATGAATTATAGCCCCTTTTAATGTACTGCTCCTAGCAACTGCTATTGCAGCTTCCTTGATGACTGTGGGAGGGCTGCCTCTTGGTTATGGCAAAAAAAAACAACTTCCCAAACAGGACGAACATGAACCCGATGATTATCAGACCTTTGACCATATTTATAAGCTGCAGTTTGCAACTTGACATCAGTTTCTCTCACACATACTGTACGTTTCATTTGTCGATCCAAAATAAAGACAGATTCAGCAACTGCATGGCTTATCTGTTGCATAAAATGTTTTCAAAAACACATTTCGGTGAACTGTTTTCGTGAAATAACAGTAGAAAGTTTCCAAATGAGCTGCCATGTTGTTTCCGGTGCCTAGTTTCTAGTGGCAGCCCATCAAGCGTCCAATTCTGGGAAGCGAGGCAATCTGGGAAGCGAGGCAATCCCTCGCGATAAAAAACGCCCCTGTGGACACGTATCATAACCAAAGTCTGCTATTTTCACTGCTTCCCACTCATGGACAAAACATGCTTTCTCCCTGTGTGGTCTACCATCAGCTTGCCCTCAAAAATTGAAAGTCAGATATTTTATTTAAATGCAATTTGAGAGCAGCGCTTGTAGTTTTATTATCTGCTTGCTTTGGCAGACAAATCAAAATGAAAAAAGCAGACTCAAGTTCTGATTGAAATTTTGATCACTTGCTAAAGCGATTTATTTTTTTTCATCTGTCATTTTCCCTTTAGTTCCACCTCATGAATCATTACCGTGGCTAACATTAACAAACACTGAGCCTTTCATTGAAGCGTAGAGCATGACAGACAGCTTCTTTCCTCTATACGCTGCAGTAGGCTAACAGATGAGCATCAGATTCAAAGCATGTATCAGTGTGAATGGAGCTGTCCGTCAGCTTTCACACACAAACACACACGAGCCGCCCGTCACTAGCAGTCTGAAATGAAACAGACTCCCTCACATCGTTATCCCCCTCCCATTCATCCTTCCTCGCTCAAGAACCAGGAAAGCTTGTATTTGGATCGGAAATCTGCTACAAATCTGGCAACCATATGCTGGGACATATTCAGCTTTCATGTCTTTCAACTGGGTCTTTTTTTGATTTTATGAAAGAGTCCGCTCCTCCGCACATGTGCATCCCCCTTGTTTCGTATTCTTATTGTGAATCGTAGCATTGTGTGGTTGCTGACAGTGCTCCACTTAGCGAGGCCTTCTGCTGTGTGAGTGAACGTTTGGGGGGGATTATGGTTCAAAGGGGGCTACGCTGAGCTTGCACAGACGACTCTGGCCTGCATATTCACTTTTCATTTCTGTTACACGTTGTCAATAACTGGGGGATGTATTGCAGATTGGTTCCATATTGTTGTTCCCGTGTTCTGACATCAACCTTATGTGGCCCTTTAGTTGGATCACCAATTTACTTTGAAGAGCACAGAAAACAGATACAGCAGTCAGTTCATGAGACGTGCAGTTTAAGGGGAGATAAAGTGCACAGGGGTAATCTGAGTGACATTCAAAGATGGCGGTGGATCGAGGTAGGCGATTTCAGGATGTACAGTGGAATGATATAACTTTGTGAACTGTCATTAATTCAATCATTTATACTGTGGCAACCAATGCTGGATTATCAAAGGTCAACTTGTTTTGGGGCCTCAGACTCTCAGGGGCCCTGAAAGGCTCCAGGTTCACCATTGTGGTAGTTAGTTTGTGGAAATGTATTTCATTTAGGGCTGTCAATTGATTTAAAATACTTAATTTCGATTAATCACACATTTTTTATCAGTTCAAAATGTACCTTAAAGGGAGATTTGTCAAGCATTTAATACTCTTAGCATCATGGCAGTGGACAAATACGCTTGCTTTATGCAAATGTATGTATACATTTATTATTAGAAATCAATTAGCGACACAAAACAAGGACAAATATTGTCCAGAAACCCTCACAGGTACTGCATTTAGTATAAAAGAAATATGCTCAAATCATAACATGGCAAACTGCAGCCCAACAGGCAACAACAGCTGTCAGTGTGTCAGTGTGCTGACTTGACTATGACTTGCCCCAAACTGCATGTAATTATCATAAAGTGGGCATGTCTGTAAAGGGGAGACTCGTGGGTACCAGAGAACCCATTTTCATTCACATACCTTGAGGTCAGAGGTCAAAGAACCCCTTTGAAAATGGCCAGTATTTCCTCGCCAAAATTTAGCGCAAGTTTAGAGCGTTATTTAACCTCCTTCGCGACAAGCTAGTATGACACGGTTGGTACCAATGGATTCCTTAGTTTCATATGATACCAGTATCTTCACTCTAGCTTTAAAACTGAGCCCGCTACAACCTCCGAAATATTGATTGCGTTAAAGAAATGAGTGGCGTTAAAACGAATTTGCATTAACGTGTTATTATGGCGTTACCTTTGTCAGTCCTAATTTAATTACAAATTTGCTTATTTAATATTGTATGCAACACTTAAGCCCAATATAAGTATAACTAAAATGATAGGGGCCATAAAGCCCTTGAAAACGTAGTCTGACTCACCGGATATAGACTGTGGGTGTAAGTCTCCCCATCCGCAATCTGCGCTATCTATTATGCAAGTGCACATATGATTATGATTGGTTTAAAGAAATACAAACAAGCCAGAGCGTTTTTTCTCCCCCTATACCAGAACAACCCAATCCCACGGGAAGTCGTATAAATAGCACAACAGTATTGACCTCTAACCTCGCATCCACTTGTACGCTCTGAGTGTACCTTCCCCTCGGGTGGAGCTAGTATTGCCGCTCCCTGCTGTGCTGTGCTTGTAGAGCCTACACGCTGTACATATTCTACATTACCAAAATAATCATTTCCATGTGAGATGGCTGACTGAACAATAGTGATGGTGATTGTTTTTTCAATGGTGAGGTAATGAGAAGCCCCACATTCATCGTTAACAACTTGCAACACCAGCATGATGCACACAGACAAAATGCATAAAGAGATAGAGCTGTCGCAATAACCGCAATATTAACAAGCAAACCGCGGGGGATCACAAGGAACCGCCACAACCGCCATGTTCACGTTTTGTCTTTTTTTAATCCTTTGCAATGGCAGTGCCGCATTTTTACACTTAAACAGCACTAGAATGAGAATAAATAAAGTAATTTCCAAAAGAAAAATAGTTGCGATAATACCGCATACCATGCTGTAGGAGCCAATCATTATCACCGCAGTTGAAATTTCTACCCCACGACAGCCTTACAAAGAGACAAAGGAACAGAAGTTCACAAGCTCACATATGAGCGGAGGAAAGAGCGAGCGAGGGCGAAGGGGAGTGAGATTTTATGAGAGTTGAGTCTACCAGGGTGGTCCTTAGCTGCATGCTCAGATGGGAGGCTTGTCAACACAACACAACAGCCGAGAACCTCCAAGTCATCCCAGTACTTCTAATGTTTCCCAACTGTGGCAAGCACGTCCGGAGCTGGCCAATTCAATACCGCTGCCCACAACCCAAGTTAGGTCTGGCTAGCGGGTGTTTGGCCCTGAGGACAGCGGCATTTGAGCAGAAATGCATTTGTTCCAATCAAATTCGAAACCCCCCTCACAGCTGTTTGTTTTTGCTGATTCACGTCTCCCACTTTCAGCACAGTTCAAACCAGTCAGTTTGGATTTAATAGCAGCAGTTAATGTGTCTATATTTGGAAAGAATCTAAAGTGCAGATTTGTTTGCTCCAAAAATATTCAAGAGTTATCAAGCCAGAGCTCATTAATGATCCCTCCAACCCTTGTTTCCCTGGCTCGGGTCTCCAGCACCTGTCAGCTCCACTTTTTTATGAGCTCTGGAGGCAGGAGTGGATACAGAGCAGCAGGGTAGAGCGGTTTGGAGGGGAGGAGAAGCAGGGAAGTGGGAGGAGGAGAGGAAAGGGGGATATTTGTGATATTTATGGGCTGCAGGGTGGCACACGGCGCAGCATACAGCGCAGCGTTATATGGCACTGCAGAAGCAACAGATCTCACTTTCGCTCTCATCCAGTACGTCACAACTGCCTTCAAGTCATCATCCATCTAAGATGATAACAGGACTATGACGCCCATAGAAAGAGAATGAGAGTAGGACAGATATTGAACTGTTTGCCGTGTTCATTTGACTAGTTCAAAAGAATATGGCGCTCAGCACTGTGCATTGACCATAGAAACCAAATGAGTTAGTCCGCTACAACGGTCACATGTTGCGTCTGAAATTCCGTACTAACATACTATTTAGTACGCTAAGACAGTATGTGAGATATTTTACTATGTCCGAAACCTGAGTATGAAACCAATAGTACGCAAATTGCATACTATTTCCAGTGAAATGTTGCAGTATGCAATGCTGTACTCCACAGCGGCTTATATGTCCCACAATGCAATGCGGTAGTGACGACAACGTTCATAACGGACGTTGACGGACAGCTCTGTAACATCAATAACGCTTCAATTTAACTGTAAGTATGTGATTTCACTTTGCTAGGCGTAATATATATTGTAAATTTAATTCAGACTTTAATTCTCACAAACCGTCATTGTGGTCGCATGAGGGTTACCATGGTTACACGTCTCCAACCAGCACAGAGGCTCTCAGGAAGTGACGTGAAATACTGCTCAGTGTTTATTCACACAAACATTTTTTGAACGATAGTAGGCTTACACATATTGAGTGTGTAGGGCATAATACATGTATGTGTTTTCGGATGAAATAATGAGGCACATACTCGGCTGCAGGAAGCATGAAAAGCTTCAGTGTCAGCTGTACGAAATGCTGACAACGCAAAGTTACATCTGTTCTAATGAAATGGGAACAAGTTCTTGCACAACAGGCAAACTAACATTTCAAGAAAAAACAGTTGTTGCTTTTGCTGCTTCTATACTTTAGCGTTTCAGTTTACAGATGTCTTTCTCTTAAAATACATGTTGACAATCTGGGATTTGGAATCTCTGGGTGGATTGTTGATTAAATAAAGGTTGTGATAAGTGGCATACCATTTAAAGATGGAATATATGTAGGAACAAGTGGCACATCTGTTATGATCCAGCCCTTGGTGATGTTAACAAGGTCTAAACCCTATTTACTGTTGGGCCAGGTCAAATGTCAAGTGATACATAGATTGATTGTTCCAACTTTTGCTTATTGTCATGTCATATGTTACTGCTTTAAACCATATTCACTGTCCCTGCAGTCATGATACCATGACGCACTGATTTTGGACAGTTCTGCAAAACCCTAAATAGCAGAGGTTTTAGATGATACAAGTCAGAGTTGCATCAAATTAAGTGTAGCGTTAAGTACTTAGCAGAATGAGTAGGATTCGTCGGTTGTGGTTTGTAAACACTACATTCAAAGTTGGCCCCTCGTCCCCGGCTCAACGACACCAGAAGTGCACGTATCGCTGACCGTGGCTAGGGTTACGGTGCTTGCAAGCATGTGAAAGCCAACCCCAGATTCACTCTTGCTTTGGAACAAGCTCTGTCCGTTTGGCGTTTCGCCTCTCTGTATTTGAATTTTTTCAGTGCTGTGTCCGCCATTTCGTAGCTTCCGCTTGGATGCGTGCTTACGATCTGGCACCTGGTCGCTACGTTTTTTTAGAGTTGGCACTAGGTTTGCCACGGTAGTCGGTGTTACACGGTGGGCATACACTGATTACATTACATTTCATAGAAATAAAACCCATTTAGTTAATTTTCGCGTATCAGCGCCATGCTATCAATACATAGTCAGACGACGGACAATACAAATTGAAAGTGAAAGTGTCTGCACCATACGGAGCCTCAGAGTAGCAGATGTCATATTTCACACACACAAGATGAAGTGAAAAGCAAAAGCTTTAGATTTAAACCCAAAGCTATAAACCATATAACATTAATGAGGCAATTGCCATGTGGAGGACGGAGCGGGCACAGCCGGTGTGCGCGGCGGAGCAGCAAACGTTCTGAACACAGCAACAAAAAGAAAATACAGGCAGAGGGTAGCGTCGCTGCAGATACAGACATGCCCACACACGTGACCCCTAGTGGGTCACAAGTGATGATTGAGAGGGATTCTTTTTCTACTCATCCTACTCATTGTGCCTTTGAGTCGCTCTTGCATTCACTGTTTTACATGTTTTTACTCTGCTACAATCAAATAATAGTCCACCTTGTATTAAGCACAACTATGTTCCAACCATCAAATAGATACTCGTCCTTTTCTTCTCTTTACCTTTCTTTTCTTTTCTCAAGGAGAGTGAATTCTTATGAAATTACTTCATCAGCGTTTGTACCACGAGATTTCAGGTTGTGCAATAAAGACTCCATCCTCATTCACAGAAAAAAACCAAAACATACAGGAAGCTGCTTGTCTTTCTTTCTTATAGCCTACTTTGTACGATTTTTAAGCAACCATGGGCAACACACCCTCACGTCAATCGGAACTTGAGATAGAAGAGAAAACCATCTTCTTATCCAGCAAGAAAGTGTACAGGATTCCTGCTCTTTTCTACGACAGAGACAGAAAACGCCTCTTGGCCTTTGCGGAGAGGCGGAAGACTCGTGCTGATACCAGCACAGAGGTGCTGGTTATGAAGACAGGAATGGTGATCAAGGATGAAGACACTCATGAAGTGACGATAAAGGTAATTATCCCAAGCAAGTGTTTTATTAGTATTACTTGTGAAGATAATCTTTTCAACCTCATCCATGCTATGTTCATTGTTTTTAACCTTTGAGTAATATCTTCTTTAGTGGTCACAGCAAAAAGTGGTGGAGGAGGCACTCCTTGAGGGATACCGTCCTATGAACCCCTGCCCGGTTTATGAGAAGACCAGCAAAACACTCTTCCTGTTTTTCATCTGTGTTGAAGGCACCGTTTCAGAGCAGTGGCAGATACGGCACTGCTGCAACAAGACTCGTCTCTGCTATATCACAACTACCGATGCTGGCGAAAGTTGGAGTCCCGTGACTGATTTGACTGACTTGATGGCTGAAATCAAGCAGTGGGCCACATTTGGTGTTGGGCCAGGCCATGGTATTCAAACAGAGAGTGGTAGATTGATTGTCCCAGTTTATGCATATGTTCCGAACTGTTATTGGTGTTGTTCACCATGTTGTTCACCGTGTTGTTCACCGTGTTGTTCACCGTGTTGTTCACCGTGTTGTTCACCGTGTTGTTCCTATACTCCATATGCACTCTCCCTGCATAGTGACGATAAAGGCAGCACATGGCAATTTGGCAAAATGCTTAAAAATGAGTCACTCGAATGTGAAATGGCAGAGTTTTTTGATGGAACACACAGCTTCATCTACTGCAATGCCCGTAGCAAGGGGGGTTACCGAGAAGAAGCTCTCAGTGAAAGTAAAGGAGATGATTTTTACGAGCTGAGTCCAGGAAAGCTTGTTGAGGCAGGTTCAGGCTGTCAGGGAAGTTTGGTCTCCTTTCCAGTTCAGAGTGACGCTGCACATGCAGATAATGATCCAAACAAGTGGCTGCTCTACAGCCACCCAAGCAATAAATCCAAAAGGTTTGCGTTAGGAGTGTATCTGAATAAGACTCCAAAAGACCAGAGAGCATGGAGCGAACCCTGGATCATTAACAACGAGCCCAGTGGTTACTCAGACCTGGCTTACATTGATGACGGGTGGTTCGCATGTCTTCTGGAGTGTGGGAAGAAATGTGAAACTGAACAGATAGCCTATAAGGTTTTTAGCTACAGTGAAATAAAGAAGGGCATTTTAGTGTAAAAACCCAATGCTTTTACGTGACAGGACACTTTTCTCTGTGGCTTTACCACAAATTACAGTTCCATAGTAACCTGTTGTGTAATACAAGTACTACAACTGCACTGAAATCATTTTTACACCTACTGAATATATTATAAGGGGGTGATTAAAGTGTGTATAATGATTTAAAATCAAAGTTATAGTTACTTACACCATCCATTCAAATGATTGACTTTGTTTGGATTTTGATTTCAGCTGTAACAACAGTTAAACTTATGATACCGTACTAACATGTTATACTTCTGAGGTGTAATTCAAACTATGCTATATTGACAGAGTTTATTAAATGTAAAGAGTAAAACAAGATTTTTGACAAATAACTGGAGTTATAAGAGCTTTCTTTTCTGGTTTTCTGAATAATAAGGTGAGGGGAATTTTGTTTGAAAACAACTTCCTGTTTTTGATGAAAAAACAGTGACTCATATCAAACCATCGCTAATTTGTGAAACATAAAGTAGTTGTGTTTATTTTCTGTAAGTCTAATCATGTAATAATTGTATATAACAAGGTTCTTAATACTATCTTAATACTATTAGATAAGAGATAAGCTGACTGATCAAAGTCTAATCTGAACTTTATTTCCACACATTCCTCCCAGTAAATTAATAACCAAACTTGTTCGGTTCTGCTCCAACAGGGAATTGGATTTTTTTTGGATCCTCTTCTTTTTTAAGGAGTCACTTCTTACAGTATATCATGAACACCACATCACTCATTTGCTAAACATGAAATAGTTAAAGTTTCCTGTAAGACTAAACATAATTGTAGAAAATAGCTGCAATGACGTAAAGACCTGGAAATCAGATTTTTAAAAACAAAAAATCTGAGCTACACGTTGGAAAACGTGTCTCCCTTACTAGTAGTTTGACTCTTAATTAATTAGCTGTTTCCCCCTGCATTCAGTCTTTATACTAAGCTAAGCTAACCGTCCCCTGCCAGGAGGAAGTTGCAGGAAAATTATAAAAAAAAAAAAGATGAATTGAAACCAAATGTCCCTCCATCAAACAATGTCACTGATAAATTTACTGATGCATAAAATGGCAGTTTGTTCCTCAAATATGATAGATAATAAAATACAATCAAATAATAGTCCACCTTGTATTAAACCTGCAGTAGGCAGTATATTTTTGGCGTCATTGGGCAACAATTCCATAATAACCTTTCAGCATATTGTAATTCAAGTGTTCTGAGAGAAAACTAGACTTCTGCACCTCCTCATGGCTCTGTTTACAGGCTTTAGAGAATCTAGCCTGTGACGGGAGACTTTGACCAATCACAGGTCATTTCATTGAGAGAGCGTTCCTATTGGCTGTGCTCCGGTCATGTGACCGGTACTTGGCGTTCCTTCACCAGATTTCCCAATGGCGGCGGCGTCACAAACTTTCTCATTCTACAGCTAAACCGTGTACTACGAGATGATTCTGAAAACATTTGAGGCGAGAAATAGGCATTAAAGTAACAACATATTGATTTATATTTGATCAGCGCTGCCTAGTTTGACCGTTTGGTTGGAGTTTGCGAGTGATTGTCGGCCGGCTCTCATAGACGGCAGCTGGACAGCAGACCTCAGATCAGTTCTTAATGCTTGTTTTTCTCCGGTCTGTGAAATCTTGCAGATGCCGTTAGGAGCACCAGAGGACACAGAGGCACATCATTTTTTTCAGGTTACCTGTTTCATGTACTACTGTCAGGATATAGCGAACGTTTTATAAAAATAACTTTTTTTAATCATATTTGCTCCAATCTCGCCTCATATGTTCCAACCATCAAATAGATACTCGTCCTTTTCTTCCCTTTGCCTTTCTTTTGTTTTCTCAAGGAGAGTGAACTCTTATGAAATTATTTTATCTGTGTTTGGAACAAGAGTTTCAGGTTGTGCAAAGACTCCTCCCTCATTCACCCAGCCTGATTTAAAAACAAACAAACATACAGGAAGCTGCTTGTCTTTCTTTCTTATAGCCTACTTTGTACGATTTTTAAGCAACCATGGGCAACACACCCTCACGTCAATGCGAACTTGAGATAGAAGAGAAAACCGTTTTCTTAACCGGCAAGAAAGTGTACAGGATTCCTGCTCTTTTCTACGACAGAAACAGAAAACGCCTCTTGGCCTTTGCGGAGAGGCGGAAGACTCGTTCTGATACCAGCACAGAGGTGCTGGTTATGAAGACAGGAATGGTGATCAAGGATGAAGACACTCATGAAGTGACGATAAAGGTAATTATCCTAAGCAACTGTTTTATTAGTATTACTTGTGATGATAATCTTTTCAACCTCATCCATGCTATGTTCATTGTTTTTAACCTTTGAGTAATATCTTCTTTAGTGGTCACAGCAAAAAGTGGTGGAGGAGGCACTCCTTGAGGGATGCCATCCTATGAACCCCTGCCCGGTTTATGAGAAGACCAGCAAAAAACTCTTCCTGTTTTTCATCTGTGTTGAAGGCACCGTTTCAGAGCAGTGGCAGATACGGCACTGCTGCAACAAGACTCGTCTCTGCTATATCACAACTACCGATGCTGGCGAAAGTTGGAGTCCCGTGACTGATTTGACTGACTTGATGGCTGAAATCAAGCAGTGGGCCACATTTGGTGTTGGGCCAGGCCATGGTATTCAAACAGAGAGTGGTAGATTGATTGTCCCAGTTTATGCATATGCTCCGGACTCTCGTTGGTGTTGTTCACCATGCAATTCCTATACTCCATATGCACTCTCCCTGCATAGTGACGATAACGGCAGCAAATGGCACTTTGGCAAAATGCTTAAAAATGAGTCACTCGAATGTGAAATGGCAGAGTTTTCTGATGGAACACACAGCTTCATCTACTGCAATGCACGTAGTAAGGGGGGCCACCGAGACGAAGCTCTCAGTGAAAATAAAGGAGATGATTTTTACGAGCTGAGTCTAGGAAAGCTTGTGGAGACAGGTTCAGGCTGTCAGGGAAGTTTGGTCTCCTTTCCTGCTCAGAGTGACGCTGCATATGCAGATAATGATCCAAACAAGTGGCTGCTCTACAGCCACCCAAGCAATAAGTCCAAAAGGTTTGACTTAGGAGTGTATCTGAATAAGACTCCAAAAGACCAGAGAGCATGGAGCGAACCCTGGATCATTAACGAAGGGCCCAGTGGTTACTCAGACCTGGCTTACATTGATGACGGGTGGTTCGCATGTCTTCTGGAGTGTGGGAAGAATCGTGAAACTGAACAGATAGCCTATAAGGTTTTTAGCTACAGTGAAATAAAGAAGGGCATTTTAGTGTAAAAATGATTGACTTTGTTTGGATTTTGATTTCAGCTGTAACAACAGTTAAACTTATGATACCGTACTAACATGGTGTACTTCTGAGGTGTAATTCAAACTATGTTATATTGACAGAGTTTATTAAATGTAAAGAATAAAACAATATTTTTGACAAATAAATGGAGTTATAAGAGCTTTCTTTTCTGGTTTTCTGAATAATAAGGTGAGGGGAATTTTGTTTGAAAACTACTTCCTGTTTTTAATGGAAAAACAGTGACTCATATCAAAACAATACAACGCTAATTTGTGAAACAAAAGTAAAAGTAGTTGTGTTTATTTTCTGTAAACTTCTGTCTGTAAGTCTAATCATAGACTAATTGTAGAAAATGACTTACAATGACAACATTTGCATTTACTGATGATTACAATAACCAGGTTCATAATTCTATCTTAATACTATTAGATAAGAGATAAGTTTTATTCACCTGACTGATCAAAGTCTGACCTGAACTTTATTTCCATACATTCCTCCCAGTAAATTAATAACCAAACTTGTTTTGGTTCTGCTTCTGCTTTTCTTTTTAAGGAGTCACTTCTTACAGTATATCATGAACACCACATCACTCATTTGCTAAGCATAAAATAGTTAAAGTTTCCTGTAAGACTAACCATAATTGTAGAAAATAGCTGCAATGACCCTAACATCCTGGGAATCTGATTTAAAAAAAAAAAAAATCTGAGCTACACGTTGGAAAATGTGTCTCCGTTACTACTATGACTCCTAATTGGCTAGCTGTTTCCCCCTGCATTCAGTCTTTATGCTAAGCTAAGCTAACCGTCCCCTGCCAGGAGGAAGTTGCAGGAAAATAATTAAAAAAAAGAGATTAATTGAAACCAAATGTCACTCCATCAAAGAATGTCACTGAGCCTGTAGCTGCCAGGGTGTTTGCTCTTCTCTTGGTCCACCTCTCTGTGTCGTCCATTGACCGAGAAACTGCAGTTTGCACACACACGCACACGCACACACACACACACACACACACACACACACACACACACACACATAAAGACAAATTCTCCAATGTGTTGGATAAGTTAACGGGTGACTGAGGGTGAGCTGATTACGTCATGTCTCCGGCTCTCTGCGTTGGCCACTGTCAGTGATGGTTTGTTTGGAGGCTAAACACAGCTGGAGAAACTTCTGCAATTGTCTTATATTATGCTTTTGTTGTGGTCCTCTTTCAAAGCCCTGTCTATTATCAGACACATTTGTCCCTAACGCACATCCACACCTCTGAAAGAGAGCCTAAACAAACTGGATTGTTACTTTGACCTTCCAGTATATTTGTTTGTCACTCCCTCTCTGCCTCAGGGAAATGTTACACTCATGTTTGTACTTGCACTTTTATACATCCATTTTCACCAGTAATAGAAGAAAAGAGATGAGAAGTTATGATTTAAATAAATACTCATGGTACTAAATTGAAATTATGAGATAGTACAACATTTTGATAGCAATTATTTTCTTCATGGTGGATAAAGACATACTAGTTCTGTGCCATTCCACTCCTTCAACGAAGCCTTTCTCTTTTCATACAGACAGGATAACTTATGAGCTCATGGGTGGCTCTGCTGTCATATGTCTCTGTCATCTGTCCACTCCAGGTTTTAGGGATTCGAGAGGGGAGGTCCCCCGCTTTCTTCAACACACTCCATCATATTTCCTGTCACAGTGCTCATGCTGCAGTCTGACTCACACATCACTCACTGACTTTAATGGACCACACTCCACGGAGATATATGTAGGGGAACAGGACTGTGAACGTGCATGTGTGCCGTAATTGAATAAAACTCAAATATGACCGAGAGTGCCAGGAAAAGCAAAGCGCTCCCTGAGGGGTTATTTAGGTGGAAGGCAGATGTTTACAGATGAGCCACATCACACTTAACACCAGCGGCTAAATGCAGGGAGAGATTTCCTCCATACATTTACTCAGTGTTCTTCTGATGGGGGGAGGAAAGTAACAGTGCAAAAACTATTCCTTAGCTGTATTGTAAAATTGTCTGTAAGAACTTGTGTCGAGATGCCATGCACCTTCACATGATTTATAAATTGTAGATGTTTTGAATAAGATGTGAAAGACTGAAAATGAGAATAAATTGCATGGTTATTGTTAGATATTGTGAGGAATGTTATTTTGCATTAATGAGCTTGGATTCTGCAGGAAAGCAGATTAACCATCATCACGCTGCAGATTTGTTCTAATCTCTCATTTACCCATCATACTGCTTCTTCTTATACCATTGTTAACATAATTTATTTCCACTTTTTAAATTAGTGTTGCAACTGCTTTCACTCATCCCTTTCCACACTTTCTATCGATTAGAAATGCACTTTTTATATACATAAGCTATAAATGTACTTTTTTATTCGAGTAGCCATCTGACAGAGTCCCTCATTCACTCACAAATAACATTTTACAAGTAAAAATATATGAATAGCTTTATGCAGGATGAACTAACAGATAAACTTCAGTTGAAGCTACAACATTAAATGGTGATATTTAGGTCTGTGTATTGGCAAGAATCTGGCGATACGATACGTATCATGATACAGATGTTACGATTCGATATATTGCGATACAGTAAGCGAGGTAATATATTGCGATTTTCTTTTTTTTTTTATCAAATTTTAGGAAAACTGTCATAGTATAAAGAACACACCGCCATATGCATAAATACTGAGTTAAAAAATGACTTTTTTTCATGCAATCAGAACAGTGATCTGCATTTGTATTTATCCCAGTCCCTGTAACATCCAACATCAGAGTACTACTTTGAGAGGGCACATACACTGAGAAGATGCATCTCTTTGCAAATGAAATAAAGCATTGATTAAGTTAATCTTTGCATGTAAACTATTAATTAAAAAACGATAGTTTTTGAGTTTGGATACAATATCACAATAATATTGCGATATTCGATATTTATATTTTCTTACACCCCTAGTGATATTTCACATATCTAAAAAAAAAGGGGCCATTCTGCATAATGACTATACATTTAGTGTTTCAGTACTGCTCATACATTTACTTACAATACAATCATGATTGTGTATTTTTTGCTAAACGATCTGAGTCATTCCTCCCTAAAAACAGGCTCATATTTCCACATAATGAAACAAACAGCACCAAGTACATCCGATTAAAGCCAGCGGTGCAGTTGTGTAATAATACCTGACAGCCAGATGAACACATGTGTTTGATATATTCATGCTGAACAATGCAACTTATTCATGCTGCAGACAGACAGACAGGACTGTTGTGATGTGAAGGCCTGTTTGATTAAAGCAGGACCTCTTTCAAACGTGATGCAGAGGAAATCACTCACTCAATCAATCAATAATAAACACCAGAGGGAGAGATCAAAATGTGCACATGTTCACATGTCTGGTGTTTACATCTGATCACTCACAGCAAAATAAATTAAATAATTTCCTTTTAAGACAAGTTTGTGCAACGCCTATCAGATGAGTTCAACATGAAGAGCTGCACATTTAGATTGTTATTACTTCAAGTAATTGTTGTTCAGTGATTTCACACATGCTACTTATTATAATAGGCCTGTTATTTTATTAATAAAACATCCTGCTTTGCCCCCAAACGATCTGATATTATTATCGTTGCTTTATTTAATTAGATATGCAGAATTTTGTTAAAAATATGGAATAAATCATGTTTATTTTTGTGATTTGTTTCATTATTATTATTATTATTATTATTATTATTATTATTATTATCATTATTATTTTAACTCTAATGCTCTATATTTTCAGTTTCAAGTCTGTCTTAATTGTCGTAAAAACTAAAAACGCAACAAAATTTGTAAAACACTCAATCAAAATGTAAAAAAGGTTATGTTATAAATTATGTCTATGATGATAATAAACCCTTTGATATTTAATTAAAATTGCACAGACTGTACATTTTAATCACTTTTTTATTCCAAACATATTTAATAACTGTACAATATCAGTTATTCAAAAAACAAATATCTAAATATGGAGGCCTGTTTTAAGCTTGGATCATCGTTAAAATGTATTTTATATAATGTACACTGTAAACAATTGCTGTTAATTTACAGCAGGATTTCAACAGTATTAAACTGTTATTGCTAAAAACAGTGCTTTACTGTTAATACAAAAGAAAACCTGTTAAGTTACGCTCATAGGCCGTTTTTTAACTGAACTATAATGCATTCTTAAAAAACATCACTTTACTGCTGATCAACCGTCTACAGTTTCATCAGTAACAGTTTCATGCAGTATTTTTTTAATTCTGGGACCTGATCTGCACATGTGAGGCTTGTACATTGTGCATGATTATAAAATCAGTGAATTAGCTCTGTTCTTCACTCACATGTTGTTCTGGTTTGCATTCTGTGCTTGTAGCCAGCTATAGACAGACATTTTGGGAAAAGTGTCAACAAGTCTATTATAGCCTTTTTCCTAACAAGTGCCTTTAATTGTATTTAGTGTGACTATTCCTATGTCTGTAACCTGCTGAGTCTATTCATCTAGGCAAAAAATAATGTTTATTAAAATGTATGTAAAAAGAATACAACCTAAATAGTGCATTAAAACAAACCAGTAAGATAATGTAAAAGAAAGGTGAAAAACAGCTATATAATGTATCTTTAAACAGTAAATTAGCTGTAACATACTGTGAAATTAATAAAAAAAAAACAGTTCAAACTGTATTTTTCATTAACAGTACAAAGCTGTAAATTTCAGCGACAGTATAATAATGTTAATTTTACAGTAACATAAAGGCAACCCTGCTGCCAGTTCTTTACTGTTATTTTACTGGGAAATTCTTAACAGTGTGTTGTTCAAGGATTTCACACATGGTACTACTTTTTTATTTATTATGATAGGCCTATTATTTTATTAATAAAACGTTCTGCTTTGCCCCCAAACGATTTGATATTATTATCGTTGTTTTATTTAATAAGATGTGCAGAAATGTATTAAAAATATGGAATGAATCATGTTTATTGTTGTGATTTGTTTCATTATTATAATAATAATAATAATAATAATAATAATTATAATAATAATAATAATCATTATTATTATTATTTTAACTCTAATGCTCTTCATTTTGCACAAATCTTTCGGTTAAGTCTGTCTTAATTTTTGTAAAAACAAAATTTGTAAAACAATCAATCAAAATGTAAAAACGTTATGTTATAAATTATGTCTATGATGATAATAAACCCTGTGATATTTAATTAAAATTGCACAAACTGTAAATTCAATCACGTTTTACTCCAAACATATTTAATAACTGTACAATATCAGTTATTTCCAAAACAAATATCTAAATATGGAGGCCTGTTTTAAGCTTGGATCATCATCATTAAAATGTATTTTACATAATGTGTTTATTCTCAGGCTGAGGGGGAAGAAGAAGATTCCGTTCAAAGACAGACGGGGACATTAAATTAAATTAAATTAGACGAAACTTTTTATGATGCCACTGGGGAAATTGGACAGCTGAGAAACCGGATAGTTGGGTATCATCCCGTGCAGAGAGACAGGAGGCATGAAGGAGCAGTTTGGAGCCAGATGTGGCACAGCAGCGGCGCAGCGTCCAGCGTCCAGATGTTCAAAGGTCAGACACGAGGGGAAACTCTTGGAGAGGAGCGAGGAGAGCGCAGGTATGATGCTGCTCACAGGTGAGATGATGCTGGGACCAGTTGTGTGCGGATTTAATCGACTCCTTAAACCCAGGTCGTGGTATAAATCAGGACCCTGATGGAGACTCATCCTGTGCGCTCCGAGGAGAGGGAACACCAAGCTGCGCTCCTTCACCCTGGACTCCTTCAAATAGAAATGTTGTTGCCTCTTGAAGCGTTTCCTCCTCCGAAGAAAACTCCCATTCTCAAACATCCCAGCAGACATGGGATCCAGGGTCCAATAATTCCCCTTGCCAGGATTCCCAGGCTCCCGGGGCATTTTCACAAAGCAGTCATTCAGAGACAAGTTGTGCCGGATTGAGTTTTGCCACGCAGGGAATTTGTCTCCATAATAAGCGAAGCGGCTGCTGATGAAGTCACAGATCTCGCTGAGGGTGAGTCTCTTCTTCGGGCTCTGCAGGATGGCCATGGTGATGAGAGCGATGTAGGAGTAGGGAGGCTTCACCGAGGAGCCTCTCCTGCCTGCTGGACCATCCTGGAGCCGGACTGCAAAATCTCCCTCAGGAGGGAAGGATGATGATGATGATGATGATGATGAGGCGTCTGGATTATTTCTCACTGAGAAACCTGTGATCTGCACATCTTCACTACTTCCCTCCACGTCAATGTCCGTCTCCTCCATGAGCTCTCTGTCCAGGGTCATGGTGGTCCCCAACAGGCGCTGATCTCGCCTGTCTGGGACAGAACAGGCTCAGACCCACTTCTCCTGTTTTCATTCACATCTGACTACATCTTAGACTGTTTAGCCTCCCACTCTAAACTCTCTCCTCCTCCTCCTCCTCCTCTTCCTCTTGAAAGCAGTCTGTCTTCATCAAAACAACAGCAGATACAAATCTGAAACAAGGAGCCTAAAGTTTTAAACTATAAATCATACTTTGTAGTAAATTATACTGAATATTAGTGTACCATACTGAGAAGATCAACATCACAAAGTCGTTTTTTTACACCAATTTTAACGTGTTTTATTTTCTCTGATTCTCTCTGGATTGTGTTCTTGTTTTATTCTGGTAAAGTTTCAATCCAAACTCTAATTTATTATCCCCAGGGGGAAATTTGTCTTGCAGCCAAAACATAGAACACACACTTTTAAAGCTGCAGTAGGTAGAAATGGAGCAAATATGATTTAAAAAAGTTGTTTTTTATAAAACGGTCACTATATCCTGACAGCATGCACCAAACAGGTGATCTGAAAAAAAATCATGTGCCTCTGTGTCCTCCGGTGCTCCTAATGGCATCTGAAACATTTCACAGACCGGAGAATATGAATATGAATCAATATTCTCTTACTGTGATGCCTATTTCTTGCCTGAAATGTTTTCATAAACATCTTGTAGTGTACTGTTTATCTATAAAATGAGATAGTTTGTGACCCGGCCGCCATGTTGAGATCAGTTGAGGAAATACCAAGTACCGCCCAACAGCCGGAGCAAACTTTCTAATTTTACAGCTAAACAGTGCAAGCCAACATAACACAGCGTCCATTAAGTGACAGTATAAGTCCTAGAGTACATCATCACCTAATCATTAGGAAATCACCACCATCAGTGACCAATTCTATATGGAAGGGGGAGATTATCATCTGACTCGTCCTGAACATTTAACAGTTTGATGGCAGGAGAGATAAAATAATTTCTCAGTCTGTTAGACGTGACCTTTTGTATTTCTGAGTCTCTAATTTTTTTACAACAAGGACTGAAAACACGTCTTATCCAGCTGCATAAATGCCTAATTTTTTTTTTTACATCTATATGTTTTATTGTATTGTGGTTTACTGGCTCAAACATTCATGAGGGTTTACTGTAACCACAGCAGGTGAGACTGATTTGGATTGAAATACGTTTAATGTAAAAAATGAAGCGAGCACATTCATTCTACTGAGCTTGTTTCTATCTTTTATGTTCTTGGCTTACGCGGCGCTCATTTCCTTCGGCGTTGCTCATTGCTGGATGGTTTGGCACATGGTGACAGAGGCAACTCTGGCTGTTTCAAATAAGAGGAAGACGTAATGCGTTTTGAAATAATAGCTGCACTGTATCAATTCGTGTGAGGCCACCCACTTGGCGAACGGGTCCGCACTGCAGGGTGGGCTGAGGGAACTGTGGGAAGTCTCATTAATGGACAATTCTTCCCTGTACCTCTCGTTTAATGTGATATGCGTAACCCTCTTAAACTATTTTACTCTTTTATAATCACTGCATTTTTCGTAGAGGATTTATATCAAGAGCAGGCCTTACCTATATACCTACAAAAAAAAAAACGTAAACAAATTGGATGTTTCATACTAAATTTAATACAGACCAAAACCCATGCAACACACAAAAACATCTCACAGAAAACAGCGATGCTGAATTAATCAGTGAACCAATTAAACCGGCAACAACCCAAATGAACTACAAAATAATAAAAAAAAACAACCACAATTAGAAACGACGACAAAGACAATAAATAACTTAATTTAACTCGTGCAACTAAACGTGCATCTTCTGAACTTAGCAGACAGTCTCGCTGTCGAGGTCAAGAGAGGTAAATTGTTTTGCAGTTAATAACAGTGAACACAGCAGAGCTCGGGTTGCAGTTTCTGCTCCTGTATACAGAAACTACTGCAGCCACCTGGCTCAGCTGGCCATTATACACAAGCAACACCGACACTATTTAGATGAAAAATGACAACAATTATGACTAAACTTCCCACTGAATGTGTCCACTCCTTATAGTAGCCCTTCAGGATCCCTTTAATGCGGCATTGATGCTAAAAACTGTCTGTGCTTCATCAATATATCCCTCCTTGTGTAGAGGTCACACATGCTACATACAGGTTGGCAGGTAGCACAAATAGGATCAGTTTGTTTTTTAGATGTCCTCCATTTTTAAGAGTTTTACAAGTTTTTTTTCTTTTTAGATTTTTTTTTTTAACCTGTTTGTTTTCCCCGGTGTCTTCAGCACTGTGAGAGCAGTCAGAGCCCAAGGGAGTTAGTGCTGCTTCCTGATGTACAACATTGTGAAACTAATTTTAAATATTGAGTCGAGTAAGATGTAAGAAGCTGGTGCTGCTCTATGTTTGCATTCCCATCTGTAGTGAACCGTAGCGGACTAAGAACTACGGGAGCGTGGAGTGCAGTCTTGAACTGTTGTGCGCAAATGTGTGTAGAGCTTCGTCAGACATAAAAACCTTTGCTCAGTGTATGTTCGCTAGGTGGTGTGTTTCCGCTGAGCTGAGGTCAACCTGACAAAGTTTCCACACTTGAGGCAGCATGAGTTGGAGTTGCCCTCTTTCCTGGGGATATGCCAGCAGTTGACGCAGCGCACCCTGTACTTCTTATACCTGCAAAAGTCAAGACAGAGGTGATTAAAACTCTTTTCTAAGTTGGTATTTATCTATGCAGGCTGTTCTCATACACCGTTCGTGTCTGGATGTGATTTAAAAGCAGATTTTGCACATGCAAACCAAAGACAAATTTCTGCCTTTTGCATGCAAAAAGTAGACTAATTGTTGATAGGCAAAATAAACTGAAACATATGACAGGAAAAACAAACAATATCTGGATACAATTATATACAGTCAAATGCTAATTCTTTATATGTTATAGGTATTAGGTTTTGGATAATATAAATTTGTCAATAATAATTACGGACAATCAATGTTCATGGACTAATCATCATGAACCTCAGTGTTACGGTCAATATGGAAAATCAAACTTCTATTTCTGAAAGTCTGTATAAAAGCTGAGACTAAATTCCATTAAATTGAAATGTGGCTTCAGGCTCCCATAGTGATCTAACAGATATGCCCTGTACGCAGCTTCATGTATATGTTTTTAAAACATTCAACAGTCAGCAGTGTTAATATGAGCGACCTTATTCCACAGGCGTTACAGAGCGGGGTCCCGTCCTCTGCATCCCTCCACATCGGGGTCTTTCTGGTGCAGCATGATGCACACACTTTACCCTCTGGTCAAACAGATATTTAGTTAGTGTTACTTTCATTTTGACGTAAAAACGTTTTTTCAATCAATAGTTCCCGTCAAAATAAAGGAAGTGCCTGTGATGCAACCAAAGGTTTACTGGAAATGAACGCTAGATTTCAGCGATGAGATTAAACTACTGTATGACCTGAAGGATTATTATCCATTTTTGGTGTCATTCTATGACTCAAAAAGATTTATAAGTGACAAAAAAATGCCTGATTTGCTGTTAATCACAAACATAAACAAACAAGGCTGTAAATCTGGGTGGTCTTGGCTGTTTGGTCTCTGAATGTTGGAGATACAAACTTGTTCATGTTCCTTTCTGACCAAAGGAGAAGCATATGCAAAATACCAATAGTGAAGGTTTGTTATTTCAAATGTGTTAGTGCTAATCACTGCGATGATTTGAAATTACTTGAATTTTGATACTGCTGCCAATACAGCAGAAAATACAGCGACTCAAAGCATCGGCTGTACAGCTGAAAGTAAAAACAACACGTTGAAATTTGTCTTTCGTTTCTTGGACTAAAGGGAACTAGTTGATACCCATTATGGTCTTGGGGTGTTTACACAATAGCTTCCCTAAATACTCATCAAATGGGCACCACCTGTCATGAGTGATGCTGTCAAGTCACATGTTTTGATGTGGTGGCATCCTCTAGTGGAGACAATGGACATTTCATGCTTCATACAGTACATCCTTTAATTCAGCTATAGAGTAATGCTTCTGATGCCTTCATTTTAAACAAATAACATGGCAGCATTTATATTTGAACATATGTCTGAAAGTATTATTATTATATAATTATTGAGTATTATATATAATATGTAAAGTCTCTTCCTAGGGTTTTTCCTTCCATTTTTTGTGTGGAATTGTTTCTTATCTGAATCGAGGTTTGAGAGTGTCGCTGATGTTATGCAGATTTTAAAGCTTTCCGAGACAAACTTTTTGATTTTGGACTCTATACTGTAAATGAAATTGACTTGACTTAACATGATTCATATATTTTATTATTGAGTGTCAGTTTAAATTGCAGGGGTTCCACATTGCTGTCTAGGCAGCCTGTAAAAATATAAACATAAACTGACATCAGAACAGCACAGACACTCGAGTGTTACTCACTGGAAACACTGGTCGTCAGGTAACCGTCTTCATCCGAGCTGCTAGTTTTCAGGGATTTCTGGGACGTCCGTGTCCTCAGCCTCGGTTTCCTCACATTCTTGCGGAGCTCCTTGCTGCAGCAAACACCAATAATATGTGTGAACTTAACGTACTGTAAGTTTTCATTAACATCGTCTAAAACAAACATGCATGCAAACATGTAATGAATTTTTCGCTACCTGTATTTTGAAGTAATGAGGAGCCGACACTGTTCCCTGTTGTCGTCCAGCTCTGTGTCCATCCTGAATGTCACTCCCTGGAAGTCTGGGTCTTGGATATTAGCACTCCGGCTGGGATGAGGTTGTTTTCTAGGAGTCTTGGTTCTCCACTGCTGGGTAGATGGAGCAGCAATTTCCTCCTTTTGTACTGGTCTGGGTTCCGGTTTTGGTGTTGCAGAAGGTGAAGGGGTTGTTTCTCCTGTATAGCTTGAGGATTTCAGTTGTGCAACTGGAGGGCATTTTTCCTCTATGTGAGCATGTGTACATTCTGGTTTAGATGCTGTGATTTTGTTATTGTGTTTTGCGAGTGAATGACACTTCTCTGTAGTGCTAAATAAAAATGATTGGGAAGTAGGCAGGACGCCGGAGCTTGGAAGGGGCAGCTGGGTGTCACATGGGGGCTCTGTAGTCAAAACGAGGTTCGCATTGTGGTCTAGTGTTAGTGCTGGCTTTGACAGAGCTACACTTGTATCTTCATTTGAATTAAAAGTCAGCTGAGCATTAAGGGATGCATAGGGGATGTGTGTTTGTGACGAAACATTTTCAGAGAAGGATGCATGCAAAATATCCTGTTGAGAAGAGAAACGATCCCTCTTACACTCCTGGTTCCACTCAAACTGTCTTTTAACACTGAACACTGAAACAGTGTCTGCTTTTTCAGCAGTCTGTGACTGAACACAACAGCCCACCTCGGAGTCTTTCACACAGCCCTGTGGTTTATAAGCTCCTCTGCTGCAGTCTCCTCTCATATCTTCCACAAAACTGACACAGGCCGGGATTTCTTGCCTCTCATAGACAAGAAGAGATGGTCTCAAAGTGCATTCAACACTCACACAGTCACCTCCGTCTCCCTGATCTGTTACATCTGCTGTGGCAGTCGATGATTTTGTGGTAGATGATACTGAACTTGGGTCTGACTCCTCCACATCTCTCTGATGCAGGAGCCGCTCACACTGCAGATTGATCAGACTCAGGACTTTCCAGGGGCTTTTGCATTTAGGATGTGGCTCAACCAAAGTTGTGACCTTAGTACTGTGACTTTCCTCCTTCACTTTTTTCATCTGATTATAAGGCGACATACGGGACAAACTGTGCTGGCAGGAACTATTAGAGATTTGAAACGGATGTGCATCCTCTTCCTCTTTTTTAACGATGAAAGGACCTTTCCTGGAAGTCTCATGTAGCCACGTTGAGGGTGAATTTGTGTCCAGGAAACTGTTGTGGATGGGGGACGCTAGTTTGGAAACTTCTTGGAAAAGGTAGAAGAGTGCCGAGTGGGAGGCATCATGTTCGATTGTGCTCTGGTTTCCCTGGATGAAGGCAGCTTGTGTCATTGGTCCTGAGCTCATGTTGAGGAAGTGTCTGTATCATAAAAACAAACAGCTTTTAGTTCAATTAGGAAATAATCAAATCAAAATCTTGCTACGCAAAATTGTTTATTTTCACACATTTTTCGAATCTTAGCTTTTTTTCTTGTAAAAATATTGTACAGTTTTACCTCTTCAGGCTGCTAAATGTCTTTCAAAATAAAACAGTCAGATGGAAAAAATGCTCTTCAATTGAACTGCTCACAAGTCATAGACATGCACCCTGTGAGGAGAGGTGGACAGTAAATATTGCTTCATATTAAGATAAGATATTCCTTTATTAGTCCCGCAGTGGGGAAATTTGCAGTGTACAGCAGCAAAGGGGATAGTGACAAAAAAAAGATGCATCAGCTAACACAGTAAAAAAAAGAGCTAAACAAAGTGTAACAAAATATGAACCATTTAAATAGAAGGAAGTATAAAAATAGGAGCAGTATATACATTATTGACAATAAACAGACTATTAACAAAATTGAACAAGTGGAAAATGATATTGCACAGTGAGAGTGAATGAATGAATGAATTAATGAAATTCCACCTGAAAATATCAGGTTATTGTCAGTTTTTTGGTGTGTAAGTGGTCTACTGGGAGCAGTGCTGAGACTTCACAAGTTAAAAAGGTTTGGAACTACTACATTTTAGAGGCTGCATTTCATGTAAAACACAACATAACATTACACCATTTGAGCTATATTTATATTTTAGCTCCAACAATTGAGCTCTATCAGCTGCTGGTGTGTGTAAATACCACAGTGAGAGCAGATCAGCTACTGAAGGGCTAGTGTGTGTTTAACATTTTTGTTTCCAAACTGTGGCAGTGACAGTGACAATGATGTTGAAAACATGAACTTTAGAATAGTTTTGTTATAATGTTTAGCCTCTTTTCTTTGGCTTTTGAATGTACTTGAATTGTGATGACTAATTGGCCTTTTATAATGCTCATTATAACAGTCTTTTACTCGTGGATTTTAAGTTGGTCTCTGTCTATAAATTGGACTTGACTTGACTTTAATTAGGCCCACATGATTAGCTTTATAGCGAACAGGAGCTAACGGAAACCAGCTAGTTGTTGTCATTTTCCTTGAAAATAGATCTGACATGAAGCCGCCTGTATCAAGAAAGAGACGTATTTTTTTTTTTTTTTTTATTATCAAAATGTAACTTATGTAACTCACCGGAAGAACTGCAACAAAACGTGGAACTTTCACTGTGAAGTTTAACTGTGTTCCAGAACACGAATGTAGCTCTTCTAGTGTTCTAGAATGTCGCAGATTTTCGCGGTTTTCGCAGAGTTTGACTGTCGCGAGCGCAGACGCAGCTCGGATGGATATTGACACAATATGAACACAGAGAATCACTCAAAGTATGACTCTAAATGTATATCCTTCCACCGTTATTCTCTCATATCTACATCAGAAGGAATCACTATGACATCACTTAGGCCTACATGTTTTGGTCAGTTTAAGTCGTTTTTAGCAACTGATTAGATTTAATGTAGCCTTATTAACTCATTCTGAAGCATAGATTGTTTACTTATAGTTTGTAGATCTACCAGAGCTCACTGCAGACAGTCACATATTCAGATCCATTAACTGTGATCGATCTTACAACTGGCCCTGTATGTACTAATCTTTAACATTTGGGACTGAAGAGAACAGTTCAGAATCAAATTCAAACAGTCCACCCAGTTAACTCGGGATCGCTGTGCACTATACTGCTGATGCTCACCTTAGATCTCCAAATCGATCACCAAATAAATGATGAAGTGTGCCAACTTACTGGGAACTCTGGAGCTGGTTGCCATGACTGTGGGCGGTGTTTTTTTGGACCAGGAGGAGTTACCCGGGTGTTTTTAGTTTGCTAAATTACACCTGCTGGGGAATAAAAGTGTTGCCCAACCCACAACCACTTCCAGTTTCACTTGGTAGCTGCTGCAAAGCACTTTTTTGCGACAACACAGATGCCTGTTTAGAGATATTTGCTGGGTAAAGGTGGAGATTTACAAACAATGGCCGCCTGCTAATAATGCAATGAACTAGCTTTGATTATTTATGTTTAATTCATTTTTGTCCCCTTTGAGTCATTGTAGTAAATGTTGCTGGGTAATGAGGACAGTGTTCAGAAATAACTTTTTGAAATTGATTTTATTGCACAACTTTAAATATTTGTATTGTTTTAAGACATGATATACACAATTGACTTACATTTGTGCGTAAGAACAAGTACAGTAGACTTAACAAGTAAAGGATAACTGTGGTAAACTCTTTCCATGGTAACATGAAGCCCACCAGCTTCAAAACAGACTCGTCTCCACCTCCATTCTGCTCTGGATCAAAGCACACCTGAATCAGATCAACTAATTAAGCCTCAGACAGGAAGTGCTTTAAAATGCATTTTCAATCTGACACTTATTTGCCTGAATATGTTTTGCAATGTGAATAAAATCTAAGTTTCAAAAGTCTAAATTCAGATTTACTTTACTGTCAGGCAACTTTTGTCTTTCAAAAACACTTCACTATAATATATGTCTTCTTCTTCTTCTTCTTCTGTGTCTGGCTTCAGTACCATGCAGAAGAAAACTTTGTTGTAGTTTATGAATTGGGGCTAACTGTAGTCAGTGGGTACTTATTGATAAGCCATCACAACACTTACAAATGAACTTAGTACATAAAAATGAAAGTAAATGCTATGCCTTCAATATCTGACAAGTGAATCAGAGTGACTGGCAGAAATGACAAAGAACATCATCTCGTGATACTTGTGCGTATATGAGCTGTAACGAGGAATGTTCCATTAAACAACACAAAGATGAACTATGTTCAAACTTGTTCTGCAATGTATAACACAAACATGAAATGTCTCTTGAAATGTCTGGTGTTTTAACAAAAAATAGTTTGTGAGATTGAATGGCATTTTGATGCTTGCCTGAGAACACTCCACATAAATAAATACAACGTCAGTCAAACCATCACAGTTTTTTTTTGGAAGTAACCATTAATTTCACCTTCAGTGAGACTCATATAGCGTCCGACTCTGCCTGATATCATCTGCAGGCCTGACCTGTCATTGGTTAACTGTGGAGTTTGTCAGTTGGCAAGAAGTCGTGGGAGTTGCTACGGACTTTACTATCCTAGCCGTGCATCTCATCATGGTCGCCCCCTCACTCAACCAGCACACGTGGTGTCTAGCTCGCAGCGCCACCCTCTCATTTTTCTCCGACTCTCATCATCTGCTCCTCTTCTCAGTGAGGTTTGGGCACATGGCCGTCCACGTAGAAGTTCCTGGTGACTTTGGGCAGGGTGAGCTCCATGCCGTCCATCTCTGGAGTGAGAATGATCTGGCATCCCAGCCGGGAGTTCTCCTGAAGCGCGGGTGCCATGTCCAGCATGTCATCCTCCCTAGAGCGCCAAGATATCTGTCAACATTTACAGTCATCTCCCTTTCACCTCATCGCACACAATTGTTGAAATTCAAATGTTGTGGTTAAGGAAGACATCATTTGTAGCAGACCTACCTCTCCAAGGGTTCTGGCAGGTTGTCAAAATAGGGAGCATTCACGTAGACCTGACATGTTGAGCAGGCCAGTGACGCCTCACAGGCTCCTAAATGAAAGAGAAACACAATTAATGAGCACGAATATTTTGAAATATTTAAGAAACAGTTTTAAATATGTAAATGCTCACCTTCTAGTTCAATGCCATGCTTCTGAGCCAGATACATGACATTATCTCCCACTTTGGCCTTAACTGGGATCCTCTCGCCAGACCGATTTATATACACCACATTCACCCTAAACAAGCAGAGTTAAAAACAATTTAGCCTTATTAACAATCATACATTTGAACTTACCTGGCAAGGTTGTGAAAAAGTTTCATTCACCATTCTGCCCTTTTTAATGCTTACAAAATAAAGGCAGTAGAGGAACAACATGTTCAGTTAAGGGCTTGACATTTTTTTGTCACTGACAAAAAGATTTCTGACACACAAGAAATAAATCCCACAAAAAACTTCTTATCTAACTGTTTACTTTGGCTCCACACAGTTAATACTACTTCTTGAGAAGCTTAAATTCAAGAGCACAACCCTTTTCCCAGTAACTACATTGAAATTCTATCCAATTTGAAAATTGCAGTAGGCCATATTGCGATTTCGATACAATTTAAATTAGTTGTTCAGCCCTAGTTTGCCAGAAAAAGATTTAGTATGTTCCAGTACATAGTATATATCAAATGCAGTATGCCAAAAATACCAAGATGTCCTACTACATCTGGTCATATTTTGCATTATGCAAGCCAGCATGCTTTTCTGATTATTCTGACCCACAATCCTCTGCACAGAGGATATATGAGGGTCAAAGTTCAAGGTGCAATGTTATGACAAAGTAGTATGTCCCAATTGCATGCATAATGCATGCAACAGTGCGTATTTTGTAAGGAAAGCTGCAATACTAAAAGTAAAAAGAAAAAGTATGCAATTTGGAACGCAGGCCTAGTGTTGTTATTTTAAATGTCAGGCAAAACAAAACAGTTTCCTGCTCAAAGCATGCTGTAAAGGGAGGTATGATTTAGATTTATACCGGTGCTTCTGTCAATAAATTATCTTTACAGAGCCCGATGGGTATCGGGGGGTAGGTCTTTCTTATTTTGTAAATGGCAAATGGACTCCACTTACACAGTGCTTTTCATCCTTAGGATGACAAAGCTCCACTATCGGGAGCATTCAAAGTTCAGCTCACTGCTGAAGGACACTTTGACATGTGGACAGGAGGAGCCAGGGAAAAAACCACAAGCTCTGTAATTAATGGATTACCCGCTCTACCTCCTGAGTCACAGCAGCCACAAATCTTCAATTCAATTCAATTCAATACTTTTATTTACAAGTCAACCCACAGTTGATTGGAATTTGTTTTGGTGCAGTGCTCATTAAGAACAGACAAAAGCACACACATATATATATATACATATATATATGTATATATATATATACATATATACACATATATATGTATATATATATATACATATATATGTATACATATATATATATATATATATATACATGTATATATATATATATATATATATATATATACATGTATATATATATATATATACATATACATATATATACATGTATATATATATATATATACATATATATATATATATATATATATATATATATATATACATGTATATATATATATATATACATATGTATATATATATACATATATATATATATATATATATATACATATGTATATATATATACATATATATATATATATATATATATATACATATATGTATATATATATATATATATATATATGTATATATATATATATATATATATATATATAAAACATAGTGTATATAGTGTAAAATGATTCAAACCAATACAATCCTAAAATGCTAAAAAACTGTTTAGAGCCTTGTGTTATTGCAACTTCCCCTAAATTGTCTAGTGCAAAGCATTCCTAAAGTGCGTGTTGTCTGGAGCTCAATTCCTTTTCCTTCTGCAAAGAGCCTATGCATTAGAGTTTAGGTGCCTAATAGCATCAGGGTACGTGCTATTCTTGAGGCAGGATGTCCTACACCTCAGACTCTGAAATCTCCTTCCACTACTTAAAAAAAAAAAAAAATATTAAAAACTAATAAAACTAATTTTATTATAACATGTAGCCTTAATTTAATCATTTCTGGGGGGAAATTTGTCTCTCAGACGCGCAATATGCATACTATGTAGGCTGCTGGTTTAGAGTACTACTGGTTCAGTCTATAATAGGATGTGGGCCAAAAAAATACAAGTTTGGCATGACTCAGCAACAATGTGAACTATCTTTCCCTGAAGATTAAACGTCTGTGACTTGAACTTCGCAGTTTAAATGTTTGTTAGTGGTAGTTGTAGTACATTTAGTTATTAAAAAGTATAACGTGTGCATTGATTAATACCAACTGGGAACACCTTCACAATAAAAGCCTCTTGTAAACTTACACATCCTCCTGATCCTCTGGACTGGTGCTCGCCTCCTCACTGTGGTGAAGACCTTTGATAGAAAGAAAGAAGCACAAACAACAGGGACTGTGAGTGTTTCTGCTGTCAAGTGATGATATCAGCTCCTCCTGATGGTACCAGACTTGGAGACTTGTTGCATTTAGTTACATCAGTCTGGGAATGCTGATGTGAAGTTACACAAGTGTTATTGAGCAGACTTTCCACTCTAATAACTGCTGATATCTACCTGCAAAGCCAATTTTTGCTTAGCATCAACAATAGCTTAAACTCTGGTATGCACAAATGATAACTTCTATTCAGACTTATCGTAAACAAATAGTCCCAAGAGAAGAAGAAGAAGAAGAAGAAGAGTCTGACTGAAAGCTAAAGGTGTTAGCAAACTGCACCACTACTCACCTATACTCGTCCGCAAGTGTCTGTTTATGGTCCTGAAGCTGTCCAAGGAACCCCTTCTCTGTGAGTTACCCACACAGGTGTTTAACCTGTAAAGAGGACAGGTGCTACAGTCCGGTATAACTCGAGAAAGTCTCAAAGTCAGCCCCATGCTCGACCGAACTGCAGCGGAGGCAGCCATGATTCTGTTATGGTCACATGATCGGAAGCGGCCAATAGGAAAAAGAGCGCTGACGGGGTGACGTCGTGTGCTGTGACGTGCTGCCATGACAACAGAGGGCGCTGCTGCTTCACACACAGGTAACTAAGACAACACAACACAACAGGTATGATAGATGGATAGATAGATAGATGGATGGATGGATGGATGGATGGATGGATAGATAGATAGATGGATGGATGGATGGATGGATAGATAGATAGATAGATGGATAGATGGATGGATAGATAGATAGATAGATGGATAGATAGATAGATAGATGGATAGATGGATGGATAGATGGATAGATAGATAGATAGATGGATAGATGGATGGATAGATAGATAGATAGATGGATAGATGGATGGATAGATAGATAGATAGATAGATAGATAGATGGATAGATGGATGGATGGATAGATAGATAGATAGATGGATGGATGGATGGATGGATAGATAGATAGATAGATGGATGGATGGATGGATGGATAGATAGATAGATAGATGGATAGATGGATAGATAGATAGATAGATAGATGGATAGATAGATAGATGGATGGATGGATGGATGGATGGATAGATAGATAGATAGATGGATGGATGGATAGATAGATAGATGGATGGATGGATGGATGGATGGATGGATGGATGGATGGATGGATAGATGGATGGATGGATGGATGGATGGATGGATAAATAGATAGATAGATAGATAGATAGATAGATAGATAGATAGATAGATAGATAGATAGATAGATAGTAACTTTATTGATCCCGAGGGAAATTCAAGTTTCTAGCATCACAGTTCCACAGAGCAAAACATGTTAGTAAAAAGGCAGTAAAAAAAGTTAGTAGTGCAAACTACAAAAAAAATATATCAGATATAAAAATACAAGGAGATGAAGAACACTGTTAAAACTGAATATAGTGCAGGGTAACAGCTGTGATACACGACTATTAAAAAGTGCAGAAGAGACTGTTAAAAATGAGTATAGTGCAGGGTAACTCCAGTAGCTTAGTCTATGAAAGTGCACTGTGTGCATTATTATCTGTCCTGCAGACCGTCCTCCTTTGTCCCCCCCCATCCCTAGAGAGGTGTTGTACAGTTTGATGGCTCGGGGGACAAAGGATTTCCTGAGTCTGTCTGTGGAGCACTTGGGGAGCAGCAGCCTGCCGCTAAACGAGCTCCTCTGTTTGGTGATGACGGCGTGCAGAGGATGGCTGGTGTTGTCCAGTATGGCCAGCAGTCTGTTGAGTGTTCTTTCCTCTGCCACCGTCACCAGAGAGTCGAGCTCCATGCTGACCACAGAGCAGGCCCGCCTGATCAGCTTGTCCATCCTCGAGGTGTCCCTCTTAATTGTGCTGCCCCCCCAGCACACCACAGCGTAGAAAGGGACGCTGGCTACCACAGATTGGTAGAACATCCGCAGGAGTTTTGTGCATGTGTTAAATGATCCCAGCCTCCTCAGGAAGTACAATTTGCTTTGGCCCTTCCTGTAGAGGTAGTCAGTGTTTATTGTCCAGTCCAGTTTGTTGTCCAGCTGCAGCCTGAGGTACTTGTAGGTACCCACGACCTCCACCTCGTTCCCATCGATCTGGACTGGTCGTGGGGTTGGTCTAGACCTCCTGAAGTCTATGACCATCTCTTTGGTTTTTGAGGTGTTGAGCTGCAGGTGGTTGGAGGGACACCAGGCGACGAAGTCCCCCACCAGGCTCCTGTATTCCTCCTCCTGATCACCCTTAACACATCCCATAATGGCCGTGTCGTCAGCGAACTTCTGAATGTGACACGAGATGTAGTTGAAGTCCGCCGATGTCTTTTATTAAAAACAATAGGTGGGAAGTACTGCACTTAAGTACAATTTTAGGTACTTTTACTTGAGTATTTTAATTTTTTGTTTCTTCATACCTCTACATTTCAGAGGTTAATGTTGTACATTTTACTCTACTACATTTATCTGACAGCTTTCGTTAGTGGTTACCTTTTACATGCAAAACATATGATCATCTTTTAAAATATGATGAGTCGTTAATTAATCAACCAAACAACATATAAAGTAAGCCTATTTAAAATTTGCCCCACTATGACAAGTCTAAAATACTCCTGACATGTTAATGCATAACGTACCACAATATAACAATTTGAAAGGTGCCATTCTGCATAATGAGAACTTTTTCTTACCTAATTTTGCCAATAATACTTATTGACGTCCATTTAAGTGAAATTTTAGGACCTGTATTCATAGGAAGTAAAGGATTTGAATACTTCTTTCACCATTGCAAAATGTTATTTGTCCTGTTACATCTGTGAATGAGACAGGGCTGTACTGATTCCTTCTTTACTCTCGTTGCTTTCTTAAGATAGTTTTAGTGATAAGTGATGATGGCGGTGCATATTTTTTGTATTCATCTATCTCTGACTACATCAATTTGATCGAATCTGAATGCTCTACTTTTACTTGTAATGGAATATTTGTATGTTGTGGTATTGCTGTTTTTTTCTTACTTCACATTAGCATAGTGCATTTGGTGCTATTGTATTTTATTCCACTTCTAGTTCAGACCATGTTAAGCCTGTTAAAGTTATGCCTATGTTCAAGGAAGCAGGACTGCCCAGTCCCATTCAGTGTTAAGCTCCATACTCGCCAATATCACACAACAGTAAATACATGTTCTGCCATGTTTATGTGTGCTGTAGAGGAAGACACTAGATAGGAAATCTAATGCAAGCTGGCAGCGGAAAACTGTTTTGTATGACTGAGACCGCTGGTATGTGAAGACAGAGAAGTGATGTTATGACTAGAGGCAGGTGAAGCGCTCAGGTGCTCTGTTTTCGCTCTCTTTCTCTACCTCTCTGTCCTCGACATCCACTTGGAGAGAAAGGAAGTTATCCTAAATAAAACTGAGCTATTAAACATAAAATCTCTCTCTACAGGGTAGTAAAACTCCCACAGAGGAGCATTGTGTTGATATTTTAGATGTGATTTATAAGCTTTAGTGCAGTATAATATAATACTATATGGCACTAGTTCTGTTTCTTTTCTTATCTGTTCCTCAGTGTCTCATAATGATCTATGCTTTGGGGGAAAGCCACTCTTAAAGTGTGTTTTAAGATATATACTAACCCCCCATCTGGATTTGGCTGCAGATGTTCTTTCCATGGCCATAAAAAGGAAATGGGGCATTCTCATGTCTAGTTTTTTATTTTATAGGGAGTGCTGGGAGTCAACTCACTGGCATATAGATTATTACACTTTATATACTCTAAGTTCACATAATGAAACACTTTTACACTTTCATATAAGTACTCACACACACACACGCACGCACACACACACCTGCACAGGATTAGTGTCTGCGAAGTCTGTGAATTTAGAGCACTTAGTATATCATCGGGCCCTCTTGTTCTGGGACCATGCAGGTGTGTGTGTGTGTGTATGTGTGTGTGCAGGTGTGTGTGTGTGTGCGCGCAGGTGTGTGTGTGTATGTGTGTGTACAGGGGTGTGGTGGGTGGAGGTGGTTTTACGCTTGACTTGGATATGAAGTGGCCCCTAGCTGTTCCTTCAGATTACACTCACTTCACTCCCTAAAGACTTTGCTGTACAATAACTCATACACCCCCGCATACACACTCACACTGTAATGATTAAACAATATACACATGCAACACACACACAGTTAAACACACTCTTCTAACATATGTAGCTCACCCGGCAGCAACAGCACGTGTGGACATTTTGGCAGTGATGTAGTGATCTATCTGAATCTCCCCAGAGTACGCCATGTGTACTGTATGTATATGTTTCCAAGGACACAGCATGGGAAAACACAACATTACCCAGCAGTCCTTTGGGTGCCATGCAATCACTCCCATCAGTGCTCCCATTAGGGCTGCACCCTCTTAGTCAATTTGTTGACTAATCAGTCCAAATTTGTTTTTAGTCGACTAAGATTTCTATAGTGGATTAGTCATTTTTCATGCTTTTTTCACGCTGAATGACTTATTTCCAAGCAACTTATGAGCTCATCTCTGGTAAAAACAAGATTTAAAGTGGTGCTGTTGTGTGATTCTTTGTGGAGAAACTTAGCTTTACAGATCTGTCGATTAAATCAACTAATCAGTTAGTCAACAAAATTGTTAGTCGACTAAGAACTTCTTTGGTCAAGGACAGAATTTAAACATGTCACTGTCGCACTGAATGACATGTTCCTTTATTACGATTTTATTTTGAGTTAAACAAACATACACACAGTCCTAAATACTCACTAGAGCACCTAATGTGCTGAAAAAAGTCCCCAGAAAATTCCGTATTTATTCCTATTTGGGTAACTTTTGTGAAAATTTACAGTGCCAGGAAATTACTTTGCCTTTTCTTGAAATTGAGCTACATATTCAGGAACTGTGAATAATGTTTTACATAGGGCTGTCAAATTAAACGCGATAACGCGTTAATGCAAATTCGTTTTAACGGCACTAATTTTTTAAATGCATTAACGCTATCGATTTTCAGAGGTTGTAGCGGGCTGAGTTGTTAAGCTAGAGTGAAAATCCTGACATCATATGAAACTAGAAAACCTAATGAATCCATTGGTACCAACCATTTTTACCAATAATAAATATATACATACATTTGCATAAAGCAAGCATATTTGCCTTCTTTATTCTGTAATTGGATCCCTCTCCCGGTGTTTGAAAGGGTTTATGACGCCAATAACTTTGTAGAACTTGATGAATTTTGTATAAAGTCCAAACACGTTGGAGTGTTTCCATGCGTGTCGATGTGTGATTGCAAAATGTCTTCACCATGGTTATTCCCTGTCTGCATACATATTTTTGTTCCTCTATTTAATGTTATTTCTGGCTTTACTGTAAGGGCATCGTCCGTTATGATGATCTATGTTAGGCCACCGGGTTGAATGACAACAGCTGTTTCATTTGATTTCACTTGTTTAACCGGCCTCCTCCGGGAACAGCATGCCCAGAGTTAGATGGATGTCAGATGGGTGTTTTTTAAGGGAGCGCAGAGTTTGAATGTTTCATGGATCAACATTTGAACGATGCAGTCCAGTGCCAGCATTAGCAACATTTACAGCCCAAACTTTCCTTTTGCTTTGGTGCCCAGCTTAATGAGACCATAAGCTTTCTTAAAATGTTAAAACAACATTATGAGTTAGTTTCAAAAACACTGCTAGAAATTTTACAGCTGCCTTCCTGCTGAGTTCGACCTTAAAAAGGATGTATTGACAACAGGACATGTCTGAACCGCTGAGCTCCATTTAATCTTATCTTATCGTTTTCACTGTAAGTGTGTGTGTGTGGGGGTAGGGGGGTGTTTGTATGCATGTGCGTACCTGCAGTTGTGCATATGAGCAGCATTGTGCAAGCTGTGTTATGATTCCCTTTTCTCAGATGACTCATGCAAGTAACTAATTAGAAACGGGTTAAAAAAAGAAGTGCCCCCATGTCCTTTCATGCCTCTTTCATGCTTCCTCGATGTGGGAATGGTTGTTTCTCAGCCAGACAAAAGAGAAACTTACCGTCAGTGTGAGTAAACACGGCAGCCTGGGAGCTGGCATTATTACAGCTTCTTAGTCAACCTCTTGTGATGTTTAATGCGTCTGGGACACTTTCTGTATTGTGTGTCACACAGTTAAATGCAGTAACATTTTAGGAGTCTCCCCCGGGGCTCGAGGTTGTGTCGAGTTGTTTGTAATTAATGACCTTTTTCACACACTGCACTAAAAACGGCACAGCGGCCAGCAGCGGTGGTGTTTGTTTTAGCGTGAGGTCTGGATGTGGTTTAGCGGTTTCAGTCTGAGGTCTGAGCGACTACCGTCTGGCCTGTGACAGACAGCGTTGACCGCTGACTGTTGACCTTTGACATCAGTTAAAGACAGGCTGCAGGGAGAGGTTAAAGACTTGGGAGGTCATGGAGGCGCAACGAATCATGTCAACAAATCCAAACACACCAAAGAAGTCACAAGTCCATTCCAATTAGGCTTTTTTTATTGCTACATTTGGTAAAAAAAAGTTTGTGGAACGTGGATCAGATTTTAACACACAACACACAGTACATATAAAATGGCCATTTGAAGCAAAATAAAGCCTACAGTTTGTATGTTGGTCACATTATCTCACATTTAAAGGATTAGGCTAGTGATAATATTGATTGTTGTTATTGTCAACAAATCATATAAAAAAATAAAAATATGTAGTTTCATTGTTTCAAATGTTTCTTTTCAAAAAAGTTGAATAATTTGTAAAAACAGCTAGACGTAGGTTTTAGCAAACATTACAGAGTAAACTGTGTATTTTGGGGGACTATTTTCTTGGCAGATTAATACACATTAGTGCTCAAGAACAGCTACTAAATGGAGCTTGTGAGAGATTGTGAGATTGTCTTGCCGAAAAGAAAGGCTGGTGTTATTCTGCACTTTTCTTATTGTCAATAAATCCCATAAAATCAATGAAACCAACAATGCATTAGTTGATCTCTCCAGTCAATACTCTCTGACTTCGATGCTCTACCTGTTATACTCAGACCCAAAGTCTATTCTGTCCTACTGAAGATGTAAATCTTTAAAATGGGTCACAACTATAGTTTGAAGAAACACTCAGTGATCTCCTCTGACAGTTGGAAACTGTAGTTAGTTGTAAGTTACTCAAATGGGAGGAAACTGTGCTTTTTTGGGGGACTAGTTTCACCAATGGATTGATACACATTTGGGGATCTAGTGAGTATTTACAGCAGCAGGACATGGATGTGGGATTGACTCAAAATAAACTGCCTGTGTTCATGAACATACGCAGTTACCCAGTGTGTTTTAAATAGTTTTTGGATAACAATAGAGGTCTGTGGCACAAAGGAATAAACTACACGGAGTGTCTATTTGCGCCCGGGTGAGAATAGTCACACGGCAGCTATTCGGCTATTTACACCTGGTAACAGTAGTTATAAAAAGAGCAGCAAAGTACAAACAAGGAGTAGGTTGTGGTCGATGAATGGGTCAAACCCAGGACTTTCACCCTGGACACTGGGGTTTGAGGTCTGTGGAAAGCCTATTTTTGACTTTATTGACTGATTATTTTCAGTTGCAGTTTGGTTAGGTTTCGGAAAAATATACACACAGTACATATACAGTATCTAATGCGAGCCCGAGTCAGGTGCAAATAGCATTGTTGGCTACGGACACCTGGGTGCTTGTCTCTGCCATGCTAAATAGCCACATTGTCTATTCTGCCCCAAGTTCAAATAGTTTTGTTAGCTACTGACACATGGGTGCTAATAGCATCTGCCTAAACTATATCAGGCTTTGGTTATACAGACAATTCTTGTTTGTAGGATCAATTCATTGTGTTTTTTTGATGATAATAATTGAAACTAAAGACCATCTTGCGATGGGATCACACCAGCTGCACCACCAAATCGGGCCAGGTGCGTAAAATCCCCACTTCTTACCACCCTACTTCCGGCGCCCTTGCTTGGACCACACCCATCTTTGATCTCAACTACACACCTGTAAAGTTTCGTGACTGCATCTTGCACGGTTGTGACGCTTTCTCAGTGACAAAATCTGTCCACAGAAATATAAACACTTTGCAAAGTACTCAAAACCACTTCTGTGGTAGTTCCCGCTGCAGTAGGTGTTTCCAGGACCGCATGATGACACACACACAGATGCAGAATGTGGAAACAATACCAGCCACACGCTGTCACAGCTGGTAACCAACCACACGCTGTCGTGGCTGATGCTGTGGTAAATCTAGTATATCACCAGGCTTATCCTTTACAAAGAACTGTCTCATCAGTTGCTGTGTTATCATGTCCCTTTGCCTCTCCATCTCTATCGAAGCTTTCCAATTGAACACAGCAAACTAACCTGTCAATCACTTCGTGGTTACCGGGGAAACGTCTGCATTCTGGAGACTTTTGAACACTGTGAGCCAACCACAGGCCTTCTCCTGTTGTCATGGCAGCAGAATGATTGATGGGCTCATTGGGGATGGAGCTCCAGGCTTCCTCTCTCTCTCTGTGTGTGTTGACAGCAGGTAAAGATGATATTTAGTGGGACGAAGAGTGTGTGTTTATGTATTAATGTGCGCCTGCCTCTGTAACTGCATATTTATGTGTCTGCATGCACTGTAGCCCAACTGGAAATGATTGACTTCCTGTCTGCATGTGTGTGTGTTGTTATTGAATCATGGCAGTGACAGCAACTGTAATTGAGCCTCCATGATCCAGACCTCTGTGAAACGTTTAGTCCAAAAAACAGAGCACAATGTGTCTCTGGGGACTGAGAGGTGTTAACTCCATGACAAACTGGACTCTGTTTCACTCCACGTGATCCAAGCCCAACTTTTCATTGCAGCTATAAATTCTCTTTATATTTCAACAGTATATTTTAAAATGAATGATTAGCCTTTTGAGAATGTCACGTCTGTTTGCTTTTACATTTAGAGGTAATTTTCATTTAATTAAAACAAATGAAGTGGGCACACAGTGGGGTCATACACTACCCCACTTAGTCCTAACTGATGCAGGAGCTAGTTGAGCACCAACATTACCCAAATTGTCAGGTTGTCAGGCTGTATTCAAGACCAGAGGGCCGTTAAAGGAACAGTGTTTAATATTTATTAGCAGAAATGGTATATAATATTTACAACTACGTATTCATTGGTGTATAATCAATGGACAGAGTTAGGCTAGCTGTTTCCCCCTGCTTCCAGTCTTTATGCTAACTTAAGCTAATTGACTCTCGGCTCTAGCTCCGTGGTTAATTCACAGACATGAGAGCGGACTTAATCTTCTCATCTAACTTTTGTTAAGAAAGCTAATTGTGTGAAGTGTAATTCCCAAAATGTCAAACTATTCTATGAAAGGAACAGTGTGTAGCATTTTGGGGGGTCTATTAGCAGAAATGGAATATAATATTCATAACTATGTTTTCATTAGTGTATAATCACCTGAAACCTAAAGTAGTGTTATTATGGTAAGGATGGCTCACATTACAGCATTCTTGGAAAGGGAGGAGTGAGTGGAGGGGTACTCAGTTGGTTGCAATCTGCAACCACACCTCTAGATTCCACCAAATCCTACACACTGCACCTTTAAGTCCAGATTCTCAGCTAAACCAACACGTACAGGACCTGGTTCTTGATTGCCTATTTGGCTAACGTGAGCATCTCTGTTTCACAAAGTCTGTCACAACATTTGGAATATTTTCTTTCGTTTTGTTAAGCTAATTTCTTCCACTTCATACCACAGCTACATTTTCTGCCTTCAGCTCCAAAAGGGCAGACACAGGGTAACAAAAGATTAAGTTTTACAGTTTTTTGGAGGAATTTATACTCTAAAAGGGTGAAAAGTTGACTCACTTTCTACTTTTAAATAAAATGCTTTGCTTTCCAGCATCTAGACAATAATGAAACTTGCTAGAAGACCAAAATAAACTCCATGTATGGTATCAGGGTGTACATGCTCCTGACTTTCTGATTATTATTTCAATTTATTAGCTACATTTGAAATCTAATCTTCTACAGGAAAAGCATCACTCTGGTATCAGACACGTCGAGACTCAGTATATCATTTCTGCTTGTCCTGGCATACTTTACTTCTGCCTCTCTTTTTCATCCTGTTCTTCATTTCCACTCCTGTCTCTGAATGAACCCCCATCCCTCATCCACTTCGTGACCAAAACAAAACACAAGCACAACTTATTCTGTTTTCCGTGTCTACAGAATAGCCAGTCTAAACAGTGTTATCGGTGCTGCTTGCTGACTGAAATGGCCCAAAACAGCCTGAGAAACAAAACCCTTTCTGTGTTGCTCAGATATTGTTTTATTGTTGCATAACTTGACGGCAGCCAACATGTGCATACAACTGTATGCCTTTAGTTTTCTGTCGTCTCCTCAAAAGACAAACACCACGTTTACACAACATATTTAACCCCCTGAGACCCACAATAGACCCGTTTTTTTAATCTTTTTTAGGGGGGTAAAGGAGGTCTTTAGGGGGAGATAGCAGGTCAGCAGTATATGTCACATAGAAGTGTTGTACATCATCTGAAAGCTGGAAACCTGAAGATTAATTTGAGATGCAACTCAGCACTGTGTGTCAAGTTGTTCTAGTCATTAATCAGAAATAAATATTAATGAATGAATGAATGAATTATTTTATATTGAAGTTTATGATGGTCATTCTCATGCTCACTTATGTTTCATAAGTTGTTGAGGCAGTTTTGGGGTTGATACCATTTGTTACAGAGATTTGGTGCTAAATTTAACCATTTTTTACCACTCGAGAATTGATAAAAATGACCAAAACATTTCTGCAAGAATTGCATTTTTCGGCGATTAGATGGTGAGGACTTTGTCCCTTATTGTCAATATATCTAAGCCATCCAAAGCCATCCATCCTCTGAATGCTCTAGGTCTCTAGTTTGTGTTTGTAAAGCTTCATGAGGCTGTGATTATCCTAGAGGTCACCACAGGTCATTTTATACAGTGAGGTCAAATTTAAAAAAATGGTCTCACTACTATGAAATGGGTACTATGGGGACTAACATCATCACACATGAAAACAATTGGGCTCATTGGATCCACAGGAGTCTCAGCTTTACAGTGATACCCAATTTATGTAATTCCAAGACTGATTAGGGATCCCAGTATGCAGAAATATCCAAATACACCATTTTAGAATAGGCGAAAATAACACATTTATACTGCATTCATAAAACTGCATGGTTTTGCCCCAAACTGCATGTGATTATCATAAAGTGGGCATGTCTGTAGAGGGGAGACTCGTGGGTACCCATAGAACCCATTTTCAGCCACATATCTTGAGGTCAGAGGTCAAGGGTCTCCTTTGAAAATTACCATGTCAGTTTTTCCTCGCCAAAATTTAGCGTAAGTTTGGAGGGTTATTTAACCTTGTTCTCGACAAGCTGCTATGGCATGGTACCAATTGATTCCTTAGGTGTCATATGACATCTTTACCTTCATCCTAGCTCTAAAACGGAACCTATTAGAGCCTCTGAAAGACAGTAAAGTCAGTCGGGAGTCCCGTGGTTCTCTGAGGGTTGAAATGCACTGTGTATTTTTAAAGAAAAAAACAGCCTTATCAATCTGGTCATTTCTGAATAATGAGCTTTTGAAAGAGCCACATGTGTTCCTAACCATTAGTTTCATATTATTTATAGTAATGTATAGTAAATGGTTTATTTTGTTATCCAAAGGGTGTGATGGTATGTGGATATTGTATGTTTTTCTTTGCATGTGTGTGTGTGTGTGTGTGTTGCACATGTAGTGAATAGCCGTCTCCTGCCTGGCCACTGTTATCATCTGGAGCTCGGGGCTTTATCGTTGAACAGCAGACATGATAAGTGACAACTCAGGACGTGGTGTAGACCAGTCTTGAATATGTCTCTGTCCACAATACACACATGACGTGTTCACATTGGCACACACACACACATGCAGTCCTCAAATAACTGGTTTAAAGTCTTATCTGGCCCCCAAATGCACCAATACACACACTCACATCTTGCAGATCCATTGCTGTTTTTGTCCTCATGATATAAATCTATGAGCGTTTTTTAATTACACTACTGAAGTTTTCCTAATGAAAACTGTGGACAGCTGTCTGTGGATTATCCAAAATAAAATGGCACTGGAAATGAAATTCCATGCATCTCTATTGTAGATAGGGGGTGGAAGCAGAAAATAAGGAAAATAAGGAGGCAAATCTCGTCAAATAAATCCAAACCTAAACCAATAATACCACTAGAGATAGATGAGAAAATAGGATTTGCACATTCAGCATATGTAATTCAAGTCTTCTGAGGGAAAACTAGACCGTGACAGAAGACTTTGACCAATCACAGGTCATTTCAGAGAGAGAAGGTTCCTATTGGCTGTTCATTCAATGGAGGCAGCTGTAAGTCACTCGCGAACTCCGATCAAACAGTCAAACTAGGGAGCGCTGATCAAATATGAATCATTATTCTGTTACTGTAATGACTATTTCTCTCCTCAAATGTTTTCAGAAACATCTTGTAGTGTGCTGTTTAGCTGTAAAATGAGAAAGTTTGCTCCAGCTACTGGGCGGTGCTTGGTATTTCCTCAACTGATCTCAACATGGCGGCCCCGGTCACAACAAATTTTGTCATTTTACAGCTAAACAGCACACTACAAGATGTTTCTGAAAACATTTGAGGCGTTTGTCAGAGTTTGCGAGTGACTGACAGCTGCTCAGAGACGGCAAGGCTCCAGCTCGGCTCTGATTGGTTGTATTCCTCCGGTCTGTGAAATCTTGCTTCTACCTACTGCTGCTTTAAGAGGTGAAGTTAAGTCTCAAGCTAAATAGTTTCTGACAGCCTAATGTGGGGAAATTCCTGTACATGAGCATGTCACCTGTTTAAATACTGTGCTTTAAAGTCTAAAAGAAAATGAAAGCACCTCCTGTGAACCGATCTGTTTGACAAGTTAAAACTTGAAGTTCTGTACACAAATAACTCCTCAATGAATTTGTTTTACAGTCTTTAAATGAAATCTGTGGCGACAGAGCTTGAAGGAGGATTTTGTCTTCTGCCCATCAGATTTAATCTAGGTCTCTGCTCTTGTGTTGGTGTTTGTACCGAGAGCTCTGCTGCGGTTGAAGACATGTGAGAAGATTAGTCTCTCTGAGCTGTAAGAGAGCTGTGATGACTTAAGATTTAAGCAACGCTTAAGCAAAGTTAAACAAAGCCTTCATTCTTTTTTACATCTTTGTGCAGCAGACTGGAGGAGGATTATGACTGGACAGATTTATGAGGAGATGGATCGGAAAGCGTGCAGGAAAAGAAGAGAAAAGGCCAAACTGGGTCAAATCAAACTCAGGAAAAGTCATCTAGTTCAAAATTGGCACCAAACTCTCATTACATTGTGCTTTCAGACCAGACATGTCCAGTGGAACAGATATTATATTACATGATCCAAAGACCAGCTTTAATTCATTTGAGATGATGATTTGCTAAAGTAAATGAACATTACACGGGCTATCATTTTGAGAAGAATGTGCTCACTGTGTGGAAATGATTAATGGTCTCCATGATTTTCATTATGGAAATGAAGGCCAGCTTTTCCCTCACTTTTACACCCTTTCATATGATGCTTTTCTTTAAACGGATTCCTTCACTTTATCTCCTACCAGTGGCCATGTTGCACCCCTTCCTCTGCGTGTCCACGCCACACACGCCACACATACACATACAGTTTTTACAGCAGGACAGGGAGGCGATGATAAAGGTTTGGCAGGTGGCAGTTGAACGGTCTGGTGCGGTTGTTCCTGGAAAAGTAGGCAGCTGTGAGCGGTGTCGCCTCAGCCGGGATGGTTGTATCTGCACTGGGCATCACAGCAGCTCCTGTCACCGTGCTGTGTGAGTTATTACTCTGGGGTTTCCTCTTGACACGGTCACGGACACACACATAAAGGCACGCAGACACACTTGCTGTCAAACCTATTATGTATGCATACACTGTAAATGCAAGCAACCAGGAGGGTTTTGAGACATATGCTGTGCTTTTTAATCACCTTATATTCATGTGGATTCACATAGACATACAGTAGAGAGGTCTTATATTTATTTTTGAATCATGCTTTTTATTGTTTTCTTAAGAAAAATGACTACTACAGTTGTAGTAGTCATTTTTCTTAAGAAAACAATAAAAAGCATGATTTTATTTTATTTGCTCACTGTGTGAAAATTTATTTTATTTATTTGTTATGGTTTAGGTCCTAAACCATAACAAATAAAATAATATGGACATTTAATAGCAGGTAGTAACAATATATTGATAATAATAATAATAATAATAATAATAATAGTAATAATAATAATAATAATAATAATAATAATAATAATGATAATATAATGATAAATTAATAAGAAATATAAAATAAAAAAGAATAAATAAAAAATGTAATACCGTATACAAAAAATATAAACATTTTAAATACAAATAAATAAATAATTATAATAATAATAATAATAATCACTTTAAATATTATAAAATCAATTAAATATTATAATAAATAAAACATGTAAACATTTTAAATACAAATAAATTATTATGAATATGATTATGGTTATTATTATTATTATTATTGTAACAATATAATAATAATAATCACAATAATAATAATCATCATCATAATAATGATAAATAAATGAATAAATAAATACAAATAAATAAATGAATAATCTAAGTAGAGCTGTCTTTAGAGTTTCCCTCATAAAAGAGTAGAACCAAAACCAGACACCTCAGCATGTGACGTAGCGTGAACAGGTGTGTCAGACACTACTGTGTGTGTCTATCACTGTATACCGAGCCAGTGCAAAATGCAGGTTTAGTCATACGCATTCCAAGACATGAACACTCACACCCACGCAACACAGATCTAAACAAGAAATCAGACGCAGACAGACAGAAAAATGAGCATACAAGTCACTGCCACACACACAAATACACACATATACGGGGTCCTTTAATTATCCTGATACAATTACCTCATCTCTCAAGGCTATAAGGCAGCACCTGGTCACATTACTTCATACAGACTAAAATAAATCAGCACATACATGCAAACAAGCAGTCTGACTCTTTGTCAAGTCAAGTCTTGTCAATTTATTTATAGATCCCATGTAAAAAAAAAATGCAGAGAATGCAGAGAAAAAGACTAAATAAGACTAGATAACTTTAATGTTGTAAACGCAGACAAACAAAAATTCAACTAATGAAAAAAATGGAGAAGACAATGGAATGACTGTATCTTTACTGGAAGTTTAGCCACAGACAGAGTCTGCCAAATCTATGGTCGCACAGTCATTTGACCAAAATCCATTTAGTTATCTGGTTTTAAATTAAAGTTGCTAGATAGATGGAGGTTTCTCATGGTCGGGGCTGTATAGATGAGAGGGGAGGGGGGGAACGATGCACATTCCACTGAAAGGGAAGATTTACAGTTTAGACAAGTCTAATAGTAACCCACCAGCGTGTGGAAATTCCCTGCATGGAAAGAATTCATTACAAATTACTCTTTTACTTTCCTTGAGGCATTTCCTCCCCTGTAGCCTACTAGGGTTTCTCTTCACGAGTTAGCTACAGCTTTATGAAGCCCCATAATGTAGTAAAGGTTATTTAGGACAAGTTCAAAAAATGCACTTAATTCATTAATTTACTCCTCTATTTATCCTTCATCTCTGATCATTTTTCCTTTTTTTTTTTTTTTATCTTGGCACACCTTCAATTTCTCTTTTCCCTTTATTCCCCACATAACATTTCCCATTTTCCTGCTTCTACAGTATGATAATGAAATGGGAGAGTTGGTGCGCTGGGTGTGTAAATTAACATCGGTGGAGCAATCGAGCGGACTGTGGCTAATTAGCTTAAAGGAACAGTGTGTAACATTTAGGGGGATCTATTGGCAGAAATGGAATATAATATTAATAAGTATGTTTTCTTTAGTGTATAATCACCTGAAAATAAGAATCGTGTTTTCGTTACCTTAGAATGAGCCATTTGTATCTACATAGGGAGCGGGTCCTCTCTTCAATGAGCTGGCCGCAATGTTTCTACAGTAGCCTAGAATGGACAAACCAAACACTGTTAACTTTTCCTGCTCGGGCTGGAATCGATAACGTTACCAAAGAGTATAGAAGCAAAGATACGAAACTCCGGTGTTTTTTTGGCAACCGCCACTGGTTTTGGACTGAAAACGCTTATTATATTTATAATATTTCATAGTCTAACACAGGCCATTTGGTAGAATATGACAATAGAATAGAAATAATTTAGTTTCATTTTTGTGCGGCACTTCTTAGGCAGACGTTTTACTGGCGTCTGGTAGTCGCTTTCAGACCAAAATGGCGGAAGCGTAGCTTTGCTCCTGGGATGTTGCATTGGAAAGAACAATTGACTTTCACTTCTTGGCAATATACGTTCTTTGACATTATACTCGCTCCAGAGTTAACCCCCGTCACTCCACTCAGCCACCGGAAAATAAAACTTCCACTGAACATTCACTTGACATTCTCAAAGCTAAACTAACTCTGTCTCTGTTACTCACACATATTTGCCGCCGCTCTCTCTCTCTCTCGTTTCACCACTCACTTCCCACATACACACACACACACACACACACTCTACGCACTGGCTCTGCTCCAAATGACCTAAGCTACTCTTACAACAACTGACTCTAGATGGGGCCATTCGCGTTTTCACATCGGTCACCGTAGCTCTCCTACATGCTTGGCGATCCACAACCTCTCTGCTAGATGCCGCCAGATCTTACAGACTGGACCTTTAACAGAAAACACTGATAGCTAAACACGCTGAGAACCGGCCTTTTCAGTTAGCTACCCAGCTGAAGCTTACTTTCATCATAAAATTACACCAGACAGTGCACATAATGTTACTGTACTGCATATAGTGCTGTAGAACCACTGTATAAACTCAGTAGTTAAAGCATTTTAACTGACAACGTCAGCAAAGTTAGCTGGTGAACCTTAGAAAATCAAAGACAACATGCTTCCATCTTCATATCTTTATCTTCAAATGCATGCATCTTGTAATCTATTATTTAACTAAAAATATTATAAATTGTTTATGTTATATTTTTTCACTCATTTTTATCTCAGTTTACTACAATTTGTCAGTTTAGGTGCTCCATACAGGCCGAGTTCACTTTTGGTGTAAATTTGACCTCGTTTCACACATACAGGTTGCGGATCTTGACATGTCTGAATCACTCACAGAGTGTTTAAAGGAGAGACATTTGGTCCAACAGCATGCCGTCTTGGATCATGTTTCCTGATTGTTGGCACTTTGCCACCTTAAACACTCCTTCCTGACCTTTCCTGTGATGCAAATGCCAAATGTCAGTGGCACACAGAGGCGTTTCGCTGTCAGTCAAACTCATCTAGGGCAGCATGAAGAGACACAAGCAGATGTTCTTTGAAAGCTGCATTTTTCATGAGGCTTTTTTTCGCTGATGTAAGTTTTCCACCACACAGAAAATGAATGGTTTGTGCCTTTTGATTTGGGTTGAGAGGTCAGCTTGGCCGTCTGTGTGCAATATGAAGACATGCTTGACGAGGAGCTACAATACCAGGCATGCAAAGCAGGAGCAGCAGGCAGATTAAAAACACGCTTTGCAGGTTAATTTTGTGAGTTTGTACAAGAGCTAAAACTCCATGTGTGAGAACTAGAGTTGAAATCCTTCTGTAAACTCTTCTTAATGATTCATATGAAACCGCAGAATGGGAGGATATGCCAGTTACGCAGACTGCACTCCCTCATGATCTCTATGACTCCCACCGTGCCAATAATTACTCTTGTTCTCCTCCCAACTCCCATTTCCACCATGTGTTTCATGTTGCTATGTTGAAAGGCCTTCAGTGGAAAGCCCCATGTAAGGAGCAGGACGCACCATAAACAGCTCAAATCTCTATCTGTTCTTTCTTCTTTTCCTCACTTGATGAATGGAGTGTGGTGCTTTGCCCATCTCCCCCGGACCCTTCTTTAGTCCTGTATAAAACAGATACCATCTACGACTCTATAAGCCGTCATCCATCACTGTTATCAACAAAGGCTCATTCAGACCTCCGTCATCAACATCTACAGGGGTCCATCTGTCCTCCCACACTCCCTCACTGGTCGTAAAACGTCCCCTCCACCCTCGTCCATCCCTGCAGATTTTCTATTAACTATCTGCTGATCTATCGCATGTCGAAGTCAAACACACAGACACTTGGAAACAGGGAGGAATTTTCTGGCCCATTAACGTTGCCCTAGTCAGAGAATAAAAGGAAATGGAGAATTTAGAATATCAATGTGTGTGTATTATTGTTCTGGCAAGTGTCTGTGTGAATGTTTTTGTGTGTGTTCAGTTCAGCGGGTTCTGCCTGTGTGAGGTAAATCACTCTGTTTCTGGGTAGAAAGCCCGGCGGGCTGCACCCACAAACCACACTCTCCTCTGGCTCACACTCTTACCGGGGCACAGGCCTGTTGGAGTCCATGCATCTCGGCTTCCTGTGTTTTCTCTCCAGCTAACCTTCCTTCATTGTTTCTCTCTGACATGTGCTTTGGCAAAGGCCCCCCCACTTTAAAAGCATGAACGCCCAGTCCCGAGAAAGGGAGTGAAGGAAGGAAGGAGAGAGGAGGGAGAGGGGGAGCAGTACGAGAAAAATTGAGAGAGGGAGAAAGAAAAGAGTGGGCCTCAATTTTTGTGACGCCTAGCACTCGCCAACCCCAAAACCCACAAAGAATGAGATTGGAGGAGGAAGGGATGGAGAGGAGGCGGGAGGGAGTAGAGGGGTTTATGAAAACGGCCGTGGATGAAGGCAATCTTTAATAAAAAGAGAGAGCCTTGGGTTTCTGCGGTAGCTGGTAATGGCTCCAGTTGTCTAGGAGGAGGACTGAACAACACAGTTTGTTTATCCAGAGTAGTGGGACTTGCTATAGCTCTACAGTTTACACCGTTCACATCTATGATGACAGCATGGATTGGCTCACCGGTCACTTGATTTTCTACTTTTTTTAAGGCAACAGTCAGTAATCCACCGCACAGATTCAGAGAGATCTAAACTTGTGGTTCACAAATTGCCAGCATAGATGGGGGAGACAAAATCCACAGTCTTTGCTCACGTGTAAAAAATGCATTTTCTGGTCACACTGGCAGAGCAAAGTTGTGGTGCTAGATGCTTGGTGACAGTGGCGGACTCAGGCCGTCTGATGGGCAGGGGCGGAAAAAATAAAAAAGGGCACCAGCTGCATGCGATGAGGCTCCAGCGCACAGAAAGTGTTCTAGCATGTAGGGCAGCCTTTATGGCACCGCATTGTGTCTTTTCAACTTTAGGTCACCCTAGAGAGCACTGCAACATGTTTTTTTTTTTCATTTAATGGCATCCGCGGGGGCACTTTTTTTTAACAATCCAAGAAGGAACATTTGCTATGATAATTTCAAATATGGGGGCACCAGGGGGGGGGGCAGTCGCAACAGTGCATCTTACACAGTTTTTGGGGGCATTTTTAACATTTTCCTGAATGAATTTTGTGGAGAGAAGATAACTTTCAGAGATTGTTTAATGTAACCAATAACATGGAGGCATATGTTAACATTAGGTTTGTCAATCGAGTAAAATATTGAATTGCTCTAATCACATGATTATCCATATAATAATAGTTTTAATTTTTTATCTGTTCAAAATGTACCTTAAAGGGAGATTTGTCAAGTATTTAATACTCTTATCAACATGGAAGTAGACAAATATGTTTGCTTTATGCTAATGTATGTATATATTTATTATTGGAAATCGATTAACATCACAAACCAATGACAAATATTGTCCAGAAACCCTCACAGGTACTGCATTTAGCATAAAGCATATGCTCAAATCATAACATGGCAAACTTAAGCCCAACAGGCAACAACAGCTGTCAGTGTGTCAGTGTGCTGACTTGACTATGACTTGCCCCAAACTGCATGTGATTATCATAAAGTGGGCATGTCTGTAAAGGGGAGACTCGTGGGTACCCATAGAACCTATTTTCATTCACATATCTTGAGATCAGAGGTCAAGGAACCCCATTGAAAATGGCCATGCCAGTTTTTTTCAACTCTGCTATTGACTCTTGTCTCATAACTGTCCAACCATGCCTCTTTTTTGTAGAGCATTTTATACTCAGGTACCAAAGGTTTGTGAACAAATCCATTGATCGTGGCAATTCCATTGAAATTAACTAATTTTGTCACAAAATGCTGCAGCTTTAAATTCTGGTGTGACTGGACCTTTAAGTTCAGCTGAAGCTTATTTGAGGCTTCAGCAATGTGAGTTGCCAAATTATCTTTATCCTGGCAGTCATGTGTAGGTTTTATTGTGTTTTGTCACAAACCTACATGTAGCTACCGGGAAGTAATCCTCCTAGATCAGCTAGGAAACACAAAGAGGGAATTAAAAATGTTGTAACTTTATACCCACATGATTTGGATCACTCACGCTGCTTAAGCCTAGTATTAGCTTCTGCTAAACTCAGGATTTCTAAGAGTGGCGTTGCTCTAGGAAGGTATCGCTTCAACGGGTGGAATGATTGCAGCAAATCTTTTAACAGTATATGTGGCATGAGAGTGAAGATTGAAAAAATCTGAATTGTTAAGCCCTAGGAGAGTGTCATCTTTAAGTCAAAGGTTTCACCAGTGGGTGAAAGTGAAGCCAGCAGTGGGCGACTCCTCTGGTTGCAAAAAGAAGTCTGATTGAATAGAAGTCTATGAGAAACTGACCCTACTTCTCACTTGATTTATTAACTCAGTAAACATTGTAAACATGAGTTTATGGTCTCAATCGCTAGTTTCAAGACTTCTTCAATACAGCATGATGTTCATTTAGTAAATTATGGTCCCATTTAGAGTCAAACAGGCCATAAAGCAGGGGATGCTTTAGGGCATAGCTACCTTGTGATTGACAGGTCGCTACCACGGCGTTTCCTGGTCTGGGAGTTGTCCGTGTTTTCGTCTTACAACTTTAACTCTTTCACAGTGTGTTTTCAGTTCATGAAAGTTAATTATAACCTTTTTGGTCTCCTAAAAATGTTTTATTCAGTGTTCGGTTGTACTTAGCTCCACCCTCTCGTGTCACTTCTGGTTGCAAAAAAACAAGATTGCGACGACCAAAATGCAGAACTTGAGGCTTCAAAACGGCAGTCCATAAACCACTGGGTGATGTCACGGTGATACGTCCACTTCTTATGTACAGTCTATGGGTCACAGTGTGACTAAGTGAAATCTTTTCAAACTGGCCTCTTAGACTTAAACCTTAAAACACGCTGGTCTGTTGTCAAGATGCTGTTACAAACAGCTGCAATTCAAAGTGATTTATATTTTTGTTTTCAGGCAAAGATCTGTAAGTTTGGCAATGATAAGACTTAGCTATGAAGAACTTAACCTAACCATCACCAAAGCCTCAAGAACAGTAACGCTGCAGGAAGAATGTAGGGAATGTCTCTCTCTGTTTCTCTCTCTGTTTTGTGACTCTGAAGGATTCCTCAGAGGAAGATGTGACATCACTTTAAGAGTGTGTAGTTGTTCGTCTGTCAACCAGCATGTTATATACTTGACATTAACGCCATATCATTAAAGTGGCACCAAACAGATTTGGATTACTTAGAGTGCTGTTAGTGTAAACCAAGGATCCTGTGACACCATTACAGTGTCTTTCCCCTGTTTAATGTCAGTCACAGTCAAAGGCCATTAATGACTCCCCACACACACTTTGTCTTCGAAATGTATGCTTATTCTTGAAGGGAGTGAAACACTTTGAGGGAGTTGAAGTTGGAAATGAGGCATGTCGTCTGTCTAAATCAGTTGCTGTCTGCACTGTGTCAGTGTAACACCGCTGGAAACTTATATAAAGTCTCTCCGGGCAGCCAAAGCCTTTTCTTTTGTTGTTTTTTGCTGCTAACTTGCTGTTTGCTCCAGATATGTTAGCTGATGGTGCTTTACTTTGTTTACACAAATTCTCAGAAACCACCGCAGCATTTTGTCTGAGCAGATAAAAAGTGTTGTGGCGCTTCACGATAAGATAGAAAGAAGATGATCATCTGCTCTTCCTTTTTCTCAATCCTTGTTCGCATGAAACACACTGCATTCAGTGTTTTACAATGAGCAAACAGATGTGAGCCACATAAGCATCATTAAGTGCATAAGCCACCCCGATGACTGCGTCATTAAAAACTCCCCAGACTCCAATTTATTCAATTACCTACTACTTATGCTCTGATGTGGCCGACGTCCTCTCTAGATTCAAGATCTGCTTAAAATTCAAGATTTATAGTTGAGTTGACTGCTTAAGGAGCAGTTAGCTCCAGAGATCAGAGCCACATAAACCATCACCACAAGAGAACACCACCAGTGTTAACGAAGCACAGATGAGAAGATGGACTCATAAAAACCACATTGCCTGACACAGGAGAAACCTCCGAACTGGCACTCTGTAGACAAGGAGTCAGTGTCCCAGTGTTGGTTTGGACTCATTGTGGTATTTGTGTTACCTTTTAAGACGTATTCAACACTTAAGGGGTTTCAGTTTTAATTAACATTGGACATTGAAGTGTTGCTTTTTGGTTTTCCTCAGTGGTAGAAAGTAGTGAATTTACTTAAAATATGAGGTACCTCTACCTTTCTTGAGTATTTCCATTTTATGCAATAAATCTGCTCCTTTCCTGCATTTATCAGACAGCTTTGGTTAGTTTATGAGTTTTAAGTCTAAATGTGGAAACAACATGGATGCTACAAAGAAGCTGTGTTGTATTTTATTGCTAAGAGCGTTTTACAACACATTGATAGCTTTTTCCGAGTTGTTGTTCCGACTTCATGTGAATTTTCCCAGCGAGGAACTTATTTTTCAGATTATTCTGACACCAAATGAATGCAGCACAAAGCCCATGTGGAGAGGCATCATTCTTCAAGTCAAGAAGTTACAGTTTGTCGTAGTATCATTTAGTTTTGAGTGAACTGCATCTCTCGTCTCGCACAATAAACGTCACCAACACAAGCTAGCTAGCTAACTTGACCACGCACAATTGAAATGTTATCTTACCTGATGTGTTTTAACCAGCGACCCCTTGTCTTTTATCTGCCGGGAAGTGAAAGAACGAGCCAGACCCGTTGATCATGTGAGTACAACCCAGTACGAGACACACAATAATCAAAGCTTTAGCGACAGAGACGTCACTTACGCCTTTTGGGTGTGTAGTCTTTGTAATGACGTATTTTCACAGTCTGATACTTAAAACTGCGACTTCCTTGACTCGCAAAATTATGTTTTAAAGTGACAAACATCATGGTGCAATTCAAATGGGATCAAAATAAAATGTAGTCTCTCGCCGTTGACTACCTTTCCCATTTTTTTCGAAATAAGGTCCCACCGGAAGGGGCGGGACTTCACCTCTCTATCTCGCAATGCTAACGGAGGTGAAACATAAGTTTTGTATCCGTCCTGTGATCAAGGCTTATTGAAAGAAGCTAGGACACGGTCTTGAGCTATGGGGTATGACACATGCTCAGTGTAACTGGAGCTGCGGTCATGCGTTGCTTTTGGCTCAATTTCGGCGAGTGCAGATCCGATTTTACTGCGTTGTGTTGTACCCCAAAAATATGACGCAATGATGACGCATGAGGTCTCCTCTTTTCACCCTCCTTGCCTGTGATTCAGATCCGCTCCAAAATTGAATGGGTTCTTCCTTGGCCCATACTGCACCCTTCCACCAAGTGTCATGAAAATCAGACGGGTAGTTTTTCCGTAATCCTCGGAAACATAGCAGTAATGTAAAGTATACATGTACGTGATTTGTAGTTATAACACATGGGCTAAACTTTGCTAAATCACTTGTGTGGTCCTTAAAAGACTTTTTTTTATCTTAATCGCTGTGAGTGTTTGACAGTGCTGCTCTCTTCCCTCTCAGCTACTGACATTTCTATTACACCACCTGTCTCTTATTGTGATGAGCTGTCAGCAGCCCTCAGGCCAAGGTAACCAGCATGAGTAATCACACCAAAACTGATGAAGAAGCAAAACAGACAATGCAGGTGATTTCTAATACATTACCACACAGTAATAAATCAACCGTATCACCAGACCAGACCGGCTAATTCTGTGAAATCCCCAAATATGTTTTAAAATTCACACTTTCTATTCACTTTTATTTATTACATATTATATTTATATTTGCACAAGTAAAGTACCATATGATTAAGGTTCAGGAAAGATCATGGTTATGGCAAATAAAATAGGTTTGGTTAAGGTAAGGCAACTAAAACACTTGGTTATAGGTAGGGAAAGATCTTGGTTATGGTTAATAAAAAGGCAAATATTAATCACAGGATACTGGGCTGAATATACTATATGAAGTGGATAAAAAGTGGTAAAGACCTAAATACACAAACTACATTCCCGGCGTAAAAATGGAAAAATTAAATGAAGGCAGGCCTGAGCTGCTTTTTAAAGGTGCCCGCAAAGGCTTAAAGGGGAACACCAGCTAAATTAAGAATTCCAATATGTTATTTCCATGGTCTAGGAAGGTTTAATAAATATTTGTGAACATGAGCTGCTCTCTCTCAAAGCCAGAAACCAGAGAAGTAAGTCTCAAACTTGTGATGTCATAGCGTATAAAGTCAGGAGCTGCTTCATAGACAATGAATGGTAGACTGATTTTATGACCCCACAGAAGGTTTGCTTTTTTTTTTATACCCAAATGATCCTTATTCTATTGTAGTGTTGTCAGTTGTGAAACAGAAAATGTTCCCAGATACCCTGATCATTCCCCTGGGTGTCATCTAGAACATCTCATACTTTCACACGGGACACAAACAGCGGTAGTTGAAAGCCCGGTTCATCACATACTGATGCTAAAGGGTGCCTCCATGCATTAGTTTCTGATGCTGAGGGGTACTTACCTGTACCAAACGGCAGTATTTGACGAGTTGGGAGTGAGAACGGGTTGGAATAACGTGTGCCTTTTGAAAATGGCCGTGGTAGTTCCCCTTTAAGTCCAGCAGGACGGATGTAAATGTTGACTGAATTTGATTGGAGGGCCAGTGTAAGTGTAAAGATTTTAAGATGGGTGACGATCCACTAATCCAAACGGGATGAAATAAATGCATGAACAAACGTCTCAATCTTGGCTGGAGATTCAGTGAGTTTAACAATAATTGGAAAAGAGAAGTCCTGAGTCATGAGGGAAAAGTTGAAGCTTGATTCTACATGAACTGCCTACGGAGAGCAGTGACGAACTTTCCCTTGTGAACACAGCTGTCTGGTTTGGACAAAGTTTACCGGCAGTACAATCTGCAACAGTAATTCACATGCTGCTAATCAGAGACCAATTTTGCTGCACAAACAATGGAAATTTCGACATTTGATGAAATCACCGTAGGACGTGGCTGTGAGACACAAAGACTAGACAAACAATTAGCAGTAAAGCTCGAGGAGCAAAATCATATTGATAGAAGAGCCAGAGCTGTTTACATCCTTCCACCACAAATGTGACGCAATCATAACCGCAGAGTCCTCAGATTCCCAGAACCAAAACATAATAACACAATCATTAAGGTGTTATCATTAAGGACAGGATTACTCATGAGGATTTGGCAAAGGCAGGCTGTCTGATTAAATGCAGCCCAATAGGCTCAGAGCTGGAAAAAAAATAGACGTCCTTTTAGGGTATTTCAAAATCACCGGGGACGATTCTCATCCTTCTCTTGTGACAGAAAACACATCTCCTCATCTCCTCCGCTGTATCCTGTGAGGCTTTTTTTCGCTGCCATGGAGAACATCTGGAGCCAGTCACTCCACCGCTGGCTTGTGAGAGCAGCTCCTAATGGAACATGTGAATGTGTTATAAGATCCGGCTCAAACAGCTGCTATTAGCTCAATTACACATTTTGGCAGTAGAGCAGCAACGTGCTAACGCTTCACGCATTCTGGTTTAATTGTGTAAATTGATGTTAATGCGGCCCTTAAGAGCCAAAGCAGAGGGTCGCAGAGGAAAACAAGTGGTCGCATGTAAAAACAAAAACTCAGACGCTGAGACCTGAGACCTGGATGAGGGGTTTGACAGGGATGGGTGGGGCGCTAGCAAGGGAATGAGGCAAATATAAAGAATGAAAACAAGCTCTCAGGAATCACCATTAAGAGTCTGAGGTCAAAGTTGATGGATACTGTTGCTGAACTTCGCTTCCTGAGAATTTTTTTTTTTGGAGCCCATACGTACCTGTCTCTCTGGTTTGGGGTAGTGTTACTGAAAAACATATGCAAATGCTGCTAAGTGGGCCAAAGGTATCACAGAAAACCCTCTCACCCTTCAGTTTCCTGCAGAAACTCTTAAGGTCACTCACGATGAAGTGTATTATCTTTAGAAAACCAGTTAAGAGCCATCGGAAAAACACATCTGCAATTAGGGAGCGCTTGAACGAGAACCAAAATAAACAAGAGGTCCCAATTGGAAAAATATACAAACATGGCCTGGAGATGTAATCTGCTTTGTTCACTTAATCACTCTTCCATGTCCTGCTGGCATGACATGAATGCCTAGAAAGAGGAATAGTAGATAGGGAGAATCAGTGTTTTGATCCTATTGAATATGTTATTCTCACAATCAATTTCTGCATAATGCACCATTTGACCTCAGACAGACAAATCTGATCGTAGCATATTGGTTGCTGTTAGCTTGTTTTGCTTTGGGTAGCATAGATGCCCAAATCGAGTTAGTCCAGGATTGGCCATGAAATCGTCAGCTGTCCTGGGCGATAGCCTGGAGGGAGATTTAGTCACCATCTGTATTCTGTTTCCATCACACTCATCCAAACATTACCAACCAACACAATTCTGCACAGAGCTGGATGGAGAAGTACTAATCATGGGAAAGTACGGCCCTATAATCTTTTCCCCTCTTATTCAAACGTATTGTGACAGACTATCGCTGTTTGTCCTTTCATGTGTTCATCGTTACGCTCCAATTCATGACTGCATGCATATATTTTGACTCATTTTCCAGTTGCTATCCCTGCTGCACGATGGTAATGTTGCCCATCTAAATTCTTTGACATTTGTGTCTGCAAAAGACATCGACAAAAGAACGGAAAGATTCTGGACTACAATGTCGTAGGTCAAAGAGAAAGACGGGGAGGAAAAGCAGAGCTGTATTAAAACAAACTATTTTGTATGATGTGGCGTCTGACCATGTCTGAATCAGGCAGCAACCTCCGGTTCTGAGAAGTGAAGCCAATGCCGAAGTCCTTTAAACTTGCATTCTTTCTAATATACAGCAGGGGGCGACTCCTCTGGTTGTATAGAAGTCTATGAGAAAATGACCCTACTTCTCACTTGATTTATTACCTCAGTAAACATTGTAAACATGAGTTTATGGTCTCAATCGCTTGTTTCATGTCTTCTTCAATACAGCATGATGTTCATTTAGTAAACTATGGTCCCATTTAGAGTGAAATAGACCATAAAGCAGGGTATGCTTTAGGCATACTTGCCAACCCTCCCGATTTTCCCAGGAGAATCCCGTTTTTCATTGCCCTCTCCCGGTTTCCTCCCGGGGTAACAATTCTCCCGCATTTCTCCTGATTTCTGGCAATTTTTCACACCTTTTTTTCTTTTCTCAACCTGTTTCTGGCACTGTATAGCATGTGTAAGCCTTACTGTTTCCACCCGAACGGCAATAGAGCTACACCAAATGTCTTTTCCCGGCGGAGGAGAGCTGCTCGTTTAAAAGTCACCAGAATACAGGAAACAAAAACTCTGAGGACCCCCAGACCCCCGCTTTGGTTTTGAAATCCTCTCTAGTTTTAGGGTCTCAAGGTTGGCAAGTATGGCTTTAGGGCGTGGCTACCTTTTGATTGACAGGTCGCTACCACAATGTTGTTTGGTCTGGGAGTTGTCCGTGTTTTCGTCATACAGCTTTAACCTTTTCACAGTGTTTTCTGTTCATGAAAGTTAATCGTAACCGGTTTGGTCGTCTAAAATGTCTTATTCAGCGTTGGTTGTACTTAGCTCCAGCCTCTGTGTTACACCTGGTTGCAAAAAAACAAGATGGCAAGGGCCAAAATGCCAAACCCGAGGCTTCAAAACGGCAGTCCACAAACCAATGGGTGAAGTCACGGTGACTACGTCCACTTCTTTTATACAGTCTATGGTCTGAATGCTGAAGTATTTATAGCTGCTCCAAACGCCCACACTCAAAAGAAGGATGAATAGCCTGCTGACAGTGATCGCACTCTTTTTGACAATATCTCGAAGGCGCTCATAATGTTGCACTCAATTGTACACATGAAAAGTGACCGAAGTAGTTGTATGAAGAATGAAAAAAAGAGAGCATAAGTTTAAATCCTGCAGACGTTCTCACCTCTGCACACCTGGCTCTCAAAAGACATAATCTGAAAAGACAAGAGGGATCTGAATGGTGAAATAAACTAGAGGAAAAGGCAGGAGAGGGACTCTATAGTAGAGCTGAGATGTGGGGGAGAAGGAGAAAGAGGGGAGTCGAGGAGAGAGAAAGTGGGAGCGAGGCCTGGGTGAGAACGGAAGTGCAGAGTAGTGGACTACAGTAAACAAACAACTCCCCGCTCCTGATGGGGAAGTCCAGCACGTCCAGCTGAGTTCACACACTGAACGCGACCACATACTGCATTTCGTCACACAGATGCATCCCGGTCCATTTCCATCCTCTTCCCACTCATACATACTATGCCCTGCTGCATAACATGACTAAAACCAATTGATTTATAGGCAAACACCAAAACCACAGACTTACAGTGAGTGACTCTTCTGTACACTGTGTGTATTTTGTGACATAATCAAACACATGCTATAAGATGCTGATGCAGCACATCTGTGTCCTTGACCAATCACATCTGTGTTGCAACACAGAGGGATTTTATGTTTTCATGTCCAAACATAAGCACAGATGTGCAAGAGCGGTCACCTCTGAGCCCTGTATAGGGAGTAAAAGCCAGTAGAGAGGGTGATCAGAGAGGGAGGAAGGTTTATGTTATAGGAGAAGAAAAGACACGAGATGACAGCTTGAGGAATTATGGAAGATCGTTCGCTCTCTAGTCTAAACAAGCTTCATAGAGGAGTGCTATTTCTCTTCAGGCACTGGCATATTCCTGGCTATTCACTGAGAGAGAGGCACTCATGGCTCTTGTCCATGTTTTCATTAAAGCTGTTTTATGTGTGAGGCGCAGGAGAAAAGTACTAGCTAATGTCTAAATCTGTATGTCGTCGTCTTTGTCCTTTTTATCTCTGTCCAGCTTTCTCTTCCTCACGTCTTCAAAGTGACTTTATTTTTTTCTGAATGCTCTTCCTTCTTCCACTCTTGTATCCCATTTAATTGCTCCTGGCATCCTACCTTTTAGAGGCGGGGGAGAGCAGGAAAGGTTCCAGATGACAAGTCCCAGTGGGAATGTCAGAGGCACATCAGGAAGCTTGTGAAATCCATCCTCCTGTTCTAGCCTCTCCACCACATGTAAAAATACCTCTGCCTCTATCAATCCCTCTCAATCCTAACATTAAACATGGAAGACCTTGCTAACAGAAGTCCCGGCACAATGTCTACAGTGTTAGTGAACAGTAAAATTGTTTATAGCAGCTAGCAAAGACACTAGCTGCTCTTTCACCAAACCTCAATATAGTTATAGGGCGGCCATTAGGGGGCCCATTGGGACTCATTTGGGACCAGTACGCTGCCCAGTCGCTCGTATAATTGTGCTTCCGTAAACAACGAGTCCTATCAGTCACTGGGAAAACAAAAATACCCTCCCTCCTGAAAAGCACCCAAACAAAACACCAAAATAAGACTTGGAGCTGAAACTCACAGTGACCTCCTGATCTCTGAAGTCCCACAGCGCTGATCGGTGCTGACACACAACTATGTGTAGACGTGACGCTAACTGTGGGATACCAACTGTGTTATTCCCAACTTTTCTCTCGAAATCGCTTTGAATTAGGTTCAAAATGAGATAAAACTGGTTTTCCATTATCACAGTTTGATAATCCAGCCCGTTCGCACGAAAAGGCGTATTAATGACACCATAATGTGCAAGGCATTTAGCCTGCAATAAGAACGCCCTTCTTGCTTTTGTCGTGTCGATTGTATAACATGTAGTCTGTACTGAGCACAATGTAAATGCATCTGCGTGAATACACTACGCTCAGAGCTAGTGAGGTAGAATTAAAAGCGAGAAAGACTGCTTATGGCGGGCAGGAAGGGACGTGGATGGGTCCAACAAACATAGGCCTTTTAACCAGGAGACCAGTGTTCGAGACCGGTGTTTTCTTTTGTAAGCTATGTTTGCGACGTTTGTGACGCATCTTCCGTACTCATGCTACGTTGTTTCCGTACGGATTGTACTTAGTTTCCATTCTTATTTTAAGCCCAACCATTATGTTTTTCCTAAACCCATAACTAAGTGGTTTTGTTGCCTAAACCGAACTGCGGTCGTTATTGTTTTGTTGCGTGACGTACAAATAACATGCGAAAAGCGACGTACAAATGCCACGTGTTAAGTGACGTACAAAATGACACGCGAAAAGCGGCATACAAATGATACGCGAAAAAGCGACGTACAAATGACATGCAAAAAGCTTAAAATGCGTCATCATGACACGCGGAATGTCGTTCCGATGTCATGCTATTTACCCTGGGACCGGGTTGGATAATAGCATACACAGAAGTCACATTACAATTATGATGATTGAATTATTTGTATGGAAAATGGAACATTTTTGCTTCGTTTTATACACATTGCCCTCTAACTCATCCTGGCTTATTTGATATCTTTGGAAACTTTGGCATCTTTACCAGAATTTACAAGTTCTTTGGGTTTGGGCAAAGCTGACGAAAGACCTGCCAAAGAGTTTGTGGGATTGACGACGACTAAGAAAGTGAGCCCCGGGACCGCTGCTTGATTTGAAGCCCCTCTGCTGAGTTGACTTGACAACTTTGACTGCAACTGCACATGGCTGACAAACGAACAACTGTACGAGTTGGATTGGTCTGGACATTAAACCACAACTTGATCCTTTAAGCGGTTGTGGGTCGCAATCAAATGAAAACTGTTTAATCAGTTGAAAACATGAGAAACTGACTGACTTTCAACAGAGGGATGTTTGACTGGGAACGTTTTGACTCTGGACATTTCTTCTGTCCCCTCTGGCTGTAAGCTGGGTCTATTTCTGATCTATACCTAAGGGCAAATAGAGGGGTTGCCTAAAAAATGAGGAGTCAACCGGCTTTGGAAGAATTTACCCCACTCCCCAGTGGGTGTGTACATGCCTATACATGTGAGTATATAGGCCGATGTGATTATTCTGCGGCTGCGAACTCTCAAGGTGGAAGGGGGGAAACCCTGCAGTTCACATTTAGACCACTTTTCAAACTAAATTAAAATTCCCTTTGCTTTTCTTTCACTTTTCACCATGGAGCAAATGAGCTGAAGAGGCCAGCTGGATTGTGTCTGCACACGATCTGCTGTTGTACTCATGATACCCCATTTACTGAAAACCTGCACTGAACTTACACACTGAAACAGAACCCAGCTGCTGGTGTGCTTGTGACCTGACATCTAATTGCATGCAATGGAACAAGCAGCTTGGAAATGTGGTTTCTAAGGGAGGGGAGGTGGCGGGGGTGGTGGTGGTGGGGTTGTGGGGGTAAAGCGACGTATGACTGACACATAGACGTGGAGGCAAGTTTGAATTTCTCTGAACCGCACGTAATTGGTTGCAGAACTTGAATGACATCAGAGCGTTGACTTCTACTAATGGGCTTGCTGAAAGACCCTGGGTGTCGCGCAAAACAAAGCAGGCTATCAGAGATCATACATGAAGCTTTACACACAATACAATACAGGCTTTTATAGTCTTAAAAGTCTATATGAAAAAGCAGAGCGCATTATGAGTCAATTTTTATCGTACCCTTACCATTTATCTTAACTTGTCATTACTGGCATCCGTTGGCGAGGCAGCGGTGTAAGATGTGACAGATATTACAGCAGGCACGGCAAGAGGTTGAAATATGTGCTGCTGCTCTGATAAAACGTCCTATTGTACCAAAACTGAACAGGCCCCGCTTGAATTGGAGAGCAGCTAAGATGATTTATGGATAACAACACGTATCACATGGCAAAACGCCAAATGTGTTAACAACACAGCTCAGATCTTGGATACATGTTTAGGTTTTTGCTTCAGCTTTGCTTCTGGCAAATGTGTGATGCAGCAATGCTTTGAATTAACGTTTTTATGTGTGTGCAGTCAAAGATTTAAACTTTACAAGATGTGCTAAACAGCAACAGGATTGTGTTAACAGGGCTGAATAGGGAATCAAACTGTGACACAAATCCAATCAGCAACTCGCTTTCCATCCTGTTCTAAAAGCCTAAATGTTTTTTTTTATAAGCTCAAACCAAAATAACTGTTTTAACTGGCACTTTAAAGGGATGGTTTGACATTTTGGGAAATCACTTTCTCGCTGAGAGTTAGATGAGAAGATTGATACCACTCTTTTGTCTGTTCACTAATGCAGTGGTTCTCAACCTTTTTGAGTTGCGACCCCCCAGGATAATGAGGTTGGTGCTCATGACCCCCATTAGTTTTGTTTAATTTGAACAGCTAGCTCTCAAGCGTTGTCCAATGTGCTCCAGGCACTGTCGATTTTTGATGCGTTCTGTGACTTTTTCTCTCCCTCTGCCCCGCCGGAAATCCCAACGTCAGAAATTCATATGCTGGCACACTTTGGCTCTCACAAACACTCAATAAAATCTATTCCGAGATGAATTATATCACCTGTACAGTGTGATGTAATGCAAAAACCATTCCCCAGTCTAAATAAGGGATACTGTACAGCGAGCCGGTCATTGCTGTGAAATAAACCCCAACAGGGCGATGTGGACCCCAACGCGAAGCCCTGAAGGGTTTATTTCACAACAATGACCGCTATCTGTACATTATCCCACTTATTACACGGCTACTTATTTAAGAAATCAATAATTTGACACAAAAACGGTCCGCCAGAGTCCGACATCTGAACTGCGCCCATAGCGGTGTTGTTACATTCTGTTGACCAATCAGAATCTAGTATTCAACGAAGCTGTGTAATAAAATGTATTATTTTACTTATATGCTCTTTTAATTTTTTTCTCCACAACCATCTGGCCAACCCTGAAATTATCTGGCGACCCACTTGGGGGTCCCACCCCCCAGGTTGAGAACCACTGCGCTAATGGAGCGAGAGCTATGAAACAGTTAGCTTAGCTTAGCTTAACATAGGCTAAGAAAGGGAAAAACAGTTAGCTGTCCAAACTTTAAAATGACACCTACCAATGCCTCTAAAGATGACTAATTAACATATGGTGCCTTCAAATGGGGTCGTGTTTATCGTGTTCACAAGAAGAGTCCATATGAACGTCCCCCTCTTGTGGTATTCACGACCTCGGAAGTGGAAAGTTTCTGAAAGCTCCGACTTCACGAGTTGTGACGTGTTTGTTGACGTTGTCAAAAATGGTGGAGGCCATGGAAGTTAATTTTTCTGTGTATATTAAGTTAATGTTTTGTAATTTAAGTCGTATATTGTTTTTCTTCGTAATTTTATAATATGTCTGAGGAAAATGTTGATAAACCCAACGGCCTCGTCTTCTTCCTCTGTCACTATGCCTTTGCATTTACTGCATTATGTTACCCACTTGCTAACTTGCTAAATTGTTAGCCTCTCTGGCTTCTAGACGCCGACAGTAACGTTAATATTTCCATTGCTTAGCAGCGGTGTTCTCACGACTTAACCCCTTGAACGCCAAACACATTGTCTGCACGACTTCCCATGTTGTAAACACAAGCTCACGAGTTTCAGTCTTAATGCTGAGCTAATTTAGATCTATCTATCTATCTATCTATCTATCTATCTATCTATCTATCTATCTATCCATCCATCCACCCATCCATCCATCCATCCATCCATCACCTCTTGGCTCTATAGCTCCATTGTGCACAAACATGATGGTCATCTGTTTGAACTGGAACCGGCTAACCTTCCTCAAACCCGTTCTTTTACATTCATGGCAACAACCGTACCGTTCTTTGAACCAGTGATGGTTGGGTTTGGTTTGAAGGAGATGTGAGGGGCTAATTGTTCAGCTGAGTTCAGCAATTTCTTAAGTGGTATGCTCTTTGCTGTAAGAATAAAAAAAGGGGGAAACCACACTTCATTTCAAATCACTTGCAGTCACGCTAACCTTACCGTCTGGTTGACCGAGCTGGTGCCCATTTCGTCTCTCTCTTTATAAAACACCTTCTGAATGGAAACACGAGGGAGTTACTGAGAAAGAAAATGAGTAGAGGTCAAACGTTGAAAATGAGAAGGGAGACTAGAAAGACGAAGAAAGGGAAAGGAAAAGTAGAAAAAAAGTTTTCAGGCCCGAGCTTGTCTCGTGCCCTTCTCCTCACTCTCACCATATCAGCGCCTTGGCTGCACGTTTTTACAAATTATCCCGGGATGCAGAAAGGGGCCAAACTTGGAGATCTGGCATTCATTTACATTCTTACTGGTTTGTGCTTCTCCTGCTCTCTTTTTTTTCCTTCAAGAACAGAGAGCAAGATGGAATTTCAAGAGGCCAAAAAGAAACAGAGCAGAAATCGTTCAAGCAACAAGATCCCTGAGTGAGCGTCCCGCAGGGATGCGTATGGCTGCCGTGCGGTTGTAATGTCTTTGTCCGCCCATCTCCTCTGATTACCATCATGTCTCTGGAGGTCCATGAGGGCAGAATTATTCGTGTGTGTTTATGTGTGTTTGCAAGATGAGTGTGTGTGTAGAAGCAGAGGAGGGATTTCAGGCACATACTTCCAAGGTGCACGGAGAAGGAAAAACTCAAGCAACACTTGTTTAACAACTTTTTTCATCAGACTAACACGTTTCAGCTTGTGGCCTTCATCTGGGTCATGTGTGTTTGTTAAAGTATGTCTAGAAGTTAATGCTAATGCCATTATGATATAGTGTGGGGCGAGAGTATCGTATCATAACTTGAGTATGAATTTATATACACAAATGTATATGATATCTATTTGTTTAAGTTTTGGGTACAATTATGGATTTATTTTGATCTATGTTAGTTTTAAGAATCTGGTTAACTGAACGCATTTTGTAAATATAACATAAAAATACTACGAGGATAAAATCCTCCAGAGATGACCATTCTTGTATCTTCTGTGTTTAAACAACAGTCTCACAGCAGTTCGTGAAATAGTCACGAAATTTTTATATATTTGATTCGTGTACATAGACACAAATTACCCTTTTTTTTTTCGTGACGCTCAGCACGACTTTCAACAATGTGTTTTTCGTGCTTTTTCCTATGAATTTCCGCTCTGGTCTTTTCAAAATAAAACTACTTAGTTAGGTTTAGGAATAGATCGACTTGGTTAGGCTTAGGCAACAAACTACTTAGTTAGGTCTAGGAAAAGATCGCAGTTTGGGTTAAAATATTCCAGAAGTAGTAGTAGAAGTACGAAAGTTACGTGACAAACAAATCAACTTTGACTTCTGGTTTCACATGGGACACGAACGCCGGCCTCCTGGGTGAAAGTCCTGTGTTTGCCGCTCTTTATTCTCCCCGTTTCACTATTCTGTGGATTACATATGAATTGATTTTTTGCGGACCATCACGAAAAAAATGCGAAATTTGTGTCTATGTACACGAATCACTACATTACATTTTGTGACTATTTCACGAACTCATGTGCGACTGGGCTGGTTTAAAACATGTCTGGAAAAATGGACAAACCCCCCAAAAATGTTGATTTATCATGATTTCTATCTGAAGCTTACCTGGGGGTAAAAAATATATTTCAGGGTTAAATGTATCAGTAGTTTACATTTGGGTTGAAGGTTGAGCAAGCGTTGATGAAGTTAAACATTTGGTCAAGGGGCGGAGCAGTTCCATCAAAGTCAGTTATTATCCTTTCATGTAGACAGTGTGTGTATACACCAGTGAAAGTGTGAGCGTATGCAAAGTCTCCAACTGACAAACGGTCAGACGTACGCACAAACGCCCTCAGGGATCAACCTCGACTGGCGTTGCGTGTTAATTTTGGCATCGCAGGAATGAACACATTGCCCTGAGGGGTTGAGCGAGACGGTTACAGCCCTGTGGAGCCGAAAAGAGGGGTGTCGGTATCACACTCTAAACCAAGAAAGTTCACAAATCTGGATCTCATTAGGCCCCAGTGGTGGAGTGAACACATCCAGCCTGCAGCCACACTCGCCCCAACAAAGCTGAGACGCAGCTGAGCCAGGAGAAATATCACCAATAAGGGTGCTCGGTGACCTGAACCACCCCAACAGTGGAGGATGGAAACCAGTGCATGACGGCCGTCTGCATGCTGTAAAACAGCACACAAGGTGCCTGGGTTAGCTCAGTTGGTAGAGCGGGCGTCCATGTATTAAGGCTTGGTCCTGACCGCGGCGGCCCGGGTTCGAATCCGGCCTGTGGCCCTTTCCGCATCCACTCTCTCTCTCCCCCCTTTCAAGACTCTATCCACTGTCCTGTCATAAAAATGGAAAATGCCCCCAAAAAAATAACTTTAAAAAAAAAAAAAAAAAAAAACAGCACACAAAAAACAGAATCATTGTCCAAGGTGTTATCTGCTGTTATCTCTGTAATTGGAGCAATAGGGGGTCATTTCCTGCGAGAAAGGAGCTTCATTGTCATGACTCATTGCTCCTCGCTGCAACTCCCAACAACCCACTCAGCTGTCATCAGAAGAAGTCCAGATCGCCTGTACCCCTTTCCCACAATTCCCTCCTCCCTCCTTCAACTTTTCCTCTGAACTCATTCCTCAACTCATCCCTCCTTCTGAAGCCACCGTGCCCTGCGAGCACTTCAAAAGAACACAGATCCTCATAAATCGCCCTTGAGTGGCCCCCAGACCGCGGCAAGTCGGCTGGAAAATCCAAACAAACAATGCACTGATGAGTGGGCTGGACTTTCTTAGGTCATGCAACGCAACGCCATGAGCCCATCGAGTGATCGCATGCTGGAAAGTAAACATCACGCTTCAGTGGGGCTATAATGGAAATGTGGAGAAGGGAGGATAAGAGGAGAGGGACAATCTGCTGCGTGATAGAAAAAAAAGGGGTTCAATTGCAAGCATTGAGGAATGTTTTCTTATCGTCACAGAGCTGGTCTGGCTCGTCTGATTTTGGGGACTTATCAGTGGATTAGGACTGAGGACTGAGTGGTGATAGATGGCAGGAGGGGCAGCGGTGTGATAGCCTTAGACAGACCCCAGCCTGAAGTGTTTAGGTGCTGAGGACGAAGACTTGGCAGACAAAGACCATTTAGCTGGTGTTTTGAAGCCTAATATGCCAAACTCATATCTTTACCTCAACCCTTCTGAATGTCTGACTGGCAAAGCAGTGAAACAACGTCTGGGATATTTTAAAGTTTTATTGTGCTGGGAGGAAGTGCAGGACAGGTTCATGCGCAGGCCAAAAATCATCGTCATAAAGTTAAAAAAGTAATAATGCTATATGAGTTCTCAAACTGTAGGTGGTCCCTGAGGCAACCATGTCTCTCCACACTGAAAAATATCAAGGCCGTAAAAATATTAACACACCAGCTGAAACTTGTAGCCGCCAGCTTAGAGAAGCCATCATAACATCACCCCACCGGTAGAATCAAATGTGGCTGTGGTCGACCAAAAATAACCCCCTTGTGCACCACAAACAGGTCCTGTCAGTCACATAACTGGTCCGTCAAGGTCAACATTACATCCACACCCAAAGAGGAGCTGGCTCAGCTGAGAGCAGTCGGCATCACAGCGGAGTGTGTGTGGCCAAAAACATACGCTAAGAATATCAGAGAGGGAGATCCTTGTGGAGTATGTTTCCAGTGTTCCAAGAAGACAGAAACGTGATGTGAAAATCTGAGTTAGGAATGAAAAAAAATCAGGAAAAGTGTCATTTGGAGAGAGACGAAACAGTAACAGGAAAACAGACTAGACTGAGTAACACGCGAATGATCAAGAAGAAGAGATGAAAGAGGACAGCTTTTCCTTCCTGTGCAGAGAGTCCTGTCCGTCTGTTAGACTACTCATCCTCAGACCCCTGTTTCTCTCTGACGCTTTGATGTGAGGCCTCAGCGTTCACCCCGGCAGGATATTACTCTTTAATGATCTCCTGATAGGGTTCCCCTCTTACACACAGCGATGCAGACAGCAGGGAGTGTGGGTGAAATACACAGAAACACACATAAAACATGTAAACAGAGCAGTAGAGAAAGTTCACCCACCAACTTAAAATTTTTTACTTGCCTCTCAAACACAGCCCACACATGCATGCATTGACGCAAATGCACCGCTGTCGTCATTTGTGAGTGGGAGGTTCATGTTTTTATTTCAGCCAACGGCTCAGACTGATCACATTTCAGCTGCTGTTTTGATACAAAATCCTGAACACCTTTTTAATCAGGCGGCAACCTCCAGTTCTGAGAAGTGAGGTCAATGCTGAAGTGCCTTAAACTTGCATTCTTTCTAACAGCCAGCAGGGGGCGACTCCTCTGGTTGCACAAAGAAGTCTGATTGTATAGAAGTCTATGAGAAAATGAGCCTACTTCTCACTTGATTTATTACCTCAGTAAACATTGTAAACATGAGTTTATGGTCTCAATTGCTAGTTTCAAGTCTTCTTCAATACAGCATAATGTTTATTTAGTAAATTATGGTTCCATTTAGAGTAAAATAGACCATAAAGCAGGGGATGCTTTAGGGCGTGGCTACCTTGTGATGTGTTGTCCGTGTTTTTGTCTTAAGCGCGATTTATGCTTGACGCATCCAAGTATCCGTGTGGCCAAAGTGACATCACAACATTAGACACGGCCCTACGCGGGGGTTCCGTGCGGCAGGTTTTCGCCTGTCTGTACAAATCAAAATTGATTGAAATTGGAGAACTTTGAGGGAACTTTGAGAATGTTGGTTTGCTGCAAGGAGAAACCCGCCCGAAGGATAAAAGATCCAAACATTTCCTCGTCACAATTCCTCGTCAACTCATGTCCGTGCGACTGTCCTTGCGGAAAGCATAACCGAGGCATTACAACTTAAACGCTTTCACAATGTGTTTTCAGTTCATGAAAGTTAGTTTTAACATTAGTCCTAAAAATGTCTTATTCCTTGTGCTTAGCTCCACTCTCTCGTGTCACGTCTGGTTGCAAAATACCAAGATGGTGACGGCCAAAATGACAAACTCGAGGCTTCAAAACGGCAGTCCACAAACCAATGGGTGACGTCACGGTGACTATACGTCCACTTCTTATGTACAGACAGTTACTGTACTGACTGTTTGATCTGTTGATTCACTGATGTGTGTCAGTATGTCAGCAGTCACACTTTACTGACGTTATCAGGAGCCAGAAAAGCAGGTGCTTGAACCTGTCAGACACAAAAACTAAATCTGGGTGAAGACTACGTCAGACAGAGAGAGTCGGAGTGAAATATAGAAGAGGTGTGATGGGAAAGAAAGAAAGAAAGAAATATGCTTGTGTATTGTCCACACTGTGCACAAAGGAGGTTTTTCTTCAGCTAAACCAGGTAATCACACAGCAAACAGGTTTGAATAGTCAGAGATATGCACTGTTAAGTATCAGAGGAGCAGCCGGATAAAGAGCAGGATATCCAACTGTCAAAATACTGCGGGTAATGAAAGTAAATACTGTAGTTGTTACAGCAAATGCAAACTCACTGCTGTTTCAGATGAGTTCAGGGGACAGTGAGTTTGTGTGTTTCTGAGCAACATGTCCTCATACAAAGTACTGGCTTTGAAACATACAACAAACCAATAAAAGTTTTATTTGAGGCTCATACAAGGATCCTCTCACCTCTCCCCTGCTTTGTTTTGTCCTGATAAACCTTCTGCTCACCCTGCAGGGAAGGTTTCACAGGTGATCCGCTGGAGCGTGTCAAAGCACGCTGCAATCTCACTGACAGGCTCTGGGAATCGGGATGCCATCATTGCAACATAAACCATGTGAATCAGATTCGCTCAACTTCCTTGGCTGCATATAAGTAGGGGGTTGTAGAACAGATAATCGTGGGAGCAATAAATCCAAACTCTATCTCGAGAAAAACAAAAGCTACATTTCAGTTGGCTCAGGGAGTTCGGAGGAACTGAGCCGTGGTTTTTCAAAACTGGTTCTTCAAGCACAATAGCAGCTTTTACTTCTTTGGAAAGTGGTGTTTATTTACAACACGAGAATACCTGAAAATGAACGACACTTCCTCCTATGATTTAAGATTTTATGTATTGTTCTCAGTGCACTTTCTGATGTCTTGCAAATGTTTTCTGCTCACAATCTGATGACAATGGCAACACCTGTTGTCTTCTTGTAGCTAACACACTGTTTATTGCATGCAGATATCCTAGTTTTAGGGGAAATTGTACACAGAAGAGCGGAGTCTTCATGATGATATCAAGGAAATTCGGTTTATATTACCCATCTGTGTTAGCCTGTAGATAGATGATGATTATGTGAACATTGATATGTGAAGAAGTCTCACAGCTAACAATGTTGTGTCTGTGTAGTCAGAGCAACTGATTACACTGACAGGCATCATTGAGATAATAATACAATGATCGCTCCGGGTCATCGACAAGAGATTTTATAGTGTGCATTGCTGCAGCCAGAAGAAATCGTTCTATGTGTGTGTGAGAGAGAGAGAGAATGTGAGGGGGAGAGAGAATTTTGGGTTAAGACCAAGACCAACCCCCTTTCAGCTGTAGCATGTTTCGACCATAAGCTCTTACTTCACTCCCTCTGCTGCCTTGTCAGTCTGACTGAGAGTCACTTGGTGCTTGTGTTTGGATTCTCCTCAATGAAAAGCAGATGAAGTGATAAAGAGCAATACTACATCAATTTCAAGGTAATTTCTTAGTCTTTTTTATTCTGATGCGATATGTGATAGATGGTGTTATTATTGGCAAATTTGTTCAGTTATTTTTATATGGTTGCATTTGTGTTGTGTTTGTAAAGAATGTTAGGAGAAACATAATTATTACCTTTAGAGGATTCTTTCTGATTCGCTATAATATGAAGTCTTTACTGTAATGCTTAAATCAATCTACCTGAGAAAAATAAAGGCTGCTGAAACCTTACTTAACTAAACTTTATAGCAGATTGTGCTAGCAATATATGGTGCAAAAGTTGCAAAAATACTTTTTTGTTTCAAATTGTTTTAAATAAATCAGTATGCTTTAAACGAAAAATCTTATCTCTATACACAAATGCTGATTCTTGTGATTAAAACATTCTCTCAATCATATCTCATCATGGATAATTGACATTAAGATACTGGCATTCACTCATGATCTCATTCATATTTTTTATCCACGCCTTAAAGTCAATCCGTACTATCGAGGGACTCAGCTCTTTGTGCCAACATGGAAAAGTTATTATTTATTTCCCAAATTCTTGGCAGCAGATGGAATGGTCTCCAGACCCGTTTGTTAAATGTTAACACATGACTCAAGAAGAAAGAAAAACATCCCCTCACACGACAGAGACTCAAAGGAATGCGACCCTAATCACCCCTGCTTGTTTTAACAATGTAAGTTAAAATAATTCAACCACAACTTTCAGCGTATTTATGATTATAGTTTGCACAAGTCATAAACTTTGGACATGCTGTTTAAGTGTATTTGCATGTGTGGGAGACTCCAAAACGCACCTCATCTATACTGTGAAACTGGAATGGTGATGCTGGGGGGTAAAAGCAGTGTACATGTGTGCCAAATTAAGAGCACATGATGGTTCTTGTCTAACAACCTTACAGTGACTGGCATTCACTGTAAACACTATTGGAAAGACTGAATGTTAGTTTGACATTAAAAAGATCCCTCTGTGCTTTCGGCTTTTTGTATCACATTCATGAGGTTATGACTGTAAGGTTTGATATCATCACAATTTATACTCAAATGTCACAGGAAAGTTATTCAACTTGTCTACCAACAATATATTTATATACATGTACGTGTGAGGGGGAGACGTAGACAGTTTCAGTCTTCCCACCACCAGCCTACGCTTTACTTTTAAGGTGGATTTATGATTCATGTATTTTGACTCATTGCATTTCATGTGGTTAAATGTCTTAAATGTCAGTGCAACATACCTTTCAAAATGTATGAATGTTCACTTACAGGCTTGAATTTCAGAGTGTGATGTTTTCAAGTGAATCTTTAAGGATAATGTAGCTATCTGTGGTTCTGCATCCTTTCTTTCCATCATTTTTCATGCTATTTTCATGTCTTCCTGCAGCGTCTGGACCCTCTAACCAGGACAAACAGAGCTCAAGAGCACCGTCTTCTGGCAGAAAAGAAAACATCTAGTGGATTACGCTGTATCAACTTCATGTAATCCCTCCCTTTATTGAAGGAGCACAGACATTTTTTTTGTGTATCTGTTTTTGTACTAGGACAAATTCTTCACATCTCTGCCAAAAGCATGTCGACAAAAATGACTTTATAGCCGCTGACTGCAGGCAGAATAGAAGAAAAGCAACATAAAGCATGGAGGCTTCAAGTTCTGCTCATGCAGGGACTCCCCCTGCTACACCCATATTCTCCACCTCCCCTACTCCGTCCTCTCCCCACTACCTGCAGTTCTTCTGGGAGTACCAGGACAACTCTGTCCTGAAGGCTCATTACAACTACACTGGCAAGTTGCAGACCGACCGCTACCGCGAAGGACTGAAACCTGAGGGCATCGCATTCCTGGTGGTGTGTCTCCTCATCGTGCTGGAGAATGCCGTGGTTCTCATCGCTATTTGGAGGAACAAGAAGTTCCACCTGCCCATGTATTACCTGCTGGGCAACCTGACTCTATCTGATCTGCTGGCTGGGATTACATATATGGCCAACATCCTCATGTCCGGAGCTAATACTTTGAAACTGACGCCGTTGCTATGGTTCATCAGGGAGGGAGGGGTCTTCATCACTCTGGCCGCCTCTATAATTAGCCTGCTGGCCATTGCAATTGAACGGCATGTTACTATGGTGACTATGAGGCCATACCACGGGGCAAAGCGGGGACGGATGTTGGCACTGATTGGTGCAAGTTGGGCCCTAGCAGGGTTTTTGGGGGTCCTCCCAATTTTGGGGTGGAACTGCATCCACAGACTGGACCAGTGTTCAACAGTCCTCCCGCTTTATGACAAAAGCTACATCCTCTTCTGCGTATCTGTGTTCAGCGCAGTGCTCCTGGCCATTGTGGTCCTTTACGTCAGAGTTTTTCGCATAGTCCGCACCAACACGCAGCGCCAGCGGCTGGGCCTGTCCGGCAGCATGAGGAAGGGCTTAGCGAGGAAGTCGGAGAAGTACATCGCCCTCCTCAAGACGGTCACCATCGTGCTAGGCGTCTTCATCGCCTGTTGGTTGCCCCTCTTCGTCCTCCTCCTCCTGGATTTTTTCTGCCCCACCCGCAGTTGTCGCCTGCTCTACAAGGCTGATTACTTCCTGGGAGTAGCAATGGTCAACTCGCTCCTCAACCCCATCATCTACACTCTGACCAGTAAGGACATGAGGATGGCCATTCTGAGGCTGCTCTGTCGGCCGTGTCTGATGACCAGAGATGGCCAGGTGAAGAAGATTGGGATGCCATTCCTGGAGTGCAGCTTCAGTAAAACTGAGGTGGCATCCCAGAAGTTAGAGGGGGGACTGGAGACGACCGTTTCCTCTGGGAACGTTATCACCACCCCATCTCCTATTAAGGCCCTTTACCCTAAACTCTTTAAGCCATAAGGACTTATTAAACTGACTGATTGAGTCCGTAAGTGTGTGAATGGATTTCCCACTGAACAGAGGACATGTAGCACATCTTCTATAGAGAGGAAGCACTTCTGGTATTCTTCAATTTGGAGCTTTGCCAGAAACAGGGGGTGTATGAGATATTACGGAGGCACAAGAAAACCTTGTTTAGACAAATGTCTCACCTTCAATGTGAGATGATTACAGAAGAAAATACCATAAGGATGCCACTCAAATGTGAACAAGCAAACATACTTTTTATGAGTAGATGCTAGGGATGAGTCTCCTTAAAGGTCCCATATTGTAAAAAAGTTAGATTTTCATGGCTTTTATATTTAAGCAGGTTTAAGTGCTATATAGATACCATGGAAGTATCTAAACGCTCAGTGGAGAAATACACACAGTCCGTGATCAGAAACTGTGCTTTTGAAACAAGATGTCTGGATTTCTGTCTATTTGTGATGTCACAAATATACAATATATAGACATATTTCACAGTCTTAAACGTAAACATGCTAAATCTGTCCCAGTTTATTCCCTGTTGCAGTGTATGTGAATGACATCAGCTGACAGGAAGTACACATGGATCAAAACTGTTGCCTCGCAACGCAATTTCTTTGAAATGCACAAAACAGAGCGTTTTAGACAGAGGGTAAAAACAGGCATATTCAGACAGACAGTATGAGGAAAATATAGTTGTTTTTTTAACATTACAGCATGTAAACATGTTCTAGTAGAAACATAGTAGAAGTATAAACATGAAAATTAGCACAATATGGGACCTTTAACTAATTTGCACTGACATATCACAATGAATGGAGTCAATTTTCCTGTGGTTCTGTAGTTTGTGTTGAAGCCTGGAAGAAGACTTCTGTAAAGCCAAAGACTCTCGTGACTGAAAGAAATGTAATGTTTTCTGGGTTAATGGTGAACAAGTGTGGTTGTTTTTTCCCTTTTTTGTAGTGTCTTATTGAAGTGCCTTAAATATAGCACAAACATGTAATCTGTGCATCTCTACACACCTGGATTTCGCTGGTTCGAAGGCCCACGGTGTGCTAGATTTGTTGAGATAAAATTGTGTGGAGCACCCCTACACATATCTGTGTACGTGATGCAGGGAGAGTTACCGGGAGACCGAAAGATAAAATGAAAGAGAAAGGTTAGAGAGAGAGAGAGAGGTCTTAACCGTTCTTACAGCTCAGTAAAGAATGCTGTGGCAGGGTTGTGGGAGGAAGGCTCAGCATTAAAATCCCCCTCTGTTTTGAAATGACAGATGGTTAACCTATCAGATGCCAAGTGGAAAGTTGTTGGGGTTTGGTGTCCGATTTTTTGAAATGTCAGTCTGGCATCTGCAGGAAAACTGCAACAGCGACATAAACAACAAAATGTCAACATATAATGTGATTAACTGACGGATGTAACAAACACTTTTCCATCATGACATGCTGATTGTGTAACTGAAACCAAATCAGCTGCAACTGCATCACTTGTAAGTATAAGCCTAATAAATTATTACTCCAAAGATTTCAACTCGCAAATAAAGTTGTAGATGTAATTAATCATCATCATCCAGCTGCAGGACTTTTAAGGACAAGAATATGCCTTCACTTGTAAGCTAAATCATACGGAACCAGTGCAATTATTCCAGTACTTCCCTTCACAATCCATCACGTTAACAGAAAATCTCCGGTTATAGTTTAAGGTACTGATTTATTCTTATTATGCAATGAGTTTGACATCAATCTTTTTATACAGATGTATTTTTGTGCAGTCTTTCCGGACCTTTATTGATGAATGAGGCTGTGTGCTTTTTTTGTATTGTATTTCATGTAGTGAACTTTTTGTATTTCTGAAGACTTTTCATATCGTCTGTATTGTAAATTATATCTATTTTGTAACAAGAAAAGACTAGCAAAGTTTCTTTTCATAAAAGAAATAAAATGTTTTCTTAAAGAACTCTGCAGAGCTTTTGGGTTTATTTTCACTGTGTGTGCATTGATATTCAAGCGTGTCTGTGTCTGAGGTCGTGTGAATGGAAGAACAGTTCTTGAAGAAGCACTACAGGAAGTCGGCCTCCTTGTCTCACATCTGGTAATGGTATTGGCCTATATACAGCCGTCTTCTACAAGCTTTGCATGTCTCAGGCGGCACAAGCACCACACAATGCGCTTTTTATCTTAAAAACTGGGAACTTTTCTTTTTCCTTATTCTGTTAACCTGTGGGTGAGACCGCCGCTGTACCAGATTCGACTGTTATCAGGCCATTAAATAGGCGTTGTCAGTCGCTACAAGCACCATAGATTTGGGTCAATAGGGGCCTACTATGCCATAAAAGTGAAAGTGAAACTTAAAAGCAACATGTTCTAACAAACAAAAAGGCTTCTTTAGGTTTCGGCAACACAACTACAATTTCTTTAGGTTTAGGCAAAAATACAGTTAGGTTTAGGCAACAAAACTACAACGTTTTTAGGTTTAGGTGAAAAAACTACAACTTCTTTAGGTTTAGGCAAAAAAAAAAAAAAAATTAAGTTTGCACATACACTACACATTGTTGGTTTCACAGAGGATGCAAACTCCAGTATCCAGGCTGAAAACCCTGTGTTTTGTGTCCCATCCATCATCACCGACCTCTACCCCTAATGGAGTTTTACACTGTCTATACTGCAGCGCCTGACTTCCTCTTCTGCTCCTGTCATAATTACTACGGCCGCTAGATATCGCTGTCATGTTCTTTTTATATATTCTTTCAGTGATCTACCATGTGAATACACATACTATGGGTGTAGCAGGCCCCTATTGACCCACATATATGGTGCATATAGCGACCGATAACACCTATTTAATAACCTGACAACAGTCTAATCGGCTGCCCCATCACCTCACTCTGATCTGCTGTCCATGCTTGTCCTTGTTGAAACAGAGAAAGATCACATGCAGCTGGCTTTAATGTTGCTCTATTGGAGCTGTACCTTCTGTAGACATGACAAACTCAATTCAACTAAAGCTTGTGTATTTCCCCACAGTACCGAGAAAAGTTAGCATATGTCCCTAAATAGGTTAATGCACATACGCTGTTCGCACAAGCTAAACATGTTTGCCCAAACAGCGTATGTGCATTAACCTATTTAGGTACATATGTTAACTTTTCTCACCTCTCACAGGAAAAGGATTATGCGCAAAGCAACTCTAAAAAGACATTCATTAGCTTCATGCAAAGCAAAGGTCTAGTGGTAACAAACAGGCATCCTGACAAACTATATTGGTGTTTCACTTTTTATTTAACCCCCAGCGACCCAAAGACATTACTTATCTACGATAAAAGGCACTGGAATACCTTTGATATGATTTATATGTGTGCAGGTGTTCCTCCAGATGTTGGCTGTATCCACCAGCACTGTGCCTGCTGACAGAGGTCAACCAGTCAGGGAATCTCTCCTGGCCCCCCAGCTTCCTTCCTGCTGCTGAAAATCATACAACAGGTAGAAGCCATAAGTCATCTGTTGTGATCGCCAAGGACAGTCCCAACCACATGTTTGTATTACAGATGTGCAGATGCATGCTGTAGCTGCTCCCTGCTCCAGCAGAGCTTTGGGTGTATAGCATGTCTAGTCAACTTTATAAATAGAAAACATATAAATGAATTGTAAATGACAAAACTGAACCTGTGAGTGCAGCTTTAAACCTCAGATGCATGAAGAACAGACAGACAGCATGACGCTTGTCTAGGAGTGTCCCTTTGGTGCCCCAGGGTTAACCTCACCTAAATCCTTTGACTGGAAATACACAACAGAGTTAGGACAGAGTCATCGCTCAACTGGGGAAATTGTTGTTGAAGGCTGATTCAAGGTTTGTCATATCATATCAAGGATTGTTCATGTCTGTTGATGCTTCATGATCAATTTCACTGAGCCTGAGGGAGCATAATCTCAGCACTGCTTATTTGGTTTAATCAGCTGTGAATTCTGCTATGGGGCTCAACAAAGCTTAAGTATTTTTTGTAATTACTGGCAGCTCACTTCTGGATGATTAAAACGTATTTGTGGACATGCAATGTATTTTGAGCCAGTGACTTGAAGTGGGTCTTTGTGTCAGTTAGTTGGCTTTTGGTGCCACCTTGTGGTAGTTTGCCAGAATAGAGTATGCTGTTTGACCTGAATTATGTATTTTGCAAGAGGGGTGAAGATTTACTGGTGTGTCAGCAGCTACCTGGAGCATGTTTCTGTCAATCTGTTATGTTCTGTAGGAGCTACTCACAGAGGGAAGGAAACTTGACAAGCAAGGTGACATATAGGCCAGTGGTTCCCAAACTTTTTCACATCAAGTACTCCTAAACTGGCACAAATTAGACCATGGACCCCCAAGATTTTGTCCCAGGGACCCCCATCTGATAGGATTTTTGCTTTTAGATGTTTTAGTACAGAAAGTGTGAAAACAAGGGATTTCAATTGATTTAAAATATTTAATAGCGATTAATCGCATGATTGTTCATGATTAATGGTGGTCGTGGTGTACAATATATGAGGTTGGTTGTATGTATATGAATTTTAATATGAATATGTATGTATATGAATATGAACTTATCTCTTGACACTGCACTATTACAATGGGTAGTACTTTTTTTCTTTTCTTTTTCTTGTTTCTTTTTTTTTGTTTATACAGTATATGTTGTTGCTGCTGTCTGTATGTCCCTTTACAAGTATGTGTATGTATTCCTTTAACCTTAAATAAAAAAAAATTAAAAATTAAAAAAAAATTTAAATTAAAATAAATAAATAAATAAATAAATCATATGCGCATATTACTTTACTAAACTTCTTTTTGGTAATGGTCACCTTGCTTGAATGAATTTACTTTTACACATTGTCCTTTACTTGTACTAAGATTTACTCACCATAAACGCAATATCTTTTTCAACTTGTCGTAAAGTTTGGTTCAACGCATGTGACCTGTATCATGCAGGTCATATTTCGTATTATTTATAACAGATTTGACAGACATTGAAGCTGTACAGTTGTGCAGTTTTTTGGCACTAGTGATGTGTCAGTCACGAACGAGCCGGCTCAAAGAGCCAACTCTTTTAAGTGAACGATAAGAGCCGGCTCTTCTGGGTGAGCTGAGCCAAATGATCTGGCTCACTAAAAAGAGACGTAATTCCCATCACTAGTCCTTACTTGCACTAAGATTTACTCACCATAACGCAATATCCTTTTCAACTTGTGGTAAAGTTTGGTTTCAACACATGTGACCTGTATCATGCAGGTCATATTTCGTATTATTTATAACAGATTTGGAAGTTTAGTATGTGTTCAGATAGAGTGAAGATATCTGTTCAGAGCATATTGTACACCACTGTATACAGCCCATTTGTGGTCAAACTATAAAAAAGCGAGCTTGCAGAGACTTCAGGTTGCATATAAATCATGACTTTTTATAGTGCTTTCTGTATTGTAATGTATTATATGTAATGTATTATTGTTGTTTTTTCTTTTTTCTTATCTGGACCTTGAGTCTGCAATAAAGTTTGAATTGAATTGCACACTTTGCTAATGTATATACTGTAGTATCTTGCACACTTTTGCTAATGTATATAGTATGTTATTGCACACTTGCTAATGCATATAGTGGGTTATTCTATGTTTTTAATTTAGATTTTTGTTAATGCTAGTTGTAGTAGTCATGTATATGTATAGTGTATTCCAATATTCTTTATATTTTGTATTCTATGGATATATTTCTCTAATGTTGACGTGTACATTTTATGTACTATTCCTGTGCATTGCTTGGATAACCTGCTGCTGTAACACAAGAATTTCCCAATTTGTGATCAATAAAGTATATCTATCTATCTATCTATCTATATATTTATATTAATATTTATATTTTTAATATCTTTTAATCAAGATTCAAGATTCAAGATTCAAGATGTTTATTGTCACGCGAGTGAAATACTTTTTGCTGTGAAGCTCCATTAAAATAATAAGTTATATAACATTTACATTACAATTTCATTTACATTACAATTATAAAAGGAAATACTTTGTACAAGGACATATTAAGAACATATACAGGCATATTAAGAACATAAACATTAAGAACATATACAGTATATACATATATATAATTATGACTTTTTATAGTGTTTCCTGTATTGTAATGTATTATATGTAATGTATTATTGTTGTTGTTTTTTTCTTTTTCCCTCTCTGGACCTTGAGTCTGCATTAAAGTTTGAATTGAATTGAAATGAATTGTTTTGAATAGAATTACATTGAATTGTATTGATATTTATATTTTTAATATCTTTTAATCATGACTTTTTATAATGCTTCCTGTATTGTAATGTATTATATGTAACGTATTATTGTTGTTTTGTTTTTGTTTTTTTCTTATCTGGACCTTGAGTCTGCAATAAAGTTTGAATTGAACTGAATTGATTTGAATTGAATTGAATTGAATTGAATTAATTAAATTAAATTAAATTAAATTAAATTAAATTAAATTAAATTAAATTAAATTGAATTGAACTGAACTGAATTGAATTACATTGAATTGAATTGAATTGAATTACACTGAATTGAATTGAATTGAATTGAATTGAATTGAATTGAATTGAATTGAATTGAATTGGATTGTACAGTTGTGTAGTTTTTTGTGGCACCCTGCCAACAATTGGGCCTCTTTTTGTTTTTTTCTCTCCTTCATTCTGAGAAAGCAGCCCTTCTCAATAAAAGCCCCCTCCCTCTGGTCGGATTTCACCTCCATTATTTGTCAACGGAGGCGGGTCCAGCTCAGTGGAGGCGGGCTCTTATTGTGAAAGCGAGAGGAGGAGGAGGAGGCCGGCACAATGCTTAGTCACGGTGAGTTACAGCTTCCTCACCTCCTCCTCCTGCTTCCTATGTGGCGCACAGCTCAGCTCAGAAGCAGTCCGCGATGGAGGAATTGAACTAGACAACGTGAGTTTCTTATTATTACCTTATTAAGCTTATAAATATTGATTCACATGGTCTGTAATGAGCTAGTTTCAGCCACATGTGTCGGCAGCGCTTTGTTAGCACGCTGTGTGCTCGCTGCTCTCAGCCGTTAGCACCAACGTCTATTATTAACGTCTATTATTAGGAGGCTGTTTCTCTGTCAGCTCTATTTCACCCAAACGGTTCACTTGTTATTTGTGGCGTCTCCAGCTGTTTTATCATGAATGAGTTCACTTTTAGTCGCCAAACCAAACACTAATGGACTCTTTCTTCTTCCCTCCGTGTTATTGTCGGATTAATTGTGATCAAAACAAGCGTAGAAATGATCAACGGTTGGAGGAAACGGTGCTTTGTGTGTGCTTAGTGTGTGCGAGCTCTCTTAATGTTATAAAGAGGGATGGCGAGGAAATCTAATTCCCATCTGGGTTTATGTAAGGACTGACTGCTCTCTTCTGGGTCATGTTTTGGTACAGCCAGTTCCACTGTTTGCTCAGTGAAGAGTTCAGGATGAGTCACCAGAGGAAAGCTCTTTGCCAAAAATGCACATGTTGTTTGTAACTCTTCACTAACATGTAGGCTAACTTTTATAAGTCTGACTCTCTCCAGTTATTGTGCAATCCCTTCTGAATGGCATCCAATGATTGCAGGCCTGAAGTGTGGTTCTCAAACTGGGGTGCAGGGGTCTACCAGGGGTCCTTAAGAGTCCTGAAGTACTGGAAGTACTATTATAGATTTAAATATTACTATTATCTCTCATACACTGTTGTTTTGATCATAGGTTTCACCTGTACACACTGATGTTACCACTTAAAGGAACAGTGTGTGTAACATTTAGGGGGATCTATTTACCAGAAAGGGAATATAAAAGTAATAGTCACCTGAAAATAAAATTCACAGAGCCCATGTTTTCAGATATCTTATTTTACCCCCCAAAAATATCCAAATATTAATGATTTATGATCATATAAGACAAAAAAAAGCAGCAGATCTTCACATTTGAGAAGCTGAAACAAGCAATTTTTATTTTTTTTTGCCTGGAAAAGGATTTAAATTAATGAATTGATTATCAAAACAGACACATTTTCTGTCAGCCATAAAATCAACTGGTTGTTTCAGGTCCAATGGAGTTGTAGTCAACAACAAATCTCTTCTCCTTTGGGGCAGTTTGGACCAAACTAAACTAGTCTGTGTTGCAGTGCTTGTTTGCCCCAACACACACTCTTGTTTCTAAAGAGAATCAGACTTTAACATCATTAGTCTGATGACATCACAAGTATGTTATCTTCAGTGTATAATCCCCTGAAAATAAAAATTGTAGTGTTTTTGTTACCCGTAAAATGACACGTTTGCTCAGTGAAGAATTCAGGATGAGTCACAGAGGAGAGCTCGTTGTCAAAAATTGCACACGGAACATGTTAAACAGCCATGTTTGTTTGTTTGTAACTCTTGCAGCTACATGTAGGCTAACTTTTAAAGTCTGAATCTCTCCAGTTATTGTGCAATCCCTGCTGAATGACATCCAAGGATTGCAGGCCTGAAGTGTGTGTGTGGTTCCCAAAACTGGGGTTCAGGGGTCTACCAGGGGTCCTTGAGAGTCCTTAAATACTGAAAGATTGTTCAATCTATTATAGTCTACTATTATAGATTTAATATATTAGTAATTACTATGACTATTATCTATCAACCCTGTGAGAGGGTGTATGTTTTGATCATAGGTTTCACCTGTACACACTGATGTTACCACTTAAAGGAACAGTGTGTGTAACATTTAGGGGGATGTATTTGGCAGAAATGGAATATAATATTAATAAGTATGTTTTTTTTTTAGTGTATAATCACCTGAAAATATATTTTTTTGTGTTTTTGTTACCTAAAATGAGTCATAGTTCCACTATTTGTTCAGGATGAGTCACAGAGGAAAGCTCGTTAACAAAATCGAAATGCACATGGAACCCGTTAAACAGCCGTGTTTGTTTCTTTGTAACTCTTGCAACTACATGTAGGCTAACTTTTAAAGTTTGAATCTCTCCAGTTATTGTGCAATCCCTGCTGAATGGCATCCAAGGATTGCAGGCCTGAAGTGTGTGTGGTTCCCAAACTGGGGTGCAGGGGTCTACCAGGGGTCCTTGAGAGTCCTTAAGTACTGGAAGACAATCTATTATAGATTTAAATATTACTATTATCTATCATCTCTCAACACTGTGAGAGAGTGTATGTTTTGATCACCTGTACACACTGATGTTACCACTTAAAGGAACAGTGTGTGTAACATTTAGGGGGATCGATTTGGCATTAATAAGTATGTTTTCTTCGGTGTATAATCACCTGAAAATAAAAAAAATTATGTTTTTGTTACCGTAAAATGTGATGTCGTTCCACTGTTTGCTCGGTGAAGAGTTCAGGATGAGTCACCGAGGAAAGCTTGTTGCCAAAATGCACATGGAACATGTTAAACAGCCGTGTTTGTTTGTTTGTAACTCTTGCAACTAACATGTAGGCTAACATTTAAAGTTTGAATCTCTCCAGTTATTGTGCAATCCTTGCTGAATGGCATCCAAGGATTGCAGGCCTGAAGTGTGTGTGGTTCAAAATTATCATTAGTTGCAGCCTTAATGGTTTATGAAATGTCAGAATTTACAAATTCACAGAGCCCATGCTTTCAGATATCTTATTTTACCCCCCAAAAAATAATCCCAAATACTAAAGAAAGTACATTTACGATCATATAAGACAAAAAAAAGCAGCAGATCTTCACATTTGAGAAGCTGAAACGAGCAATTTTTTTGCCTGGAAAATGATTTAAATCAATGATTATCGATTATATAAACAGACACATTTTTTTTTTCAGGTCCAACGGAGTTGTAGTCAACAACAAATCTCTTCTCCTTTGGGCCAGTTTGGACCAAACTAAACTAGTCTGTGTTGCAGTGCTTGTTTGCTCCAACACACGCTCTTGTTTCTAAAAAGAAATCAAACTTTAACATCATACCTGAGAATCCTACTGTATATATTATTAAATGCATGAAAGATCAGAGATATGCAGCAGGAACAAACATAGACTCAGGGAGCGTGTTTGTCAGTGAGCAGTTTCTATCTGCCTGTTGAGCAACATGTTCTCCTGTGAAACTATTTCACCCAGAAACCTAGAGGGCAATCGGTCTCACAGTGTGTTTCATATTACTGCTGGCTGATCGCCTTTATGACGAGCTCCATTATGGTTACTGACGTGTCACCATCTGTGGATAATGTAAAAGTATTTAGTTTGCTTCCTCTTAACTGATTAAGAGGACACAATAACCTACTTGCAGAATAGGAAGCAGCAGGATCTTACGACCTGGCCTGTACTCTTATCACCACTTCAGGTAATGATTGCTGTGTAGTGTGTGCACAACTTACGGTTGCTTTGTTATATAACACTGAACACCCCAGACAGACAATAAGCAACTGCTGGCTGCTCTTTGTACTGTATGTCAATGTTACAGGCAGTTCAGTTTATTCTGCAAAGAAGAAAAGACAGGCAGCATCCCTCTAGGTCATTTTAACGGTGTGCTACAGAACAAGTGGACCTGAGCCCGCATAATGACAAAAGAAGTATTCATTTCTAAACAAGTCTGCAGAGCGATCTCCTGTTTTATCATCCGCTGCAGTGGATTGTTTGAGATTTCCTAAAGTGAAAGCTCTTGATTCGGATTGAAAGATGGTGTTTTTTTTGGCTAAATTCTGTTTAAATTGTTACATGATTTTGTACAAAATGTGTGTGTGTTGTTGAATCAGTAAGGAGTGTGCTTTGATTTTCTTGGCTGACGCACAAACCGTTCCCTCTGTTCCAACCTCCAGCTGGATTGGTCACAGTACAGGACAGAGTGAAAACACTCAGTCATGCTGGTCAGCTAAAAATTCAACCCTAATTTAAGTCACTCCGTCGTCCTTCAAAACAGACTTTACTCCCTCGCTATTCCTTACACGCTCTATTGCATTTGCGTGATTCACATTTGTCTATTTTTGCTAAAATCGGAAGGAAATTCAGTCTCTAACCAAAGATGATAGGAACAGTTAAAACTAGCTGTGATGACTCAAAGTAGCACACTCATCATGACAAGGAGGAAGCCTTGACCCCGCTGAACTGCTCCAGGAAGAAAGGCTTGATGATAGTCTCTTTGCGTAGATAAACTTTTACTGTGTGAGTTGATAGAGGTCGACTGGTGCTGAGCCACTTGTTACACAGGACAATGTATTTGTGAGCATTTAGCTGATGAGTTCATTGGTGTTTGCCAAGGTTTAAACTAGGGCTACCAATCGATTTAAATACTTAATCATGATTAATTGCATGATTGTCCATAGTTAATTGTGTTTAATCAATTTTTTATCTATTGATTATCTTATTTAATACTCTTATCAACATGGGAGTGGGCAAATATTCTATCTTTATGCAAATGTGTGTATACATTTATTATTGGAAATCAATTATCAACACAAAACAACGACAAATATTGTCTAGAAACCCTCACAAGTACTACATTTAGCATAAAAAGATATGCTCAAATCATAACATGGCAAACTCAAGCCCAACAGGCAACAACAGCTGTCAGTGTGTCAGTGTGCTGACTTGACTATGACTTGCCCCAAACTGCATGTGATTATCATAAAGTGGGCATGTCTGTAAAGGGGAGACACGTGGGTACCCATATAACACATTTTCATTCACATATCTTGAGATCAGAGGTCAAGGGACCCCTTTGAAAACAGCCATGCCAGTTTTTCATCGCCAAAATATAGCACAGGTTTGGAGCGTTATTTAGCCACCTTCACGACAAGCTAGTATGTCATGGTTGGTACCAATGGATTCCTTAGTTTTTTAAGTTTCATATGAGTGTCTTAAAACTGGCTAGCTGTAAAACTGAGCCGCTACAACCCTAAAAGTTGTGTTAATGAGTCAAAGAAATTAGTGGCGTTAAAATTAATTTGCGGTAATGCATTATTATCTCGTTAACTTTGACAGCCCTAATTAACAGTGATTTAATGACTGTGTGTTATAATTTGTTAAATGTGACTGTGACACTGTATATTCATACAAGCTCATTGTTTCTCTTCCTCTTTCCTCGCAGTTGTCAGCTGAGCCAAAAGCTTCCCAGGAAACACAGCGGTGAATTCCATAGCTGGGCAACCTCAAGGAAGGCGTCTCCGGAGAAAGCCACTGACTTCCCCCTCGTTCCCAAGGGCTCCAAGTTACACTTATGACACCTTTGGCACTCAACTCTGTTTTCCTTTTGGAGTGGACAAGCTTTCTATTGCCTCATCTACAGTGTCTGACTCTGCAGCTCTCAGCACAAGTGTAGCCCTCTGAAGGGAGCTTTAATTATTACCTCTTTAAAATGAGGCAGTAAATCTGACTTTTTTTTCCCGCTCTCTAGAATAATCAATATGCAAGACTGTCCTGCACCAGTGGTGAATCTCACAAGCATTGAGGTTAATATTCAAATATGTTTGTTTTAAACTTGGTGGATATCTGATGGATTGTTTGGAGACATTTTACGCAGTCTAAATACCTTTAGTGACAAAAAGACAGAACTGATTGACAGAGAGGAAAGAAAAACACTTCTGCTAGCAACACAAACATTCAAACTAAGATTCCTTCTTGCCCTTATTCAGTTTGTCATTAAAACATTCGGTACCTGTCATTCTATTATTATTAACCCCTCAACCAAAGCCAGAGGAATCCTAAACTCGAGACATTTTGATTATGTTGGAACTGCAACATGTAAAAGTACAACCAGCCATGACTGGCAGCTCACATAGAAGTCTCTAGTAGTGCCATACTGAGCAGTATGGCTGGACTCGAGTGCTGAACAGAGCGAAGAAATGTCCACATAAATCAGAGTTAAACGTGAACTCTTCCACAAAAACAAAAATCAGGCGTACCCAGGAGAGCCTGGAGCTTTTCTGTTAAGCCATCTGCCAAGTGTCAGTTCAAACTCTTCTTTTATTTCACCCACGCCTGCGCATGGTGCAAGGATGCTCCATAACACTGCCCACTGTTCTTGAGAAAGAGACCAAGGAGGAGGAGACAGGGTAGGAAATGACAGAATGCCTGACCGAGTACAAAGCGCTGGTGACTCCGTCCACGCGCAACGGCCACCGCGTCTTCAGCTACACGCTAGAGAGCCACACGGCGGCCGCCTTCGCCATCATGAACGAGCTGCGTCTGGGGCATAAGCTGTGCGACGTCACGCTGCGCGTGCGCTACAAAGACCTGGAGGCGGTGGACTTTGTGGCTCACAAGGTGGTGTTGGCATCCTCGTCCCCCGTCTTCAGGGCCATGTTCACCAACGGCCTGAAGGAGTGCGGTATGGAGTTGGTGCCCATCGAGGGGATCCATCCCAGGGTGAGTCACATGTCATCTTTTCTTGATGGAAATATTTGCTTTATTTGATTTGACACACCGTCCCACTCACAGATCATTAAACTAAGGCTAGTCAATATGACGATATATATCGTCAAAACAATATTAAAGCGTCTATCGTATATATTTTTCTATATCATTTTTATGGCGATATAGGCTACTATATATATTTTAATTTCGCTTAAAACTGTTAGGTTCATTTCTTAAAATGAGAAAATACTCAGTACTTTTCATATTTCAAGTATTTAATTCACACAGGAGTATACAAAAATAGGCTTTACCATGTGGTTATTTCATATGGACTATTTATTTATTGAATTACCAGAACACATGCTAGATTGTGATATATATCGTTATCGAGACATGAAATGACCTATATCGTAAAAGAAGATTGTAGCCATATCGCCCAGCCCTACATTAAACATAATTCAGGGTTAAAGGTTTTAGGTGGGACATTTTAATACCAATAAATCACATTTCATTTATTTTGACACATCAGAATATTGATCATAAAAAGATCAGACAATTGCTTTTTTATTTGTTTGATGCTGGGTTGTATTGGCACAATATCTACTGTATTGCTTTCCAGCACAGTAAACTGGAATAGAACCACTGTCCTTCTAGCATAACCCAGTGCTTAAGTTAAAGTGGCCTCCATGGCAACATCATCCTTACAACAAGAAGTAGTGGGTTTTATGGTAAATGTGCTAAAACATTTCAATTCTCACAGTGGTTCGGTGTGCGATAGAGGTTTCTAATTGCTTTGCCCTCTGCATGTATAACTGAATATACCTCAGTATAATTATCTGAATAAATGAACAGTAATATGCAGTAATGCACAGAGACAGATGATGTTACAACCATGAGAAATGGAGAAAACTGATCACAAAAAAATGACATCAGTGAAATTCTACATGAAATTCTTCCTTCAAGGTTGACTTGACATATACACAGTGAAGTATACAGTAAAACTTAGTACACTCAGTTTGACCTCTTTTACTGGATGTTTACAAAGCTCATGTAGTTATACATAATATCTTGTTGGCTTACGAGATGCCAATCTGTCTGGAAAAATGAATAGGCACAGATATACTGTATAGATGGCGTCAGAGCATAGCATTTTTCCTCCTTTTTATCTCTCCCACTGACTTTCTCCTCTGCCTTATCTCACCCCTGTCCCTCTTCTCCACCTCAACCTTTCCCCTTCTTTCTTTCTCACTCATTCAGGTCATGGACCGGCTGATAGAGTTCGCCTACACAGCCAGCATCTCCGTGGGGGAGAAGTGCGTGATTCACGTGATGAACGGCGCCGTCATGTACCAGATAGACAGCGTGGTCAAGGCCTGCTGTGATTTCCTCGTCGGGCAGCTCGACCCCAGCAACGCCATCGGCATCGCCAACTTCGCCGAGCAGATCGCCTGCACGGAGCTCCACCAGAAGGCCCGCGAGTACATCTACATGAACTTCAGCCAGGTAAAGCTTCAGCTGAGTTTTGTCTGTAATCATTAACAGTTTTTTTAGATTCTTTTTTTGACATTTTTGGTTTGTTGATGAAATGTGGAGAGAGGGGGGGGTAAGACATACAACAAAGGACCTCAGCTGGGGGGAATTGAAGTTATTATGATATAGAATAATCAATAATTTGTACCACTAAAACAGTGACATGTCATTCATGTATCTGCACAGCTCGTGCCTGAGAAAAAGAAACCAAGCTTTCCCATTAATAGTAATTTTTTACACGTGGGGGTTTGTGTGAAAACGGTCTCTCGGTGTGAGTTAACGCTGTTTCACTTGTTCCATTGTGGTTTCCGCTGGTTGACTTTTCCGCTTCAGAGCTGTTAACAACTGGCTCGTGCCTTTGTGCGATGATTGTCTAGAATGCGATGCTATAATTCATGATGATCAGAAAGTGGATTTACCTGTGCAGCACACAAAAGGAATGAAAGGACACTCAATATTGATCTCTGATAAGTTGATCAGATAGACAGGGCAGAGGCAGGTTAGGCTGCTCACTGAGTCACAGATGTGTCACGTAATATCAATCAGTGCTTCAGTCTTTCACAGATGTTGTGCTTTTCTTTACAAAAAATAAATCATCAAGTGAATAAATTGGTTGATTGTATCTCTCCATATTAAAGATACACAGAGTATAATGCAATACATGACTCTATTATTTTGGTTTAAAATATACTACGACTCTCACAAGTTTTCGGTCTGTGTGCTAAATATCATCTTGTTGCGGTCTCTAAAATAATCTTGACATTTGACGAAAGGGTCACACAAGGGCATGAGTCTGGATTTGTTACAATAATTCAATCAATTCTTTGGACAATGATACAATATTTGCTGATATCACAAAGTCTGACTCTGCCATGATATGACTTTGATCTGATTCACTTCAGGGGCCTGCGATCAATATGAGACAATATCATATGTCCATTTAACACAATCAGTTCCATTTATATCCACTAAATGCAACTAAAATATGATTTGACAATTGTATTACTGGGCTCCTCCAGACATTTAAATGAAAAACAATCTATTCTTTTTAATAACAAGAATAAATATAAAGTGGGAATTTCAAAATAAAGGTGTACCTTAAAGATGATGGTATGTATGTTTTAATATTGGATCGTTGATCATTGAATCAACATATCGATTCAGATCGATGTATCGTTACACCCCTAGTTCCAGTTTCTCACTTAAGAGGATTTTCTGCTCTTCTTGGTCTCATGTGACAGATAGCTGAATATCTTTGGGTTTTGGACTGTTGTTCAGACTAGACTTTAGACTTTATTGTTTATACTAAACAAGCTATCTGAAGATGTCACCTTTGGTTAAATAATCGTTAGATTAATTGATGATGAAAATAATCCTTAGTTGCACCCTTGAATTATAATCTGCTTTCCTCAACATGGTTTTATTATTTATCATTTGCATGACTAATAGACACTTGAGTATACATTTATTCTGATTCCTTCTCTATATTTAATTGATCAGAGCGCTTGTCTTTTAAAAAGTTTTTCACATTTTCATCCCTACTCCTGTCCTTAGGTGGCGACCCAGGAGGAGTTCTTCAACTTGTCCCACTGCCAGCTGGTCACCCTCATCAGCCGCGATGAGCTCAATGTGCGCTGCGAGTCTGAAGTCTTCCAGGCATGTGTGGCCTGGGTGCGCTATGACCGGGAGAACCGGCGGCCGTACGTCCAGGCGTTACTCCAGGCCGTCCGCTGCCATTCCCTCACCCCCAACTTCCTGCAGGCCCAGCTCCAGTCTCTGGACTGGGACCCTGAGTGTAAAGACTACCTGGCCCAGATCTTCCAGGACCTCACCCTCCACAAACCCACCAAAGTCATTTCTTGCCGAACACCCAAGGTGCCGCAGCTCATCTACACAGCGGGGGGTTATTTCCGCCAGTCTCTCAGCTACCTGGAGGCGTATAATCCCTGCACAGGCGCCTGGCTGAGGCTGGCTGACCTGCAGGTTCCCCGCAGTGGCCTCGCAGCCTGTGTGATCAGTGGGCTTTTCTACGCTGTTGGTGGTAGAAACAACGCGCCTGATGGCAACATGGACTCAAATTCGTTGGACTGCTACAATCCTATGAACAACTGCTGGCTGCCGTGTGCACCGATGAGCGTACCCAGGAACCGAATCGGAGTTGGTGTCATCGATGGGATGATCTATGCAGTCGGTGGATCACATGGGTGCATTCATCACAATAGTGTTGAGAAGTAAGTAAATGGAACTTTTTAATGATGTTATTTTTAGGACTGTCAATCGATTAAAATATTTAATCTTGATTAATTGCATGATTGTCCATAGTTAATTGCGATTATCATACATTTTTTTTATCTGTTCAAAATGTACCTTAAAAGGAAATTTGTCAAGTATTTAATACTCTTATCAACATGGGAGTGGGCAAATATGCTGCTTTATGCAAATGTATGTATATATTTATTATTGGAAATGAATTAACAACACAAAACAATGACAGATATTGTCCAACAACAGCTGTCAGTGTGCTGACTCAACTATGACTTGCCCAAAACTGCATGTGATTATCATGAAGTGGGCATGTCTGTAAAGGGGAGACTTGTGGGTAGCCATAGATCCCATTTTCATTCACATACAGTATCTTGAGGTCAGAGGTCAAGGGCACCCCTTTGAAAATGGCCATGCCAGTTTTTCCTCGCCAGAATTTTGCGTAACAAATTTGGCCTCCTTCGCGACAAGCTACTATGCCATGATTGGTTCCAATGGATTCCTCAGGTTTTTTAGTTTCATTTGATGCCAGCATCTTCACTCTAGCTTTAAAACTGATCCTGCTACAACCTGAAGATCGCAAGTTGTGTGAATGCGTTAAAGAAATTTGTGGCGTTAAGACGAATTTGCGTAAACACGTTATTATCAAGATAACTTTGACAGACCTAGTTATATATAAAAAAATATATATTTTCAACAATTCCCCTAAAGAGACCAAAGAGAATGCTAAATTGACTCTGCTCATAACTATAGTCAGTGTAGCAGCCTGATTTGTTGTTGATGATAATAAAAATATATAACTCCAGCCTTATCCTTTTAACTAGCAACAGGTACAACTACTTCCAGTGTGCTGCAGGTGTGCTTTGTCTTGTGCCACGTTATTTTAAAAGCCAAATTAAATGAGATCATTTGATTGTCAACATGTCTGTGATTCTGTGGTTTGACCTTGTGCATTGATTCAGTAATTAATAAGCAATAGGATATGTTGCTAAAGTCCAGCAGATGACATTTATAGTACAGGCGTTTGCTCTGGTCTGTTTGTATTTAGTCAATGAGTGCCCAAAGGCAGGAACAGGTCACTTCCTGGAACGTTAATGGCTTTGACCCACTTCCTGTAATATGATTTCATTTCACACAAAGCTTCAATGAGGAAGCTTTAATCAACTAATCTGTAAACGATGTTATGTCTAAAAATAGAATAGCAAAGTTTCTCACCCACGGCCTGTGTGGTTCAACTCTTTAGCCGTCATATGCACTACTTGTCTTAATACATTCAGAAGAGGTTAACTACCTTCACACAGTTAATAATTCACAACTGGGAAATGGCATTTTTGTTAGTTCAGCTTCTTCTCGACAGCCGGTCCGGACAACGATCCAGCAACATCAATTTTAATGAGCAATAAAAGGCTGCAGGATGTTTAGCGCGAAGCCCATCAACAACATGTCCCACCAACAAGTGTTAAATGTCCTGCTGTGTAGGCATGACTCATATCCAGACAGGACCCTGTGGCGCCATCCCTAACCTGATAGGTAATCTATAATACAGTGAATTATTTATAAATATAAAGTCTTAATTGATGGGTCTCCACGTGAGTCTCGAGTGAACCGCTTCTGATCGAAACTCACTTCCCCGCTCTATATACAGATATAATATGCAGATCATTTCCGTTCCCGTTGTTTTTTAACGAGTTGGTGTTTCGAAGCCGTTAGCTAGCTATAGACTGAGAAATAACGATTTAATTCACTGTGCCGCTCAAAGGCAACCGGCAGCTACCGGTAACAGTGTGTAACGTTTAAGGGGATCTATTGGCAGAACTGGAATATAATATTAATAAGCACGTTTTCTTTAGTGTATAATCACCTGATAATAAGAATCATTGTGCTTTTGTTACCTTAGAATGAGCTGTTTATATCTACAAAGGGAGCAGGACCTCTCTTAACAGAGCTCGCCGCCATGTTTCTACAGTAGCACAGAACGGACAAATTAAACACATTAACACTTATCCTAGTTGGGCCGGAGTCGATATCGTTTCTTGCTCCCCTCAGCCGTTGGGGAAACGATACACGGGAAACCTCTGTTTGTCTTGAGGAGTTGCAGTATTTATTTCTGCAAACACTAAAACTTCCACTGTACATTCACTTGAATGTACAAAGCCAAACTAACTCGGCCTTCTGCTCCATTTTAAGCATCTTAGAAACGTGTTAATTGACTGCATATTGTGTTAATGGTATGGTCCACAACAGATGGATGTTGTGCTATTTGTGTTAGAGGTGTCAAAGTTAACGAGGTAATAATGCATTAACACAACTTACGATTTTTAGGTTTTAGCGGTCTCAAGCTTTTCTAAAGCTAGAGTGAAGATACTGGCATCATATGAAACTAGGAAAACCTAAAGAATACATTGGTACCAACCATGTCATGTCAGCTTGTCGGGAAGGGGGTTAAATAACGCTCCAAACCTGCGCTAAATTTTGGTGAGGAAAACCTGGCATGACCATTTTCAAAGGGGTCCCTTGATCTCTGACCTCAAGATATGTGAATGAAAATGGGTTCTCCGGGTACCCACGAGTCTCCCCTTTAAAGACATGCCCACTTTATGATAATCACATGCAGTTTTGGGCAAGTCATAGTCAAGTCAGCACACTGACACACTGACAGCTGTTGTTGCCTGTTGGGCTTCAGTTTGCCTTTTTATAATTTGAGCATATTTTTATGTAGTACCTGTGAGGGTTTCTGGACAATATCTGTCATTATTTTATGTTGTTAATTGATTTCCAATAATAAAACACACAAAAAAATGTGTGATCACTTGCAATTAATCACGATTAACTATGGACAATCATGCGATCAATCGCGATTAAATATTTTAATCGATTGACAGCCCTAGTTTAAAGTTTTGAAAATGTGACAACAGATTGAACAAAAGGATGTTATCGATTGTAAAAAGAAAAGAAAAAACTAATACGCTAAAGAAAAGAGATGGGTCTTTCGACAGGTTTTAAGGTATTAACGGAGGGGAAAGATCTATTGGTGGCAAACTATTCCACAATTTAGGGCTTACAACTGGAAATACTCGATCACCTTTGGTTTTTAACTGGGTGCGTGGAATGGAAAGCAGTGACTGGTTACCAGATCTGAGGGGTCGGGAGGTGGAATAGGGGATGAGCAGTTCAGAAATGTAACCAGGAGTCAGTCCATCGAGTGTTTTAAAACCAAATAATAATACATTTAAAAAAAAAAACAAAACAAAACAATTCTGTACTTAACTGGTAGCCAGTGAAAAGAGGCCAGTAGAGGGGAGATATGGCCTTCCTGGTACCAGCGAGGAGTCTCTACATGGAGAGAAGTGCAGTAGTTGAGGCGAGAGGAAATGAAAGTGTGAAGTACATCAATGGCAGGTGAAAAGAGGCAGTTGGTGACACCATGTTTCTGTCTGCAGCCCTCACCAGACCAGCAGTGACTCAGATTAGTAGTGCTTTGGGAATTTGGTTTTCCAAATAGGAAGAAAATAAATCCTAAAACGAGAATAATAACCATAAAACAAATCAATATGTGTTGTTTCTGGTCTGCAGGTATGATCCAGAAAGGGACCAGTGGCAGGTGGTTGCCACCATGTTGACGCGGCGTATCGGTGTGGGTGTTGCGGTCATCACCCGGCTGCTTTACGCCGTGGGGGGGTTCGACGGGGCCAACCGGCTCAGCTCCTGTGAGTGCTACAACCCTGAGAGGGACGAGTGGAGGACCATGGCGGCCATGAACACTGTGCGCTCCGGAGCTGGTAAGGAAGAGATAGAAAGCTGCTTTCTGATGGAAAAAAAATACTCACTTTAGAAAGTTGTGCAATTTTTAATGTTTTTAGTGTTGTCACAATACTGGAATTTCTAACTTTGATACAATACTTGGAAACATATTGATATTTGATTCCATTTTCGATACCACTGGGAAAAATTAAAACAACAATGAGGGCATAACATTTTAGATTTTTATTAAAAGATAAATATAATAAGGCTAAGGTAAATGCATCAATCTGGTGCACTTTAAGAGGAAAATTAAGAGGCTATGAAGAACTTTGTGCGCTTGTATACAATGTTGTGCAATTTTGGCGCTCTAGTAAATAATTGAATCATAAACAGTGGTTGTATAGATATGAATAGTCACACGCAAAGCATGGTAAACAGGATGCTGTAAAACTCTCGGTCGGAGCCACAAGCCACCTTCATCCTGGGCCAGTCTTGGGCGCACGTGAAGTGTTAAAATAGTTTCGGTTTATTATGAAAGTGTGGCGGGCCTTTCTAGACTGTCTATGTATATGGGAAACACTGAAGGCTATAAAATGACAAGGACAACCCGCAAATGAATACAACCATAGCGAATGAGACGAGTGACAGCACTGTGAGTGAGTGAGTGAGTGAGAGAAGGCGGAGCTACCTGAGCACTGCAGCGGTGTGTGCGGGTGTGTGTATCAGCTGGCCGTTGGAGAGAAGAGAGGGTGTGAAAGCGCACCTGGTACCGGTGTATCGATAGTGCAGAAAGTGATGTAATGATGAATGATTGTTCACAAGTTCAAACTCTCGAGTCCGAGTTGAGTCTCAAGTCTTTTGAGGACAACTCTCAAGTCACTGTGTGTGCGACTTAAGTGAGACTTGAGTCCCCAGCTCTGCCATTAGGAAAAGAAATTCTATTGATCTTACTAAGCCCACAATATCAATAAAATGAATCTGTTACAGAGTCACAATTAAGAAAAACCTTTTATATTGAAAAAAACATCATGCCTTCATCATATAAGCATCTGTAGTTATGTATTCTTGATCACAAATGTGTTGCTGTTATATTTACATATATCATTTAGATTTTTGACAGTGTCAGCATGTCTATGACGGATGTAATTGGATCAAAGTACCATTTTTGGACCAGCCATAACAAAGATACTGATACAGTAGACGGGTTCATTTGTTATTCTATACGAGTATCATGTAGTAGAGTGTATTTCGACATCCTCCAGTATATCTGTGTAAATGGCTACTGCATCAATGTAACAGTGCAGAGAATCGCTTAGTTTGTCAAATACATAAACTCACCGAGAGTGAACTCTGGCGGATGCATGCTGTTTATCTAGATAAAGTAATCTAAACACTTGAATAAACTCACATTGACCCTTTTTTCAGGTGTGTGCTCGCTGGGGAATCAAATCTTTGTGATGGGCGGCTACGATGGCACCAACCAGCTGAACACGGTGGAGCGCTATGATGTGGAAACTGATACGTGGAGCTTTGCTGCCTCCATGAGGCACCGACGCAGTGCTCTGGGAGTCACTGCATTACATGGACGCATCTACGTGTTGGGTGAGTACTAGTGTACCTAATTAGAGTAAAAGCACCAGACTAAAGAAATGTAGAAATTACACTTTTGCTGTCAAATCTATTTTATTTAATTTACCAACAGGTTTACACTTATAAATTGACCAACTTTGCTTTGTTAATGTTAATTCGGATATTTTTATCTCGCCATTTGTTTTTCAGTTTGATTTTGTAGAGATAAAGATGTGCTCCTGAATTAAGAGGGTTTATTTATTCAAGTCAGAATCTGTAGGCACTCTTTTGTACTGTACTGTACTCTTTTTTTTTTTATTGAACAAAACTATATTCATAAGACAAAATGTAAATGTTATATTTACAGGAGGTTACGATGGCAACACTTTCCTGGACAGCGTGGAGTGTTATGACCCCGAGAAGGACACCTGGTCCGAGGTGACACACATGATGTCGGGGCGGAGTGGCGTGGGTGTGGCCGTTACCATGGAGCCGTGCCAGAAAGAACTGCCACAGTCTCCGAATTCTGAGAGGGAGAGCGGTGCCCCATCACCAGCCAATCAGTCAGCCAACTCTGGTTTTAGCTCTCACCACAATCAGCGGCACGGCGGGCCCTTCGGCAAAGGCACATGAGGCTCATTGCTCGACCATGTCACACACACACACACACACACACACAGACGAGCATCCCGAAACTCCACTCTGTCTTCCCAAATCAAAAGAAAGACCCTCACAACTAATTAGAGACAGAGGTGAGCGTAAACAACACATGCTGCCTCACTGGTTCAAGAGATCACACTTGATGTGAAAGCAAAAAAAAAATAATTGAAGAACACTTTATTTTAAAAGTGCAGTGTTGATAGTCATCTATAAGATGGCAAAAAAATCATTTAAGTGACCTCATTGGTCTATCCAAATCAAGAATGACCCCAGATTCTACAGTCCACTTTTCTAGACCTGAAATTTGTTTGGTAAATTGTGTTCCGCCAAATCTGAGAAACCTCAGTCCGTCTGTGTTTTCAGATCTGTTATTTGAAGTCCTCAGTCGGACCATCACCTCCCAGGTCTGAGCCATGGGAGGAAAGGGCTGCATCCTAAAAAGGGCCATTTACTGGCTCAAAGAGTCATCAGGGGGTCTTTACACTCTGAGAAGAGAAAGAAATAACAATTCAAGTGATCCCACTATATAAAATAAGACAAAAAAGTAGCATTTGTCAACATAGGCAGTAGACTTCAAAGTGCCATTACAATGCCTGTGGGCATTACTGTCATCAGTATATTGACTTGAGGTGCTTTGATGGAAAGGCACAGACACTGTGTGGTGTGTAGAAATTGCTAAAGTTAACCCAGACAGCCACAAGATGAAGCTTATACATGTGAATGGGCCTCATGCAAGAACATTTTCTGTATCCTCATCCTAAACCTCTTACTTTTTCTCTGCAAGGTTTGCTTGTACCTGTTCCAAGTCAGATTCAGCAAACTCTCTTAAAGTGGCAGTAGACAAAAATTCCATAACAACCTTTCAGCATATTGTAATTCAAGTGTTCTGAGAGATAACTAGACTACTGCACCTCCTCATGGCTCTGTTTTCAGGCTTTAGAAAATCTAGCCCTTGACGGGAGACTTTGACCAATCACAGGTCAGTTCATTGAGAGAGCGTTCCTATTGGCTGTGTTCCAGTCATGTGACCGGAGCTTGGTGTTCCTTCAGATTTCACAATGGCGGCGGCGTCACAAACTCTGAGTTGCGAGTGACTGACAGCAGGCTCCAATAGAGAAAGAACAGAATGTGATGTTTCACTGTTGGGTTTTATAACAGAGGGGGTTCACCTGGACAGGCACCTGCATAAAGACCCCGAGGCAGCTGTTAAGAGTGTTTTCTGCGCTGAAACTGCTGAATTATACAAGTTTTGATTCCAAAATATGGAAAACTTTAAAGAAAATCTTAGTAAATTGGCGTGCTATGATGCAAATCACACTGATATTTATGTTTTTCAACAACACAATTAAACTCTCATTTACTCAGATTAAGTCATTATAATACTTCACCCCCTGATTTTTGTTCATAGCAGAGATTTGGTAACTGCCATAAATTCTCTTAAATCACTCATACGTCAATTTAAGATTCAATCATTTCATACAAGTGGTTCTTGCATGAGGCTTAAAGTCTCAAATTCAAGTGCTGGTACAAGAGAAGCAGGACCTTAAAATAACGGCATTGTAACAAATGTGTTCTTTCGCTAATATCCACTGGTAGGTTCATAAAATGTGTTTTTTTTATTTTTGGGAAAGGTGTTGGAAAGGGATTGAGTGTTGCTTTTACCGCTGTCAGAGAGTCTGGTCCAGTATAATTGGTGTGTGAGTGCCAAGAGAACGAAGAAACGGGTTTTGACCGTGTCTAGAGGAAACTGAATTCTGTAGCATTTTGAAAACTTAGATTCAAACATCTCACTGAATGTGTTTTTATAAAGACACTATTTACTGACACAATTGAGAACCTCCCCCTTACAGTTGACTTTTTGTTTTTCACCTCCACCAGACCTCAGAAACAGAAGTGACCATTTTTGTGCATTAGTGTTCAAATATTGTACGCTAATCACAAAAAACTTGCTTAAAGAAGTGTATTTGTAACAGCAATTTAAGCTACAAAGGTTTTTAGTGATGTTTTGTACATTGATATTCTAAGAAGTCTTGTACAGAATTTCAGAGCTCACTTTTTTATTTATTTGTTCAGGATCCTTTTGGTTTTCTCGTTCCTCTGAACTGACATCAGCTTTGTATTGAATTGGACTCTGGTGTTGTGTTTTGGAATAACTAGCATGCCTTGTAACTAAGTAGAAATGCCTGTTAATGCTAATTTTGGATGTTTGTAAAAAAAAAAAAAAAACTGCTTCACTTTGAAAGGGACTTTTTTCCCCCCTGTCTGTCAGTAGTTGGAATGGAAATTAGAATATTTAAGGTCTGCTTTGTACATTTTTTTTCCAGCAAAAAATACCCTGTACAATAATACATTGTAAAGTAAAATATATGTTTATTGTACTGCTGTAGTCATGTAATTATTTGTTAGTTCTGATCTGTAGACATCTTTTTTTATTCAGCCCCTAACCACATAAATATTTGTTTTGATTATGTGACACATCTACCTAATGTTGTTTGTGTCAAGAAATTTAAGTTGATGCCTGTTTTCAAAGCAGCAGTGGGCACCAGAGGGTGCTACAGCTCTTTTATACTGAACAAATCCCTTAGCTGTTCATTAGGTTGATATTATCATCATATTTAACATGATGAAGAAGTCATTGTTGTGCTGCTGGGAAAGTGGATTCCAGTGCCTCTTTACAGTCCATCTTTATTTGGAGGCTAGTTGATAAGTTGGATTTGAAGGCCTTGATGAACATATAGTTTTAAAGAAAATGCTCCACTTTCTTTGTTCTGAAAACCAGTTGATTTTCATTTTGAGTGTGCCTAATCGACCACCCATGATTGCTGGCGACACATCTCATTTCCTTGCTAAACAGGTGAATGGGATAGTCCATTATTATATTATCCAAGAGGAAAGCCTCCCTGATTATGTGGGTTTACAAGAGCATCAAGACATAATCCTTTCAAACATAGAGAGACCACAGCACTGTGTCCTATAGGGAAAAATATGTCTTAATATATTTCAGATGGAGGCTTTATATAAAATATTTTACAAACGTCAACTGATTTTATAAATCTGCATCCCTTAATTCAGCAGGAATCAGCCACATGACTCAACAATAACAGTATAGGACACCCCAACCATTATATCCTCAGTAGGTCTCGCCCTTTTCAACATACTATACTATGACTTTAATTTTTTTGACGTAATATACTGACTTTTTTTGACATACTATACTGACTTTTTTTAATTTTTTTGACATACTATAACTTTTTTTTTTTCGACATAGTATACTATGACTTTTTTTTACTTTTTCGACATGCTATACTTTGCCTTTTTTCAGAATACTATGACTTTATTTTTTCAACATACTATACTATGACTTTTTAAAAATTTTCGACATACTATACTTTGCCTTTTTTCGAGATACTATACTTTGACTTTTTTTCGACATATTCTATGACTTTTTTTTGTAAAAATTTTCGACATACTATACTATGACTTTTTTTCCTGAAATTTTGACGTACTGATATACTGACTTTTTATCAAAAAAATGTCGACATGCTCTACTAAGACTTTTTTTCCTGAAATTTTTCGGCATACTATACTATGACTTTTTTCCTAAATTTTTTCAATATACTGACTTTTTTTCATTAAAGATTTCTAAATACTATACTATGACTTTTTTTTCCTGAAAATTTTCGACACTTTACTATGATTTTTATATTTGTGAAAATTTTGACAATTTACACTGACTTTCAGGAAAATTTTCGACATACTATGACTTTTTTCGTAAAAGTTTTCTACATACTATCCTATGACTTTTTTATGAACATTATTGACATACTATGACTTTTTTTTTTTTTTTAAATGTGCAACATACTTTAATATAACTTCTTTTCGTGAAAATTTTACAACTAGTATACTATGACTTTTTTTCATGAAATTTTTTTTGACATACTATACTATGACTTTTGTACGTGAAGATTTTCTACATACTATACGACTTTTTCATGAAATTTTTCGACATACTATCCCATGACTTTTTCATGAAAATTTTTCAACACACTATAGTATGACTTTTTTACACGAAGATTTTCTACATACTATACCACGACTTTTTTACGTGAAGATTTTCTACATATAGTACGACTTTTTCATGAAATTTTTCGACATACTATCCCATGACTTTTTCATGAAATTTTTTCTACATACTATACTATGACTTTTTTACGTGCAGATTTTCTACATACTATACTATGACTTTTTATGAAATTTTTCGATATACTATCCTATGACTTTTTTCATGGAAATATTTCGACACACTATAGTATGACTTTTTCATGAAATTTTTCGACATACTATCCAATGACTTTTTTCATGAAAATATTTCGACACACTGACTTTTTCATGAACATTTTTCGACATACAATAGTAGTGACTTTTTTGCTTGAAGATTTTCTACATACTATATTACGACTTTTTCATGAAATTTTTTCGACTATGACTTTTTTCATGAAATTTTTCGACATACTATACTATAATTTTTTTTCAATTAATGTTTTCGACATACTATACTATGACTTTTTTTCATGAACATTTTTTCTACATACTATACTATGACTTTTTTACGTGAAGATTTTCTACATACTATACTACGACTTTTTCATGAAATTTTTCGACATACTATCCTATGACTTTTTTATGAAATTTTTTGACATACTATCCCACGACTTTTTTTCATGAAAATATTTCGACACACTATAGTATGACTTTTTCATGAACATTTTTCGACATACTATACTATGACTTCTTTTATGAAATTTTACAACTAGTATACTATAACTTTTTTTCATGACATTTTTCGAGATACTATACTATGACTTTTTTACGTGAAGATTTTCTACATACTATACAACTTTTTCATGAAATTTTTCGACATACTATACTATGACTTTTTTTCCTGAATTTTTGAGAAACTATGAATTTTTTGTGAAAGTTTTCAACAAACTATATGACTTTTTCCTGAATTTTTTCGACATACTATGACTTTTTTCATGAAAAGTTTTGATATACTATACTATGACTTTTTTTCATAAAATTTTTTGACATACAATACTATGACTTTTTCTTGAAAAATTTTGACATACTATACTATGATTTTTTTTATTTGTGAAAATGTTGACATACTATACTGACTTTTTTTTCCTGAAAATTTTCGACATACTTTAATATAACTTTTTTTCGTGAAAATTTTACAACTAGTATACTGACTTTTTTTTCATGAAATTTTTCGAGATACTATACTATGACTTTTTTTCATGAACTTTTTGACATACTATACTATGACTTTTTTTCATGAACATTTTTTCGACATACTATACTACAACTTTTTCATGATATTTTTTTGACATACTATCCTATGACTTTTTTTCATGAAAATATTTCAACACTATAGAATTACTTTTTTAATGAAATTTTTCGACACTATAGTATGTATGTATAAAGTATGTATAGTATGTCATTAAATTATTAATCATGATATAGTTCGTTTATAAAAAAAAAAGTTTAAAAAGAATCATAATTTGTAGGGATTTTCTTTTTAACGTAGAGAGGTTATCAACAATGGAGGTGAAATGAGAATAAAATACTAAGAAAAAACAGAAGATGCTGTAACTTTTCAAAGTGGGTTCGAAAAAGATTTTAAAGTACAAGGAGTAAAAGATTTACACCCCCCAACACTGCATATCAGGAACACTTAAAAGTCGGCCTTTCTGTCTTTATCGTTTGTAAAGTTAGCATCGAGAGAGCTGAACCTGCTTGTTGAGGATGCATTTATTTTGAAAATCTCTTCCAGATGTGTTGTTGTTGTTAACTGCTATCTTGACACCGGTGCGCTCGTGTTTTACGATGAAAAAAAGACTCCCGAGTCCCACCACATATATGTCGAAAAATCAAAATGTCATAGCATAGTATGTCGAAAGAAAATTCAGAGTATAGTATGTCGAAATTTTTTTTTTAAATACATTGTATAGTGTGTCGAAAAAAAGTAATTTCAGTGTGTCAAATAAATAAGAAAAGTCATAGGTTAGTCGAAAAATGTCATAATATATTATCTAAAAAAAAAAAAGCCACAGTATAGTGTAAAGAAAAATAAAAAAAACCAAATAGTAAAGTATGTCGAAAAAAGTCAGCATAGTATGTTGAAAAAAAAAAAAAGTCAGAGAATATTATGTGGAAGTCATTGTATAGTATGTTGAAAAAAATAAAAAAGTCATAGCGTAGTATGTGGGGAAAAAAAGTCATAGTATAGTATATCAAAAAAAAAAAAAAAGTCATAGTGTAGTATGTGGGAAAAAACTAAAAAAAACAAATAGTAAAGTATGTCGAAAAAAAGTCATAGTATAGTAAGTAAGTTGAAAAAAAAAAAAAAGTCAGTAGGCCTATAGTATGTCGAATAAAAGTCATTGTATAGTATGCTGAAAAAATAAAAAAGTCTGATTAAAGTATGGCGAAAAACAGTCATAGTATAGTATGTAAAAAAATGAAGTCATCATATATTATGTAAAAAAAAAAGTCATAGCATAGTATGTTGAAAAAATAAAAAGTCTCATTCAAATATGTTGAAAAACCGCGTCGTAGTATAGTATGTCAAAAAAATTCGTAGTATAGTATGTCAAAAAAATTAAAAGTCATAGTATAGTATGTTGAAAAAATTAAAAAGTCATAATAGAGTATGTCGAATAAAAGTCATTGCATTTATTTTGAAAACCTCGTCCGGATGTCTTGTTGTTATTGTTAATTGCTACCTTGACACCGATGCGCTCCTCTTTTACAATGAAAAAAAGAGTCCCGAGTCCCAGCGGACACTAGTGGACCCTCTTCGGACGCAGGTAAGGGAAACTCACCTGGTCAAAGCTGAAAACGACGGATGTTTTTTTTGACTGTACTGTTTATGCTGATACTTTAGAGAAAAGCTAAAAAAAACTATTTTGATGACATTAAAAGTTGATGAAGGCAAGTATGAATGTGTAAAAGTTTTTTTGTGATTTCGCAACTATGACGTCCAGTTGTCCATCTGTCATGATGTGGTGTTGAAACGCTTCTTTTTATCACTTTAGAAAGACGATTATAATTCCACAAAAAAGTTTGGCATGGCTTGCTGCAATGCTTTGTCTATTTGTTTAGTATCACATTTCATCAGAAAACTAAATAAGCTAATTAACAATTTTGAATATAGGGGTATTATTACAGCATGAGCATGTGTTTTATTTCTATAACTTTCTAATTATTAGGAAAAGAGTTGGCTTCCCTAAAAAAAACACCTCAACCCTTTCCTGAAGGAGTCCCTCTCTGTTGTCAAACTAGTTTATCCACTTTGAGTCCACCCACAGTGGAGGAGCAGACTGCTCATTCAGTCATTCAAGGCCATAGATACCTACAGCTTGTAGCCACCCTCTGTGTGATGTAACCAAATAGCCCTGTGTATTCAGGGTTGGTACTGTATACCAGGGATGCACCGGTACAGATACTGGATCGGATATCGGGCCAATACTGACTCAAATAGCTGGATTGGATATCGGTGATAATGGAGCCGATTTATTCTATTAAATTTTATGTTTATATACTATGCACATTATATACAGTAATTTTAATTCTTGTTTAAGTTTTGACCAATTTGTTGCTGAATTAAAAATGTTTACACGTGAATTGTAATTCTTGTTCATTTCGACAATTTTTTTACCAAGTTGCTGGAGTACGATTTATTATTTTAATAATATAGAATAATACAATTTATATCGATGTAGTTATTTGCGACATTTTGTTTTACAAAGTTAAGAAAGCAATGTTTAAGTCAAGCCGGATGTTGCCTTACACATAAAAGAATGATCCCTTCCACACAGTGAGGCGTACAGCTTATTAATTAAACATTGGCATCGGATCGGTCCTCTGTAGGGATGCTCATTTTAAAAAAATGTCTTAACCGATAACCGACCATTGTTAACCGATTATTAACCGATAAGATTTGGGCCTCGCATGCAGCGGTGTACCAGTCGTAGGAGCACAACAGATCTTCGTTGACGGGAGTCCCCAGTTCACTCGTCCAGGAGCGTTAACTTAGCAGCTGAGATGCTGCGTGTAGTCTTGCGGACATGCTGCCACTTTCCCAGTAAAAGTCTCCATCGCACATTTAGTTTAGTTTAGCAGGTTGTCAGCTGTGTGTCTGCCCGGAGTAACTTTAGCGAGTGTCTACCAGTGTGTGTATTTGAGCTACGTTAGCAGCTCTAGCATTGGCTTCTAGGCTTCGTGCTCGCCACCGCACACGTAGTCTGCGTAACTTTAGCGAGTTTCCAACAGACCATGTGTGTGTGTTGGCGGTGTAGTTTTTCTCCTTAAAGTGACAAGCCGCTCCTCTGAGCCGCTCAGCTTTTTAGTTAATTATTAACATTTCTTTTAACTGTTTTAACCAATAGCGTTAATCGGTTAAAATGCTTAATGTCGGTTAACAGTTAATTATGGACATCCATAGTCCTCTGTATTGGTCGATACCCAAAGCCCAGGTATCGGTATCAGGACTGAAAAAGTTGGATCGTGTGCATCCCTAGTTGGTACATCATTTGTCTTTTTGTGTCATATAACTTTAAAACCTTTGACAAGGAGTTCTCCAGAGACTGCACTGTGTTGAAAGCCAATTACAGCCTCAGTGTTTCACAGTCTCCCTCTTTTCTTTCATCAGTGTGGAGCAGCAGCAGCCAGGATGATCCCTGTGGGTGAATTCAGAAACTTCGGCGTAGAGCAGAACTCCAAGTATCGGGTCCTGAAACCGTGGTGGGACGTTTTCTCAGAGTACCTGTGCGTTGCTATGCTTATGATCGGAGTCTTTGGGTGCACCTTGCAGGTGAGGCACCGACAAACAGGCCACTTTGTGATCATGAGCTCTTAAATCCTTAAATGATTACACAGATTTAGAAACCTAATTATTACTAACCTAATGTAACCTGCGTGATGAGGGTAAAACATGTGTATCTATTGTGGCATATCAGCGGAATATCTTGTTCCCACATAACCTCCTCTCTGTTAAATTCCTACATTATCTGATCTCCAAGTCAGGCAAAAACACACAGTGTAACTGAATCAACTTGTCTCTCCTGACCCACTTACTGCGCATTCACTAACTTGCTGCTTAATGTGTCTCACCGCCTGATTATCATATCTGTGTCATATTAAAAATAGCACAGAAGGAAAGCAAATGAATTAATATGTAATCATCAATGATAACTAAGTAAATCAAGTTCTGCTACTTAATTCCTTGTTTCATGAACACCCAGTCTCCCTGTAGACAGTGAGAAAGGTGTCTGTGTTGCAAAAAGTAGTACCAGTAATATCAGTAAATTGGACGACAAGTTCTATGGATCAGAAGTTTAACTGTTGCTCACATAGACTTTACTGAAATAAGGTATCTTCAATTTCAATTAAAAGCCTGGTGATATTCTATATTTTTCCTTTTGTCATCCAATCCTAATTCCTCTGTGCCACAGACCTTCATTGTTTGTTTGTTTTTGTAGATTATTTTTTTGGCATTTCAAGCCTTTATTGATAGGACAGTGGACAGTTTATAGATAGAGAGAGAGAGAGAGAGAGACATGCAGAAATGGCCGCAGGTCGAATTCGAACTCGGGCCGCCGCGGTTAGGACTCAGCCTTGTTATATGGGTGCCCGCTCTACCAATTGAGCTATCGGTGCCCACAGACATTTAGTGTTGTCTAAAAAATATTAAAACCAGGTCTGCCAATCGATTAAAAATATATATATAAATATATTTTTTTATACTTCATTTTTTCAAGGTTGTTTTCATTATACAATTTACAGCTGCAATTACAATAGTTTATAAACCAATTTCTTAAGTAGTTGAGCTTAGAGACGAACTCACTAAGTAAACTAGAGAAAACAACTTCAGCATTCAAAATTTAAATAAAATTAAGAAAATAAATAATAATAAAAAAATTATAAAAAGAAAAGAAATAATAATAATAATACAAAAATAAGAAAGTAATAATAAATAATAAGAAAATAATAAATTAAATAAGCAAATAAGTTAATAGAAAATAAAGGGGGGGAGGATTCAAAATAATTAATCACAATTAATCGCACGATTGTCCATAGTTAATCATGATTAATTGCCCATTTTTTGTATCTGGTCAAAATGTACCTTAAAGGGAGATTTGTCAAGTATTTTAAACTCTTATCAACATGGGAGTGGGCAAAATATGCTGCTTTATGCAAATTGTATGTGTATATTTATAATTGGAAATCAATTAACACAAAACAATTACAAATATTGTCCAGAAACCCTCACAGGTACTGCATTTAGCATAAAAAATATGCTCAAATCATAACATGGCAAACTGAAGCCCGTCAGGCAACAACAGCTGTCAGTGTGTCAGTGTGCTGACTTGACTATGACTTGCCCCAAACTGCATTTGATTATCATAAAGTGGGCATGTCTGTAAAGGGGAGACTCGCGGGTACCCATAGAACCCATTTTCATTCATAGATCTTGAGGTCAGAGGTCAAGGGACCCCTTTGAAAATGGCCATGCACTGGGTGACATGTTACAATGAATATGGGTACTGTAATTTAAGTCAATCCCATATACACCTTTCTGCTGCTGTAAGTAGGCCAAATAAATGTGTATTAATCCGCTGCTAAAAATAGTCTCCAACAAATGCACTTTTTTTTTCAGATATAAAATACGTAAGGGTGACAAATTAAAGGAAAAAACTAAACAAAGTGGGAAAATGAGCCACTGTTGACCACCATTCTTTCAAAAGATAATCCCTCATTTGGTGTTTTGATGATTGTTTCAGGTCCAGAATCAAAAAAGTGATTCATGGTGTTGAGATCTGGCCCATTCAGTTTTCTTTCTCTGCTTGTTTATTCAAGTTTTATCTGTAATTTGTCAACTGTTTGGACTAGACTTTCTCTACATTTACTTGAGTTTATTTTGAAACTCCTTTTTTAACAATTATTATTTTTTAAAGAGTGAATACAAGGAAATCTTTTTGTTCAGATATTCAGATATACTTTTGTCACGGTTTTTGCCGGTAACGGACTGTTTTGTTTATGTAGCAAATTTAAAAAAAAAAAAGATATTCCCTCATCTGGTGTCAAAAAAGTGATTAATTGTGTATAGTTGTTGACCGTCATGGAGGCATCTGCATTTGTTTTCTTCTCTGCTTGCTTTTTCAAGTTTTATCTCTAATTTGTCACCCGTTAGTATATATGTGACAAAGTGGGTGAGAAAACACCATTTGTCCCTATTTTTCAACATTTCATTCTAATTTAACCATGCTTGTTTAGTCTTTATTTAGCCATAAGTCTGTAACTAGCAGACACATGCTATCCCGGGTTTGTTTGTGTTTGGTAGTAAGTTTGGTTAAAGAGCATGTGCATCTTTTTAGTTAAATTGAAACACGGACCAGCATTGTTATGTTTAGTTAAGCTAATCATTTTTCTTTCACTCATACTCACCATGTGCTCCACAGACAAAAGGAGGAGGCACCCAACCACTTCCTTCCTTTATGCACTGAGTGACATCATCAGTGATGTCACCGGAGTAGACCAAGCATAAACAATACACGTTTATGTATTGTGATCAGTCTAACCATGGTTGCAAATGTATGTTATGTAGGGATGTGTGTGAAAGCGTTTTAGTACTAATTTAGTGAGAATTAAATACTTCATTAGTCATCTCTTTTCAGAGAAGGTTCTGGGTTTCCTGTGAGGATGGTACAGCCTGCTGCTGAGTGACTCTTGGTGATTGAAGGGACTACATAAGCATTTGTTTTGGGCTGGTACAGGGGAAGGATCTCTGCGTGAAGTTTGGTTGATATAAGTTATTTTATCATGAGTTGAGTGGTATTCATGAAGCCAAGTTTGTTTCTGTTGTTTGTATATATTTTTGTTACACGTGTAGCATGGTGACACCGTACATAAAATACCCTTTTCTTCATAACTGGACAAAGTTTCCAGAGTCTGCCTCCTACACTCTGAGCCACTTTGGTCAGGCTTTTAAATATACATTAAAATGTTGAAAGGATACATTTGGACTTGGTCTTGAGCTTATTTTGAAACTCCTTTTTTAACAATTTTAAAGTCGGTGAATACAACGAGATGTTATTGTTGTCCTTTCAGACATACATTAGTCATGGCAAGTAACAGACTGTTATTAAATGATTTTTTTTAATTTATTCTTTCATGATCTGTCTTCCACAGCTCACCCAAGACAAGATTTCATGCCTGCCCAGCCACTTCAGCAGCCCTACGCCTGAGGCAATCGATTGCAGCCACATACGGACCTGGAAGGAGAACGAGACGTCGCAGCACTCACTGGTCGTACCCGCAAAGCCCATCATGACAGAGGTGTTTGGTCGCAGGAACAACCTGGAAATCCCCCAGTACGTGTTTGTCAACCACTATTGCTACGAAAAGTTTGTTCACTGGTACGCAAAGTACTTCCCGTACCTCGTTGTGATCCACACTATGATCTTCATGGTAGCGAGCAGCTTCTGGTTCAAGTTCCCCGGGACGTCCTCTAAACTTGACCTCTTTGTCACCATCCTTGGGAAGTGCTTCGATTCGCCCTGGACCACGAGGGCCCTGAGTGAGGTTTCTGAGGAAAGAGGAGAGGAGAAACTGGTTAGTTGGAGGAGGAACACCATGTCAAAAGATTCCACGGATCGACGGGGCGATGAGGAGGAGACCGCGGGTGTCGGACTGCTTCTTCGCTCGTCCTCCGTCAAATCTAATCCAGAGAAGAAAATCCCGGAGCCTCAGTCGGCCGCCTCCTCCTTAGATAAGAAGGAAGGAGAGCAGGCCAAAGCTCTGTTTGAAAAGGTGAAGAAGTTCAGAACTCATGTAGAGGAAGCAGACATCTTGTATGTCATGTATGTGCTGCAAACGTCACTAAAAGTCTTCAAGTTCCTTTTAATCATTATCTACACTGCGGTGCTGGTACCGAACATTGAGATAATAGTGCGCTGTTTAGTTCCTCCCGAGCTGACTGGTTTCGATATCTATTGCTGCAACCACAACAAAGCCCATCTTTTCTCCAAGCTTGCCTACTGCTACATCTGCTTTGTGGGAGTGTATGGACTTCTCTGCATCTACACTCTCTACTGGCAGTTTCATAGACCTCTGAAGGAGTACTCCTTTGAGCAGGTCCGACTGGAGACGGGAATTAACGACATACCGGATGTGAAGAATGACTTTGCGTTCCTCCTGCACCTTGTCGACCAATATGATGCCCTGTACTCTAAAAGATTTGCCGTCTTCCTCTCCGAGGTCAGCGAGAGCCATCTCCATCAGCTCAACCTCAACCACGTGTGGACCGCCAAAAAGCTGCGTACCCGCCTCGCCAGGAACGCCAGTAACCGGTTGGAGCTCCACCTGTCGATGTTGCCGGGGCTCCCCGACACGGTCTTTGACATTCCTGAAGTGGAATCGCTCAAACTGGAGCAAGTTAAAAATGTCACCATCCCAGCTAGCGTGGCAAAGCTGGAGTCTCTTCGGGAGTTATCGCTGGTCTTCTGCCCTGCAAAGCTCCAGCTGCCTGCCCTGAACCACCTCAAGGCACACTTAAAGGTCCTGTGTCTAGATTTTGAAAGTTTAGAGGAGGTGCCTATGTGGATGTACACCCTGCATAGTTTGGAGGAGTTATATCTGAATGGTCCTTTAACCAATGAGGTGTCCAGAAGTGCCACTCTGGACTCCTTTAGAGGGCTTAGAGCTCTGAGAGTCCTCTCTCTCTGCTCCAACCTTACTAAGATCCCACCCAGCTTAGTAGATGTTGCGTTGCAGCTGCAGCGGTTGTGCATCTATAACGAAGGTGTCAGGCTACAAGGTTTTAGCAGCCTGAAGAAGTTAACCAACATAACCTCGCTTGAGCTAGTGGGCTGCGAGTTGGAGCGAATCCCGAGTGCCGTCTTCAGCCTGAACAACCTGCAGGAGTTGGACCTGAAGGACAACAAACTCACCACTGTGGAGGAGATCCTGAGCTTACAGCACTGCAAACGTTTAGTGACACTAAAACTGTGGAACAACAAAATCACATACATCCCTGATCACATCAGTAAGCTGCACACCCTGGAGACGCTGGACGTCAGCTGGAACAAGCTACGAAAGCTTCCCTCTCGGCTGTTTTACTGCACCAAAATCAGGCACCTCGACGTCTCCCACAACCAGCTCACCTCTCTTCCTCCCGAGGTAGGCATCCTGCAGAGCCTCCAGTTCTTCTCCGCTGCTTTCAACTCTTTAGAGACGCTGCCAGAGGAGCTGTTCTCCTGTAAAAGGCTAAAGACGTTGGCCCTTGGAAACAACTGCCTGTCGGATCTTAGCTCCAGAGTGTCCAGCCTGGCCCAGCTGGTCCGGCTGGAGGTTAAAGGTAACCGGCTGGAGTCTTTACCTGTGGAGATAGGGGACTGTCCCCTGCTGAATCTCAGCGGACTGATAGTGGAGGACAACCTGCTGGATCTGCTGCCATCAGATGTACGCAGCAGGTTGACTAATGGCTGAATTTGTGGAGCTGTAAGGGCTGCCATTGACTCGTCTTTTCTCAGTGTAGCAAAGGTGGTCTGATCTGCATGGAGAAAACAGAAAATGAATCCATAACTGACCACAAAAGGCTAACGAAACACTAGAAAACATATTTATAAAACCAGTTGTCATTAAATCTGAGTAAATGAGTGAACAATCAACATGTTTTTGAAAATGTTTTTTTATGCATTTTCTTAAAAAAGGATTTTTTTTTAAATATATATTTTACAAAGTTTATAGGTGTCATTTACTTTTATTTTGTATTGTATTTTTATTTAGCTGTTGTTTTCTGGTGTAGATCACGCAGTAATATAAAGTCTTTTAAATTGAAATTCAGGGGTCAGATTACTGATACTGTGGATGAGACAAGGGCTTAACACATTGCAAGAACAAAACAGGATCTTCACCGTTTACTGGATATTTAATGTGGATTCTTCAGAGCACAAGTCAAATAATTTCTAACTGTGTTGAATCCTGTTGGACAGGTTTATACGGCACAGGGAAGTGTTTCCCACAGTGCGGTGGCTCATGTTGCTCCCTTTCAGACACTGAACAAGTAGAGGGAGAAAAAGCCTTTCAGTAGCAGAATAAAAGGTATTCATCTCTCTGATTACATATTCAGTCAAATGGAGAAGACTGAAATCAGACATGGGATTATGAATCACAAGTCAAGTCGGCTCGATGATACAATGATTAACAGCAAGAAAGAAGATAAAACTGCCGTCTTTAAAATGCCTTTTGAATGAGTGATCTATTGAGTGTCTGTGGGGATGGGTGACACATTGTACATACATTCTTCTCTGTTTAATTTGTACTACCTCTTTAGCGCAGTTTAACTTTTACAGTAAATTATTTGGATTTCCTTATAAGCAGCTGGAATTTGAGTAGTGAGATTTAAAATTACCTAAAAATATTATGTGAATCTGATTGCACATTTTGCACATCATACTCTGGTGTGGATACATATACACAGTGCCTTTTGAACTCACTGAAACAAGGAAATAAAATGACTTTAAAGTTGCTAAACTGGAGGATGTTGTAGTTGCTCATGTTCAGTTTTAGGATGAAGGATACAGAAGTTGCTGAAATGCTTTCAATTGGACTCATTTTGCTTGGAAATTCCTCTGTTCAAACAACCAAGTGCATACTTTTCTGTCTTTCCCCCGGTGTTCCCTCTGTGTACTTTCATGCCTCAGCCAGGACTTACACTTTTAGCCTCAGCTGCAGTGCAGTCATGTCCTGGCTTGCATGGCTACAAAATGGGATCCTGTCAGTTCGTTTCCAGACATACCTCAGTAATGCTGGAGCATAAACTGACCCTCCCACACTAAAACATATCTCCCAAGGTCGTAAGAAAGAGTTTATTTCCTCTATATTTGAACATTTAAGATGGATTTGAGCAGAGTATGCCACTGAAAGTTGTAAAAAAAAAAAGACAAAGAAGCTGTATTGTCATAATGCTTTGTCAATTATTTACTTATTTCTTTTCCTCTCTGAAGGTGGCAGTCAAATGTGTCACCAGCATTAACAAAAACAGATGAGACTGCATCATTGTGACTAAGGCTTGGCTGGAAATAACAAACAACATGTTGTGTCTCCAAGAGGGCTGCTTTACGTTGTCAGGGATGATATCTTCAGTTAGAGGTGGTGTACTGACTTTAGTCTGAAAGGTGATACTTGGAGAGGCTTCGGGCCTGGTTTTACTGATGCAGTATTTACATTTGAATAGGAAAATCAGGTTCGGAAGCTTCTTCCTGCCACGAGTGTGTCTTTTCTGATGTCTAAAATGTCACGATGCAGTTCCTGCAGGCTGTGATTCCCAGCTGCTTGATGAACTGAGTTGCAGTGTGAATTTAAACCTGCAGTAGGCAGAATATTTTTGGCATCATTGGGCAAAAAATGCATAATAACTTTTCAGCATATTGTAATTCAAGTGTTCTGAGAGAAAACTAGACTTCTGCACCTCCTCACGGCTCTGTTTTCAGGCTTTAAAAAATCTAGCCGTGGCAGGAGACTTTGACCAATCACAGGTCATTTCAGAGAGAGAGAGCGTTCCTATTGGCTGTGCTCCGGCTGGTGGGCAGTGCTTGGTATTTCCTCAACTGATCTCAACATGGCTGCCGGGTCACAAACTTTATCATTTTACAGCTAAACAGTACACTACAAGATGTTTCTGAAAACATTTGAGGTGAGAAATAGGCATTACAGTAACAGAATATTGATTCATATTTGATCAACACTGCCTAGTTTGACCGTTAGATCGGAGTTTGTCAGTGATTGATTGATCGATCCCAAGCTGCTCAGAGACGGCAGACTCCAGTTTGGCGCTTATTGGTTGTTTTTCTCCGGTCTGTGAAATCTTGCAGATGCCGTTAGGAGCACCGGAGGACACAGAGGCGCATGATTTTTTTCAGATTACTTGTCTCATGCATCGTTTTATAAAAAATAACTTTTTTAATTCATATTTGCTCCAATTCTACCTACTGCAGCTTTAAGTATAGACAGTTTACAGTGACCCTGCAATTGTGATTTCACCACCAGGTTTCAGTATGACAGTAAAGTTGTGTCAAAGTTCATAATCATAACATTTTACCACTGAGTGACTATCTTGGTTGATATGGGTGTTATTTTAAACACCCGTGAAGGAGAACTCTGTGCAGCTTAAAGGATTTTTGAGGTGTATCTTAATATATTATTGGTCACTGTGATTATTCCTTCTGTCTCTTTGGGCCGTGAAGAGAGGCTTCAGACAGGAAAAACAGTCAGGGGGAACAAAAAGAGGTCATTTCAGACTAAAGAGACTGATTGATTTATCTAACTTACACTGTTGAAGCCTCATATTAACTTCAGCTGAACTTCAAAATGTATTCTTACACAGAACGAGGAGTTCAGTTGTATTAGACCATTAACTCTCTCACTGTACATACGGGCATGTGAGTACTGTATTAAGACAAAATATAGAAAAATATGAACCTATCCTTTAACTCTTGACCTTGCCATTCCTTCTACTATCATGATAGAAAGAGAGTTGGGAACACAACAAATTAATAATTTTAATGCACTTAATCAGTTGGGTGTGTTCAACAGTTAATTTCTTTGTCATAATCATACCTCACTCTCCCTCATTGCTGTTGTCATCATGTATTCCCACACATCTGTATGTGGGTGAGAGAGAGGGAGTAGGCTGATACTGGTTTTTCCGGTCTACTCCTTCATACTTCTTGCTGCTTGCACTCGTCACTGTTGCTGTCAACCTCCCAACAAAAGAAGAACCACAACAGTGTTTACAAAGGGAGTATTTGCACATCCAGCAACACACCCACATTTGTGCACAGTGAAGTCAGGGAGCTCTACCTAGTGGCTGGAGGCAGGTGTGTCTGAGACTATCATGTTTACAACTGTTGTGTGTCTTTGTTACACAACATGATGGCGTGATAGCACAAAAGAAGGAAGACTAGCTGGGAGAATATGGGTGGGGGAAGGTAAATAACTCCTCAACAACTACTGCTGCTGAAGTACATTCGACCTCGAGCCGCTCCAGTAGAGTTGTTCATGGCCCGAAAGTCAAATACTGCGGTTGGACTGCAGCTCCCAGCAGGCGTCCATGTGTAGGATTATATAAATCTGAAACAGAAAGGTGAAAATGACATGACACTGCAGACTGCAGTGGTGGAAACAGTAAGATAAGAGATAAGATAAGATATTCCTTAATTAGTCCCGCAGTGGGGAAATTTGCAGTATATAGCAGCAAAGGGGATAGTGCAAAAAACAAGATGCATCAGATAACACAGTAAAAAATTGTAAAACAAAGTGTAACAAAATATGAACCATTTAAATAGAAGAAAGTATAAAAATAGGAGCAGTATATACAGTATTGACAATAAACAGACTATTAACAAAATTGCACAAGTGGAAAATGATATTGCACAGTGAGAATGAAATGAAATTCCACCAGAAAATATGAGTATTTGAAAGTATTAGTATTTGAAACTTTTACAATACTCTATTACAAGTCCTGCAATCAAAATTGTACTTGAGTAAAAGTATTATCAGCTAAATGTACATATCAAAGTACTCATAAGGCAAAAGAATTGGTCCTGTGAGTGTTATATTTTTATTATTAATGTATAAGTATCATTTCAAAGTTGTGTCTGGTTGAAATGGAGCCAATTTGAACTTACTTTAATGTAGTACTTTCATGTTTAACCACAAATCATATCTTATAGGCTGATTATATAGTTTGTGTGTAAACTCTTTAGTAGTGAATTATAGCTGGCAAATAAATGTATCGGAGTGAAAAGTACAATATTTCCTCCTGAAATTGAAGTTGAAGTATTAAGTTGCACAAAATGGAGATACTCAAGTAAAGTACAAGTACTTCAATTGTACTCAAGGACCTTACTTGAGTAAAGTTACTTACCGCAACAATTGTTTTCTGTCAAATCAATTGAGATTAAATTTATTTAAATGTGTTTCATGTGCTGATATTGTAAGAAATGCATGTAAACACCACAGAAACATACATGGTCTCTCTGTGACATCATGAGGCTCCACGCAGCGGTCCAGCAGCACAGTAGTTGAACTGTACCTCCGTTCTCGGCTGGTGAAGTTGGCAGACAGTTGGTAGCAAACAGAATACCCATTGTACTACGGCAGCCCCCACAAACATCAGCAAACTGTGCCACCGTTACCTACGAGCCTCGACACAACAGGGCCCTCATTCATTTTGAGTTTCTATCCAGCTATCTGCATGACCTTTGAGAGGGTTTTCATTGTGCGGTGCATTCCAGTGTGCCGTTATTATAAATGTCCTTGATGAGTCACCTTGGAGAAGTGCTCAACACTTGACGATGCATGTAGTTAAAGTACAGAAAGCACACTGTTGTGTCTCTTAAAGTAGAGTCGATTAGATTATTCAGAATGTAAAGGGAAATGTTGTTAATGTGGTTTAACAAAGGCCAAACTATCATAAATGGATTTTATTTTATGCTTCAATAGAATTTCTCATTGCTGAAAAGTACTTTTAACTTTAAACTTTGCAAAGATTTAAAAATACAAAAAAATGAAGCCCCTTGTTGCATACGTCAAAGAGTTGTGAGCAGTTCAGCTTCATTATTTACATTTAAATGATTATTATAGGCCAGAGGAGGGAAAACTTTACAGTATTTCACAAGAAGAAGTGCAAAATAAAGAGAAGTCAGAAAGAAAAAAACATGAATTAATGTTGCAGAATATTGTTTTGTCATCTTTCTTGTCTCATTAATTATAATCACCTTGTGACCCCTTTGTGGGGTTGGGAAACACTGGCCAACATGATGGATTAAATGCTGTTTCAAAGCCTTCTACACACTGTGAGGAAAAAAATTATGTGGAAAAGAAAAAACTTTTTCTTTTTACCAGAAAGTCTAATTTCAATTTTTTTAACATCATATGTAAACGCAGATTGTTATAGCCCCCAAATCCCAGAAACAAACAGACCCTAGTACCCTCAATAGTAGCATCAGCCTGGAGTTTACCTGATTGTCTCGCCAACTCCATGGTACCTAAATCAAAACACGGTTTAAAATGAAAACTATGACTTCAAGACTTCAAGTTCAACACTTTATTTTGTGTTTTCTTCTTCAAATAGTAAAGTGAATAATCTCACTTTTGCTTTAAAATGATTTATATAAATAACATTTCAACAAATCACAATAAATGTTGCTATATACAAAGTCACGGGAATATTCAGTCCTATTCCAACAATAAATAAGAGTAAATTCAAAGTCTAAGTACATCTAATTAAGAGAAACAAAACTATGAAAAGCAATCAGGGTGCACCATGTCAAGTTTTGTAAAAGTGTTTAAAAACACATATAAGGTATCAACTGTTTCACAATGGAAATAATGCAATAATTACAAAACACTGGGGAAACTATCTACAAATGTGCACTCCCAATTAATAGGGAAAACAGATATATAAGGTGCCTAAATTGCACTGTGCAAAAGAGGTGTCTACTGTATATAGCCACCCATCCACTGAAAATAAGCTGCCAGGACGATATGTCCTGTGTCACATATTAATGCTGAGCCACTATTAACAAACAAAATAATCCTTTACACAGCAATGAATTCAAGTCACCAGGTTTGAAGCAAAAACAAAGTTAGGTTAGGGTGATCCAGAAGGCACCAGGCACCCAGACTTCTGACTAACTATGAATGTGAGCGAAAAGCAAGTCAATCATATCAGGCACACCTGAAGCTCGGGCCATGTCTATCGCCGTCTGACCGCTGATGTTGGCGTGCTTCAGGTCGGACCGCGGTGCCAAGAACTCCACAACATCCCGGTGGCCTTCGCGGATGGCAATGTGGATAGGCAGGGCGCCCCTCTGGTCCGGGATGTTTACCGAAGCGCCGTACTCCACCAGAACCTGCAGAGTGTCCGGGAATCCTGTTCGGGCTGCGTCATGGACGGGCGCTATCCCATGTTTGTCCTGGACGTTGGGGTCTGCTCCTTTTTCCAACAGCAAACCGGCGATCTTGGAGTTCCCCATCATCATCACCTGACGGAGATATCAGAGGAGAAGGGAGGAGAGCGCACAGTAAATTAAAATGGCAAGTTGTGACTAGATTCTCTCAAATACAGTTTCATGTCAAGAATCCCCAGAGATCACTAAATGCTCAATTTTAGCCCTGAAAATCACTTCCAAGAAAATCTGTAAAGTGGGACCTGCCAAAGAATCCAATAAATAAATGAAATACAGTAACTGTGTGTAAAGTGTTAAAGCGAATACAAAACACAACTCCATGCCACAATATTTTTATTGACTACGTTTCGAAAAACAAGCTCTATGATGGCAGGTGTAGTTCATCCAAAACACCAGCGTGATAAAAACATCCACAAACAATTCACAATTTGATAAAGTACATATAAACAATAATACAAAAGCTATACTTCTAATATGCTTCTAAATATCAAACATGTTATTTTATGTCATATTCATCATCTCATATATCAGAAAATTCATCACTTACATTTAAAAACAGGTGTGTCTTTTTTCCATATTAGGATTTGATATAGATAACTCATTTAGAAGGGTGTTTTAAATACAATTTATCGTACAAGTATTAAATATTTATTTTCCTTTTTTTCCTCTACCTCAATGTAATGTCATATTTTTGTAGGTGATGGATTTTCTGATATATGAGATGATGAATATGAGATAAAATAACATGTTTGATACAAACATTTTGACCTTGAAGATCCAAGCAGGATCGAAACGTAGTCAATAAAAATACTGTGGCATGAAGTAGTGTGCAAGTGTTTCCTTTTTCTTTACTGATGCTGTTCTGATAGCCTTGCACCTACATGAAGTGTGTATAACTAATCTTCTTCAAAATAAAATACTGCAACAGTCATTTAAATACAATCAGTTGCCACTTTATTGTTAATTAAATATCTTTGGGTTTTAGACTGTTGGTTGGACAAAACAAACTATTTGAATACGTCACCTTGAGGTCTGGGAAATTACATTAAAATTCTCTATTTCTGACATTTTATAGACCAAATTTTCAAAAGAAAATCCACAGACTAAATGATAGAGAACAACAACAATTGTTGAGCTTACTATTTAGTCTGCTCTCATTTATATAAATAGAGTAGACAAGAGGCATTCTCAGTATAACAACATAGTTAGACAGCACCACAAAGTACGGCCTCTAAAAAACACCACAAAAAGGTCAACACCTCTCTTAAACAGTTTATAAACTAAAAGTGAACATTATAACCTTCATGAAGGTAGAATTTACCTTTCAAACAAGGTTGTTGTATTAGACTGTCATTAGTTTAACGTGCACTAAATAACTTGGCAACTAAGAGCATATACTATTTTTCAATCACTTCTAGCAAGTCAAAACCTACATTTTGCAGGAGTGTACCATAGTTTCCAGGGTACTACTGTGCAAAGGAATACATATATAAAAAAATCTTAATATCTTAATATGTAAGGACAGCCACTTTCTGAAGCCATCCTGCTACCTCAGCACACAGCACTTTATATCTATTTATTCAACCTAGATTCAGTCCTGGATACCTGTGGCTCCGTTTTAATATAGCTTCTATTAGTGTATTGTGTTTTTATGTTTTAATGTGATCTGTCTGGATGTGATATGTTGTCCTAATGTGCTCTTTTATAAGCAGTTTTTGCACATGGGAACCAAAGACAAATTTCTGCCTTTTGTATTATTATTATTTTTGTTATTATTATATTATATTATTATTATCCTATTAAGTAGTTTCTTTTCTTTTCTATAATATATACTCTAATATAAAAAAACAGTCTTAATACACAGTGCTATAACATATTTATAACGCTGGTTGAGAGGAAAAACAAGGCAGCCATATGTATGTCAAGAGGAAAAGGAGATGTAACCGAAGCACCACCGGGGATTAAAGTATTCCTACAGTATATGCAGTTAATACCTCCGAAAAAATATGAAACATTTATCAACATTTCTGGGGGGTTGTTTGGTCCTCACCTGTAGCGCAGTCCTGCCAAATTCATTGAGGGTATCCGGATGCACTCTGCATTCCTCCAGGATCCTCTGCACCTCGCTCGTACTCCCTTTGGCTGCAGCCGCCGTCAATGCTTTACCGGCATCCATCTGACTAAGGACCATTATAGTCTCTCTCTTTCTGCCTGTTCAGTAGGAGAGATGTACAACAACAAGTTACACCGAAACTCAACCCACAGGGCTCCTCATTGCTGCCAACAACAGTGTGATGGACAGTAAAGACGCAACATAGTAGACTCTTAAGACTTGTCTAAGGACATCTATTGTTTTTTAAAAGTGTAATTAGGAACTGCAATCAATGAGAGCAATGATATTTTATTTGATGCTTGTGCAGGGTCAAGGGCTTAAGGATGAATTACCTAGTCTGGAGGATAGCCAGACAGTAAGAGAGGACAGTAGGCATATTGTAAATTCTTATAATCACAATGCACAGACACCACAATTGTCTATAGCAAACAATATTTTTTTTTCCTATAGACTACAAGGCAAGGCAAGGCAAGTTTATTTATATAGCACATTTCATACACAAAGGCAATTCAAAGTGCTTTACATATATAAAAGCAAGATAAAAGAGCACAGAGTGCATAAGATAAAAATGAATAAAAGTATAAGTTAAAAGAAAAAAATTAAAAGGATAATAAAAACAATCAAAAGGCAGTAAAGTGCAGCATTTGATCAATTAAAAAAAAAGCATCAGAGAACAGTTTGGTCTTGAGTCTAGATTTGAAAGTGGCCACTGTTGGTGCATCTTTGATCTCATCTGGAAGTTTGTTCCACAGTTGAGCAGCGTAGCAGCTAAAAGCAGCCTCACCATGTTTTGCTTCTGACCTTGGGTACTACTAATAGATTTTTTCCCCAGTGACCTTAGAGGTCTAGTAGGTGTGTACTGCTGTAGCATATCTGAGAGGTAATTTGGACCTTCCCCCTTTAGTGATTTGTAAACAAGCAGTCGTGTTTTAAAGTCAATTCTGTGACTTACTGGGAGCCAGTGTAGGGACTGAAGTACTGGAGTGGTGTGATCAGTTCTACATGCCACATATACTGTAGTATTAAGACAAATGAAACAAATACACAAAAGAAGATGATCAAGCTAATAGCAGTGTAGTATCAGTCAGTCAGTGGTTGCATGTGTCCAAGACAGATGTACTTTCTTGCTGAGGGGGGAGGAGGTTGTGGGAGTAAAACTGCAATGTAAGCAACTTCTTAACTAGCTAGCTAATGTTACTAAATAATATAATAATTAGAGGACTGATGTCTCAGCAGGATTTGGAAAAACTAGTCCATGCATTTATCTTCAGCCGACTTGCCTACTGTAACTGTGTCTTTACTGGTCTTCCTAAAAAATGGATCAGACAGCTGCAGCTGATTCAGAACCTGCTGCTGCTAGAGTCCTCACCAAGACCAAGAAAGTGGATCATATCAGTCCAGTTCTGAGGTCTCTACACTGGCTCCCTGTCTCTCAGAGTCCTCACTAAGACCAAGAAAGTGGATCACATCAGTCCAGTTCTGAGGTCTCTACACTGGCTCCCTGCCTCTCAAGAGAATTGATTTCAAAATACTGCTGCTGGTTTACAAAGCACTAAATGGTTTAGGGCCAAAATACATTTCTGATCTTCTGCTGTGTTATGAACCATCCAGACCTCTCAGGTCATCTGGATCAGGTCTGCTTAATGTCAAAACTAAACATGCAGAAGCAGAGTTCAGTTTTTATGCATCAAATATCTGGAACAAGCTCCCAGAAACCTGGAGGACCAACTCCAACTCTTTTAAATCAAAGCTTAAAACTTTCCTGTTTGCTGCTGCCTTTTATTAAACCAGATAATGATCTTATACTGCACTAGAGCTTTTACTCTTGTGTTATACTCTATCCTATAGCTTTTATTTTTAGCTTGTTTTTATTTTCTAATCTTTAATGTTTTTATAACTGTTTTAATTATGTCTTTATGTTCTTTTGCACAATGATCTTGAATGTTTATGTGAAGCACTTTGAATTGCCCTGTTGCTGAAATGTGCTACACAGATAAAGCTGCCTTGCCTTACTACAGCAGCTAGTTAACTGTTTCTACAGCAGATAGCTCACATTTAGCTTCAGTTCCCAGTTGAAAACATGTTATCCAGACAGTGTTAGGAGTAATGTTACATCAGGTCGTTTTTACAAGTCGTTCGTTTAGTCAAACTCTGCAGTAACATGTTGTGTTAGAGAGAGAAACAGTACAAACAGTTAGCATCCAAGCTAACATGCTAACACTAAAAATACACAGCAAATTGACAGTTTTAAACTAGTAGAGCTTTTAAAACATACCTTCTTCGGTTCCTTAAGATCCACACAATGATTTCCCTGTCCCGCTTTTTCTCTTTAGACCAGTACTTTTTAAATAAAGTAGTTTATCAACATTAGAAAACACATTTGCGCGCTGAGATCTCCACTAGCGGCGTCTCCAGGCTGGAAATATACAAACACTGGAGAGAGCAACCAAACGGACCAATCACAGTGCGCCTAGTGGGTGTCGCTCTTCCATATATGGTAAAAAGAGGCGGGGTTAGAACTCGGTTACTACACTATCACTGTGGTAACAGCGAGAGTCCGACCAATCAGAACGCGGAGCGAAGAAAGCGGGCGATTCGTAATTCGCTGATGTCTTCAAAAGGCAGTTCATTCACATTTCTGTGACCTTGTGGTTGTATTTTCTCTCCAGAGGCAGAGTGTAGGAAAAAAGGCGGGTGTAAGTTTTTAATTTTTAGGCGGAATTTTAGTGACTGTGATTGCATAATGCAGGACTACAGTATGGGGATAAAAATCAGCCCTTGTGTGGTGCTGCAAACTCAAGAGAAAACAATATACAAAGGTTACTGATGACAAATTGATTTAAAGGAATGATTTAATTAAATAATTTGCAAAAAAAAAAAAATATAAAATAAAAAAATAATTCCTTTTTACAACCTTTGGTTGTATTTTCTCCAGAGGCAAAGTGTAGGAAAAAAAGGCGGGTGTAAGTTTTTAATTTTTAGGCGGAATTTTAGTGACTATGATTGCGCAATGCATGACTACAGTATGGGGATAAAATCAGCCCTTGTGTGGTGCTGCAAACTCAAGAGAAAACAAAATGCAAAACACATAATACAAAGGTTAATAATGACAATTTGTTTTAAAGGAATAATTTAATTAAATAATTTGCAGCCTGTTTAATAAAAACAGGCCTATAAAAAAAGAATTCCTGTTTACAACCTGTGGTTGTATTTTATCCAGAGGCGAGTGTAGGAAAAAAAGGCGGGTGTAAGTTTTTTTTAATTTTTAGGCGGAATTTTAGTGACTGTGATTGCACAATGCTGGACTACAGTATGGGGACAAAATCAGCCCTTGTATGGTGCAACAAACTCAAGAGAAAACACAACACATATACAAAGGTTACTGATGGCAATTTGTTTTAAAGGAATCATTTAATTAAATAATTTGCAGTGGTCCTACAATATAAACATTAAAAATCAATCTGCACACAGATTTCATAAAACAAGATTGCTGACATTAAATAGAGCAGGTGAAATTTAAAGACATTTCAGTCCAGTTAAAGTGATCAGTATTGATGTTCCTCTAGACGTCCTGGAAGTGAGGAATACAGTAATCCCTTACACATTGGTCCTCAGCTGGTAGTCTATATACAAAGAGAATAAGGAGACATTAGAAAAGTTAAATGTAATTCAATTTCGTCATTCCACATCTCCTCTGTCTGAGTTGAACACATGCAATGTAAAGTAGATTTACATTGCACGTGTTCAACTCAGACAAAAGTGACCAACGTGTTATTGCACATGTCCGTAACGGACGTTGTGTTTGCTGTCAAACTGCGCACACGTGGGGTCAAGTGCAGGTTAACATTTCACCGTCTTTGCTACGCTATGCTCAACGGAGAAAATTGCGAGTGACCTCTGCGCAGATTCAGGCGGAATATGATGGAAACTACCACAAAGAAAAGGAAGAGCAGCCACAACAAAAACTACTGAAACTACTTATAAGTATTTATTACACGGCTGTGTTGAATACTCTATTCTGATTGGTCAATCACGGCGTTATACGGTTTGTTATTTCTTTATAGCAGACCGTTGCTATCGGCGCAGTTCTGATGTCGGACTCTGGCGGACCGTTTTTGTGTCAAATTATTGATTTCTTAAGTAAGTAGCCGTGTAATAAGTGGGATAATATACAGCTAGCGGGTCATTGTTGTGAAAGAAACCCAGACAGGGCAATGTTGCACCCCGACGCGGACCGGTTTGCTGTACATTATCCCTTACTTATAAGCTGTTGGAAGGCGATTTTCAGAGTTTTTTGTGAAATTTGACAGTTATTTTTCAATTTCACACGGGGGGAATATGACATGACAGCGTCACAGTTCTTGTGAGTCTCACAAGAAACGTGCGGCTCAAAAAAAGATGTGCCGATCAATGGATGCATTCGGGCAAAGCACAGAGATGTTACAAGATAAGGGGCAGAATAGAAATGTTTATTATTTAAGTTAGATAGAGTATATCAAAATTGTAAACTACCTCTCAATCTGGGTAACGTGTCCCACATTGTCCCACACAAACATACTCTTTGTCCCACATTTGGTTTGTTGGGGATCTGGTCACCCTATATGTCATATTGAAGTCTAATGGAAAAAAATATGAACGTACCTCCACTCTGCGTAATGTACCGGACCCATGGCAAAGCCTGGTAACCACTTTTCTCAATGATCTTCATATATCGCACCTGGTGAAAAAGAGTGAGTGAGACACAAACGTGTTGAGGCAAAAAACATTAATGTGCCTCTGCAATTAAAATTCTAGTTTTCCAGTCTGAGCGCTCAATATCAGCTCTTACAGGACCTGACTTGACTATCTGTAAACTGTAGACGCCCTATGCAAAGCTGTGATCCTGTCAGGTGATGGTTAGAGCGTTATAATTCTCCATGTTGATATAAACAAGATACACCGTGCCCTGACAGGCTTCAGATCCAGAATAAATGTGTTCTGCTCTCAGATGGACTTGACTCAAACAACCGCGGGCTATCTTCTTGGGTTGTTTGACATTAAAGCATAAACACACACAAACCTGTATTCCTGAGACTGTGAAGTATGGGATTTCAAATTTGACGGTGATGGGAGGTTTGCCCTCAAGCTCAGCGTTCTCCACACTCGGCAGACCAAAATGAGCTCTCATTAGAAACTCTTTACCTCCCTGGATGGATGGATGGATGGATGGATGCACACAGACAAATTAGACAGACATACAGAGAGAAGAACAGACGAACAGAAAGACACAGAGAGTTAAATACAAAACAAGTTTCAGTCTTTGATTTCGACTACAATGCAATATAAATTAAAGAAAGTAATACAACTTGAAGTCAGTGTATTTGCATATGAGGTACACGAGTTGTGAATTTCTTACAGGGAAAGACTTGATGGTCCACACCACCATGTTCTTCTCAGGCACATATTTAGCATTGCCTGTGCTGGTTTTGAACTTGGGCGAGTCGGCATCGCTGGGGACAGGGACCCTCACTTCCACATTATTTGCCACAGACTGTTTTTTAAATTGTCCCTTTGCCTAAAACAAAAAATACAAGACAACTGTTACTGTAAAGCTAGTTTGTGGTATAGAAAGGTCACAGAAGCATGAGTGAACCAATATTAAACACAACAGAAATCATTTTTTGCTCCAATTCTTGTGCTTTTCACGCTTTAACAGTTTTCTTGACAGTTTCTAAAGCACACATCTCCAGTGACACAAACTATTAATAAAAAAGGCTTGCGATCGCTTGTTGCCAAAGTAGTTAAAAATACAGTCGGTCATTACCTTAACCATGATTTCCACTCTGCTGTGAGAGAATTTCTCTATGACTGATTCAATCCATATCAGAGGCTTCACCTGCAAGAGATGAAGAATAGGGTTTCATCATGCAAATCATTTAACAATTAAAACAACGAGGGCTGTCAATCAATTAAAGTATTTAATCGCAATTAATCATGATTGTCCATGATTAATCACATTTTTTTATCTGTTCAAAATGTACCTTAAAAGGGAGATTTGTCAAGCATTAAATACTCTTATCAACATGGGAGTTGGCAAATATGCTGCTTTATGCAAATTTTATGCCTATATTTATTATTGGAAATCAATTAGCAACACAAAACATTGACAAATATTGTCCAGAAACCCTCACAGGTACTGCATTTACCATAAAAAATATGCTCAAATCATAACATGGCAAACTCAAGCTCAACGGGCAAAAACAGCTGTCAGTGTGTTGACTTGACTATGACTTGCCTCAAACTGCATGTGATTATCATGAAGTGGGCACGTCTGTAAAGGGGAGACTCGTGGTATGACATGGTTGTCACCAATGGATTCCTTTGGTTTTCTAGTTTCATACGATGCCAGTATCTTCACTCTATCTTTAAAACTGAGCTAAAACCTCAGAAAGATCCATTGCATTAATGTGTTAAAGAAACTAGTGCCGTTAAAACGAGTTATTATCGCGCTAACTTTGACAGCCTTAAGAACAACATAAAAGTGCTTTCTATATGTTAATTTAATTTGTGAGTTTACATGCATAACACTATATGGTTCAATAAAACTTTTGGAGCTGCACTACTAGCAGGCCCGCTGTCTATTGTTGGTGTCGGGGGGGTCAAAGGGTACAGATGACCCGGGGGCCCATGCAGAGGTCTTTAGTTGTTGATCCTTAAATGGGATCAAGTACAACAATTTACTTAATCACTTATATCACTGACAATACAAGTTATATGTATTTACATGATAACTAAATGTATTATGATTAAAACATATTACAACTTGTCATCTGATACGCCACCCCCAGATGTGCACATATACATTTGTACAATGAATAAATCGTGTCTATCTCTCTATCTATCTATCTATCTATATTTCTAAAAGGTAAAATATGAAACTAGCAACACCAGCAATTGTTGTACTCTGACCTAAATGTACAAGTATTTACAGTACTTTGGTTTAAAGCATGTAACAAATGCAATGTTTAAGTGACAAATATAAACATTTTAGTATGAATACAAGGTGCTGAATGGGACTAACGTGGGTATTGATGCGGTAGGACATGAGTTCAGACTCCCCGTCTGGAGGAACGAAGGAGATCGTTCGATCACTCTCGAAGCGCGAGAGACGGACACACTGGTGGAACTTCACGTCCTCCATCACCACCGTCTTTCCCTTGTCACCTGAACACAAAAAAATACACTCAGTGGCATTCATTTAAAGATAACAGATGGATGAGCCACACATCCAGCTAGATAACTGGAGTAACAGATGGATGTGGTTGTGGCTGTTTATACGTACGTCCAGTGAGAGCGAAGAGCACTCGATCATTGAGGCCCAGCCGCAGTTCAGGCATCCCAGAGAGCATGGTTTTCAGCTTGATGCTGCCTACGATGTCGCTGCTCATCACACTGCCGTTGGCATTCACCTGAACAAATAATACAGTGTGGTGAATAAATCTGAATAGTGATTAATTGAAAATCATAATAATCTGATTCATTATTAATAATAATACACGTTATTTGTATAGCACCTTTCATACAAGAAACGCAGCATAAAGTGCTTTACAATAAGGGAAAATAGACACAGAATGGACATAAAAACAGGGAAAATAAAAACACACTTGATTAGACAGGATAAAAATAAGATGAAACAGAATACAAAGAATCCATAAAATGGAAAATAAATCTCACTGAATACAAATACTACTATTAAAATCAGTTCCCATATTTGCAGCACGCACACATACATCAATCAAAAGTATTTTGCCTCGAGTGCTCTCTCTACCAATCAGTGCCGAGGTCTCTGGGGCTATAAATAAACAGAACCTACTTTTCCTGACTTGTTGAGTCAATAAAATTAAACAGTAAGCATGAGTTTACTTCCTCTTCTTCTTCTTCTTCTTGTACTGTGACATAAAGACGCTACTGCAGTACAGGGTTATTATAGTAAACTAAAACTGAAAATAATATGAAAATAAGCAGTGAAAAATATTTTTAGATAAGTGAAACTAAATAAAGACTACACCCCTTAAGAAAAAACTAAAGTGAAACAATATTGCCGGGTTAAAAAACTAATAAAAATAAAATAAAAATGAAGGTAAATTCATTTCAATTCATATTTTTTTTAGCTATAAAACATGACTGCCCAAAAAAGGAGATAGCATGCAACTCTCGTGACATTGAACTACAGAAAATTGAACGGACTTGTCCGTCCATGAGATGGCAATATGCCGCAATTGCTTCACACCAAACACTAAAGTAGCACGAAGATTAAATATTACACATTATGGCAATTCCTACACAGTTCTTCAACCATGTATTTTGTACGTATATGTAGCTAAATACTACTGTACTAAATATAAAAAACTTTTTGAAAAAGTGAAACCAAACTAAAACTAGCAAACACACTTTAACAAAACTAAACTAAAATGAAATTGAAAAGTCAAAACTAAAATAAAATAAAAACTAATTGAAAATTCAAAACTATTAACATCTTGCTGCAGTACTTCCACTACCACCACTGCTATAGATAGTTAGCAGCAAATGGATTAAGTGTAACAAAAGCAATAAAACAATGATCCTAATAACCGACTAAAGAAAACGTTACATCCCAACATAGACTGTGATAAGAAGGCATCCTAGTACTTCACTTGAATATATACCTAATATATAGAAAATGCATGCAGTACTTGCTCCATCATGGCCTATATGGCATAACTAAATTAGCTTTAACTATGTAAAAGTAATCTCTAGCAACACACATAAGACAAATGTACGTGCAAATAATAAGAATTAGCTCTACATCCCGTCTTACCAGTACGTTGATGGACTCGATGACGTCGATAAAGACCTCGTTCTTCTTGTATTTGATACCCTCTGACCTCCAGGAGACAGCGTTGGTGACGGTGGTCGGCACTTTGGACTTTGCCACCTCGAGCTTGGCACCTTCCTGAGTGATGTATCTGTGAGAGATGAGATTGTAAGATGCTGTGATTCGACGCCACACTCTTCATCAATATACATAATATGTATACACTATATACAATATCTCACTCCTGTAGGATCTTGCTGTCGGTAGTCTGAGGGAATCCAAAATCCATCAGCTCATCCAGCAGCTCGTAGACAACCACAAAATTATCCTGAATGCTCTCCTCCTCCAGCTCTTTGAAGTACTCTGTGAACACCTGAATAATACGCATAAAAACACTTACATCCGTGGTTTTACTTTGTAATATCACTATCTCAGACTGCCATCTTCACACAAATACAAGTTCATCCTTGGAAACTGTACAACAAATATTTACACAATCATTTAAATTATATGTCACCACTGTATGTGTGACTCACCTCGACTAGTTTGTATAGAAATGAGTACACGAGGGAGGCGTTGGAGTTCTTGTTTGTCGTGGCCACCACTGTGCAGAGAGCAGGTCAAGGAGTACTCTACACAGTTAAAATCAGTTTCCTACATTTTAATTTTAAGTATGTAATTCAACAATCTGTGATGTTATACATTTCAATAACTAGTAGATCCTACTACAGTAGGATAAAAGGATACGGTACAGGTTGCTGTGTTTGATCCACATGAAGTGGATGCTGCCGTGTGACATTACAGGGCAGAGAAGCCCTTCCTCTTCATTCTGCATGAGTAAAGGCAGGAAGTGGTCGATCTCCGCCATGTCCACATCGCCTTTGTAGTTCCGACATATCAGCACCTGAGCGGAGAGAATAACGGCACATGGTTATCAGACAACTGTGTGTTAAACTAATTATGAGTTACAGAGAAGAAGACAGCTTTTAGATTTCAAGTTTTACTCATTTGTAGTGCGCCAATGCGACATGAAAAATACTCAGTTTCCTATAGATATTATAAGAAACAATGTAAATCTTGAATCAACATTTTGTCACAATAAATTCTGCTAACAGTCTACGATTCGTATCCTGATACAAAGGTTATGATTCAATATATTGCGATATATTACGATACGGTAAGCAAGGCGATATATATATAGCGATTTTTTAAAGTCTAACTTTAGGAAAACAACACACAACCATATGCATAAAATCTGAGTTAAAAGAGTTTACTTTTTTTTATGCAACCAGTGGGATCTGCATTTGCCTTTATCACGGCCAAGATGACGACAGCCAAAAACAAAGATGGCAAAAGCCAAAATGTTGAACTTCAAAACGGCAGTACACAAACCAATTGGGTGACATCACGGTGACTACTTCCACTTCTTATATTTACAGTCTATGCGCATGACAGCTCCCCAAAAGTGAAGCCAAAACGGATCAGGCATTTTAAACGTCAACATCGCAGTCGATCATGTTCATTTAATTGTTGGATGCTAAAATTGTGATCGTTTATAAAGCTGAAGTAGGCGAGATTGGAGCAAATAGGATTAAAAAAACGTAATTTTTATAAAACGGTCGCTATATCGTGACAGTAGTACATGAAACAGGTAACCTGAAAAAAATCATGTGCCTCTGTATCCTCCATTGCTGCTACCAGCAAAACAAGCAGTCAGAGCTGATCTGAGGTCCGCTGTCCAGCTGCCGTCTATGAGAGCCGGCTTTCAATCACTCGCAAATTCTGACCAAACGGCCAAACTAGGCAGCGTTGATCAAATATGAACCAACATTATGTTACGTTAATGCCTATTTCTCGCCTCAAATGTTTTCAGAATCATCTTGTAGTGCACGGTTTAGCTGTAAAATGAGAACGTTTGTGACGCCATTGTGAAATGTGGTGAAGGAACGCCAAGTTCCGTCACATGGCCGGAGCACAGCCAATAGGAACGCTCTCTCTCAATGAAATGACCTGTGATTGGTCAAAATCTCCCATCACGGGCTAGAGCTTTTTAAAGCCTGAAAACAGAGCCATGACGAGGTGCAGAAGTCTAGTTTTCTCTCAGAACACTTGAATTACAATATGCTGAAAGGTTATTATGGAATTTTTGCTCAATGATGCCAAAAAATATACTGCCTACTGCCACTTTAATATTCAATTAATTGTGCAACCCTAATCTTTGCATGTAAACTGTTCATTAAAAATCATTACAGTGTTTTTGAGAACCGATACAGTATCACAAAACATAATATCATTTATTTATTTTGTCTTATCTTTTATTTTATTTGTTTTCCTTGCTAGATAAGTGAAATATATGAAATGTCATGTCTCTCTTTCTTTGAAATTCTGACTAAACATTTCATTGTATAATTTAATTAATAATATTGTTAGTCTGTCTGTATGTGTATATATGTATATGTCTATATGTAAAATTCAATAAAAATACTGTTTAAAAAAAACAAAACAAAAACATAATATCACTATACTCTATATTTTCTCACACCCCTATAATAAAGCCTTATTGCAGCTTGCTTGGGTCAAGTGAAACAAAATGCCACATGTGTTTGTTGTACAATTAACACACCCTTTTTATCACACACACCTGAAACCACATGCATGCTTCCATTTCTCAGTAACACTAGCTTGTGTGTCAAGTTACATTTCCTTACAAAGGGTGTTTGTGCCTTCCTGCAGCACTGTGACAACACAAAGATGGTGACACAAAATGCCCTGACTGAAGGCTACTAACAGGTATATACAGGTGGGCACTTTCTCTGCAGTTTTCCAAAGCTGCAGCCTGTATTTCCACTCAATCCCGGAAGTTAAAAAGGCCAATAATGAATGTCGCAAGTGCTCTTCATTAATTATTAACGACGCTATTAATGTTTAACAGTTAAAGCAACAGTAGAAAAGGTCAGCTAAACAGTAGAAGGAATAATAAATGAGGGTTTTTTTATAACTTGTGTCGCTGAAAATATGCAACTATCTGTGTCTCCAATCATTAATCTTACCTTCCCCTTCAGATCCAGCACAAATATAGCAGAGGCAGACATCGTGTTTGTCCCCAACAACACTTCGACTCTGCAGAGCAGCTCAAACTTTAGATACTAAAGTATCAAACTAAAGGTCAACTCGAGTCTTCACTGGTTTAAGTTCAGTATCTCCATCTAACGTTTAACTCCAGTCACTCATCAGCCTGAGAGGTGATCATGGACGAGCCGTTTCTCTTTCCTGGAGGTGTCGTGACGTCATGACATGCAGGTAAAACATTCACCAGCTCACCTGAGCGGAGAGGAGGAGGAGGAGGAGGAGGAGGGAGGAGGATGTGCTGCTCAGTTTATCCGCTAGAGGGCGCCACAGACATACAAATCATAGTAGGGACAACAAGTGTGTGCTGACCTTCATCACCTTCATGTTGGTTGATGTGTCTGGTGGAAGAAGTACTCAGATGGAGATTGCAATGTTGGATCCATTTTGGTGTTGAATGCAGAACTTTTACTTGTAATAGAGTAAACTTACACTGTGGTATTGCTACTTTTAATCGAGTTAAATATCTGAGTACTTCTTTTTTTATTTTTTTCTTATTAACAAAATATAAGTACAATAAAAATATGTACATTCAAAGCTGTTCATGTCAGAGGTACAATAAAAAAATAAAATTAAAAATTAAAAAATATATAATAAACAGTAGAGAGATAAACATCTATATAGAGACAAGAAATACAAATTCAAAATAAATTCTCATCTGTCCATAAGAAAAACACAAAGCTGGTTCTGGTTCTGATCTGTGCTCATAAATAAAGTTTACTGTAGCAGGTTGCACTGAATGTGATGATCCTGTTCATACTTTGTAGACTGTATGTTGGTGGGTGTGATGAAGTGGAGGGTTTGATCTGTGTTTTCCTGTTTTGTGCTTGTGTTTTTATGGTCAAAAAGTGTAGCAATTTAATTTGTATCTACACACAGTTCATATTCATGTCTATATATTCTATATATATAGATACATATATAAGTTTTGTGATATGAAATGCTTTTAATAATATATAACAAGTAATTAGACTTGGAATAATAATTATTGTGCACATCTCTGAACCCTGTCAAAAACCTTATAAAGCAAACTTATCCGTCAGAGTTATAAATGCCCTTGAGACACAATAATAGTGTGGTGGCCCTGACATAGGGCATCATTGCCTCAATATCTGAAGGGAACATTTTTGCAGTTTTACAGAAAACACTCAAAAAAGGGTATTTTGATAAACTACATTTATTAATGTACCTTATCAGGCACTAACATCTTTTTCACCATGAAAGTACAAATTTCAGATAATTTAGAATACAAATTTGTATCAGGTCAGTCTGTAACTAAAATTATAGTAAGTAAAGACATTTATAGTAGATCACTAACTGAGCACACAACAAAAATACCCATCCACCAGCACAGGGCTGAGGGCCAATCCACAAGAGTGGAGCTTCTGGTTTTACCAGATCCCGCCTGGTCACACCACTAAAGACTTCCTTAGTTGGTTTGTCCACATGGTCTAAAGTGAAATAAGATGAACCAAATAGATATAAGAAAACCCGGAAAAATACAAAATCAGTTAGTAATATTATTTTTACGTATCCCCTCTTTAATAATCCTCCCTAAAAGGAAATATTGCTGTTTCTTCTCATGCATATTCTGCATTTTTCATTAAAAAAATCAAACTTGTCCTTTATGGGCTACACTCTTTTCTTTAGGTCATTATGTGTTTTCTCTTTATATAGCGATCTGATGAACGATGCACTTCTTCTCTACCTTTATCTGAGTGTGTGTGACCTGCAGCCTCTGACCTCAGGGTTGCAGAAGCACTTACTGATCACATGCTGCTCGGCGTATTTCTTAAGCCATAAACCTTGCTCTACAAGATCTCGACGTCTTACCAGCGGTCCCACCCCGCCTTTGGGCCTCTCTGTGTGGTATTATACTATTATGCCCCAGATCCCAGCCTCCGTCAATTTTCCCCCTCCTGCTTCTTATCATCCTTGTGGAGGAACTAGTGACTAAGAATAACACAGTGTGTGTCTCTGAGGAACAGATGGAGATCAGTCTTTTCCAATATATCCCACTCTTTTTGTCCATATTTTGGTCCTCCTTATCTGGACTCTGTTTATCTAATGAGACATGACCATATCTGAGCTATAAATGCGATAAACACACCTTAAATATGTTGTGTTCACACAGGATATGAGCTATAATAAGACTACCATAAAGATTATCTATAAATATTTGGGTTTTAAATGTCGACCTCACAATCCAAATCAATCCGAAGCTACAGGAAGAGCTCTTTACCTTAATGTAAACATCACCGTTATTCCCCTCATGTAGTATGTGTAACTCTCCCTCACTGGCTCATGTGATCTGGATTATAGAGGATCCCCCTATAGTGGCTGAGGTCCAACACAAACATATGGAAACACTTCAAAGTCAGCCAAGACGAAAAAACGTGACTTTTCTTTTCTTTACTGCTGCGGCTCTAACTGAATAGCACTTTGACCCACTGTAAACGGGAGATTTCCTTTACTATTACTTTACTGTAAACACATGACTACATTATTATTTTTAACACAATTCCCTTAGGAAAGTCATGTTAGCTCAAGACATGAGCATTAGCCAGCGATCAATATAGTTTCGGTGTTAAAATGTATCGCAGCAGATATAATGATGAAAGTTGATTGACATAAAATTATTGTCAACTTTTTTTTTGATAATCGCTTAATTGTTTCAATCATTTTAAAGCAAAACTGACAAGTTTCAGTTTTTCCTCATTAATTGATACTTAAAGAAAATAATCTCTAGAAAATAATCAGTAATGGTAATAACTGTTAGTTATAGCCCTAAACAGCAGTGATATTTCCGAGGTCCCACATCTGGAGATGATCCACAGTAATTCCAACAGGATTCCATCCATCCAGCCATTACCTGTAAACCGCCGATCCCAGCTGACATTGGGTGAAGGCGGGTCACACCCTGGACAGGTTGCCAGACTATCACAGGGCTGGCACAGAGAGACAGACAACCATTCACGCTCACATTCACACTCACTACGGGCAATTTAGAGTCAACAATTAACCTGCATGTCTTTGGACTGTGGGAGGAAGCAGGAGAACCTGGAGAAAACCCACGCTAACACAGGGAGAACATGCAAACTCCACACAGAATGGCCCCAAGCCAGATTTGAACCTGCAACAGTGCTAACCACCGCACCACCATGCAGCCCTACAACAGGATTATTACATTAAATAAAAATGGAGGCCCAGAGGAAGATTCTTTCAGAGGGGCAAAATCTCTATTCAGTTGAGGTGAACTGGGTTTCTTAAAACATCTGAACACAAAGATGACCTTAAATCCACCACAGACCATATGTGGTGTCGTGGGAAAGACAGATACGAACTCTGTAACCTCCTCTGGTTAGTCACCCGAGTACTGTAAGGACTATCATGTTTAAAGTGGAAAGATATTGTCAGGGTCAGAGCAGTTGAGCTCAGCGTGGTGGCCCCGAGCGAAAGAGATATTAGTGAGATTTCCTGTGATACGCTCCTCAATGACGGCTGTCAGTGCTAGTTTTGGAATTGATACTGGATTCCCAACAGAGCTGCTCATGACTTTCAGCACGTCTCACTGATACAGTAGATCATCCTCAGTTTTGCAATACAGTATCAGTTGCATCCTCCTGCCTGCTGCGGCCGGAGGTGCTGTGGTTCAGCTTGTTCGATCCCTCAGGTAGAGACCTAACAGGCTGTTGTTGTTACCTTATCATCAGGCCGGTTGGTGCCTTGTTTGGTAACCTGACAGGGGAATATCTATCCTCCATCTGCCTCCTCCCTCCCCTCCTCCTCCTCCACCTTCCGATGTCAATTTTCCGAGGACACTCCCCTTTGCTTACGAGTCGATGGTGTGAGATGCAACTCCACCCTTTGGCTGCCAGCTGGCCAATAGGAAGACGGCGAGCATATGTAAATAATGAGGTGAGGAGATGATACGGATGACAGACAGCATAGCAGGGGACAGGTGTCATTTGTCACCCGATCCTCAGGTGTATCTGCCTACTGGGTGCAGCACACAATGATACTCAGGCTATGAATAGCAAAACAGTCAACAATGATGCTGCTAGTAGTGATGCAAAACATGCAATCAGCCCCATTAACGGTTGAAATGAGCATTTTATCAAAAATGTCAAAACACAAAGTACTCAAAGTAAAGTGGATGGACAAAACTACGGACACCCTTTGGCCTTCATCAGATGTGATGCTGTTGGGTGTGGAGTCCTTCACGCTGGAATGTGGATCCCAGTTCCTGAAAGACAACATACCACAGCCTCCCAGTCAAATGAGTTGATGGCAGTTCAGCGTGTCCCTGAACAGGGCCCGTCACTGACGTCAAACCCAGCCCTCAAGGTTTTAAAGTCATTCAGTCAATTATTTTATACCACTAAGCCATATTGCTAGTCAAAACCAAGTGTGCATCTTGAGAGTATTTTAATTAAAAGATATTTATTTTGTTGTCAACAAAGCACTTTCTTTCTGTACAACACTTTCCCTGCAGTCATCTCAGCTGCCAGCTTGTAACTTTAAAGAAATATGCTTTTATTCTGTCACTCCATAGTCCAGTGGTTCCCAAACCTTTTCTGCAGGGCCCCCCTTTTGTTGATGAAAAATATTCTCAACCCCCCCTCCCCCAGAGGCCAGTGAAGAACCATGCATCATTAATATTTAGCTTTGCCGTGCGCCCCCTTTTGTAACTCTGGTCCCGCCCCCTAGTTTGGGAACCACTGCTCTAATCTACTGATGTATTGCTAAAGAATTATGAAGGAACTCTATTTGAAGTCCTTTACATTCAGTTTGGGTCATCAGAGCAAAGCTTTTAAGAAAAAATCCATTGGGTGAAATTGACAACATCAGTCACTTGAAGTGAAACATCTGCCACACGATGACCTCTAGCATAAAAATCCTGTTTCGCTATAGTCTCTGGGGCATGCATGAACTCACCCAAGCATCAATTTACATGATTCATATCCTGTTTTTGAAGTATTATTACTCGACAGCTTTTCGTAGTGACTCTTTCTTACTAGTTTTACCTTCCCTTTCTGTTAGGAGGGCTTTATGTTGTTGATAAATCATTTCCCAGTTGCTACGGCTACTGCATCCTCAGTGACCACCCCCACTACTGTGGTTGTCACTCTAGAGAGAGGAACCATTACTAAACATGAATTATGGAGGCAGTTTATTAGATTAGTGCGAGGATGTTTGCTGCGTCTGTGCTTTTATGGGTGTGTCATGCCATCTCGGACTATTCAAACAGTGCCCTTACAGTATATCTCTCTTTTTTACATGACTTGTGTTGAATTCTACATTAGCGTTACATTTTTATTCATCTAAAAGGGAAACATGATGAAATGCTAGGTGGAGATTCGAGTCAGGGATTATGAAAACAGAGATATAAAAGAAACTGGTCATGACATCTTTTCCAGAAACAGAGCCAGGTCAGTTTTAGTCATTTAAAATGACATGACCAGAATGAAAACTACTAAATCATGTCGTAGTAGCAAAATCTTTCCCCTTTAATCTGCAGAAATACGGTAGTCATTCTACTTCCCAATGATTTACTTAAAAGAAAACTTTACACGTGTGCACATTCATCATTTGCTTCTGCAATTCACTGTAATATCTGTCTCTGTGTGGAGTGATGAAAGGAGGAGAGTGGGAGTTCATTCATTTGGAATCGATTTAAGGCGAGACATCCCAGGCAAAAACATCATCAATTTGAGATTTAGGGCTATTTTGCTTCCCTAACATGTCTTCTTTCAGGCTAGTGGAAAGAAAACATCCAAAATACACAATTAGGTCTTTATTTTACTACTTTGTCTACTTGCGTCTGTAGATTTATCCTAAATTCACCAGAAGTTAGCATTAGATAACACCTCATTTGCATATTTAACAATTACATTTCGGAAAACTTGTAATACAAAATTGAATGGTGATATCTATTAGTTACTTTCTTTATCCTATTCACCTGGGTGGTTCCCCTTAAAAGCCAAGACACTGCGAATGCGACTAAACTCAATACCTTTGTTTAAACAAAACCAACTGGTGAACCCAGCAGGTGATTCAAATGAGATGAAACTCATTTGATTATATCGTCTCAGTCACAAGAACACAAAATTCCCCATCATGTGATAACAAATCGGCTCTTCAGACAAAAGGCAGAGAGTCTGATGGCGATACGTTTAAGCACTCATCCACTCTGCGTTTGTATTGTGTTGAAGGAGAGTGATGGCAACGTTTCCAGGCAACATGACAATAAAAAGACTTCAAGGACATCCATTCTACCAAGAATAATCAGCTTTGTCAGTGGAGAGCTCTGCAAGACATCCTGTACTTGGATCAGTTTATATCTGGTGTTCTAATGTAATCTAATCTTGGATCGGATGACACTGTTTTTTTCTCAAATGTCCCAGTTTAGTTCCGTCATGACGCAACTTTTCCCAGTAGTAAAACCGACCCTCATTAAAGAGAAAGACAGGTTTTACGAGAATTTTTCTTTTATTTAAAAAAACCCAACACAACCAAAAACAAACAAAGCAATGTGCATATACAAGCCGGCTGTTGCGCATCAATTCTTGTCCATACATACATACATACATACATACATACATACATACATTTTGCTGCTTTGCACACTACAGTATGTGCCTTAATAACCTCACAGTGAGAACAAAACGTAACAGAAAAGCTGAAGCAAAATAAATTATGTAATTTATCGCTGAAAAAGAAACAAACAATTAACAAGCTTCTTTAGTATTTCTCTGTAACATGCAGCACTACGCTGCCGTATAGTGGCTCATACAGGATGTCGCTCACACGAAACTGAACAGCGGAGCAAAGTTTTGATTGAACATAAGTTAAATAACAACAGCTGTGCAATGTAAAGGTTAAACTGGCTTAGCTGGAACAAAAACAATTCATCGTGGTAGGTGCTAACATGTTTACAGCCAGATGACAAAAATCAAAATCCTTCTCTCATATATTTCCATAAATAAATAAAAGAATCTCTTACATATTTACAACATTTCTTGATTAAAATGTACAAATGTAAAAAGGCAACACCAGATTGAACTTAAGAGAGTTTTACAAAAAATATTTACAGATATTATTTACAGTGTTATGATCACCTACAATCGCTTTTTTTACTTTACTATCTTCATTCATAAAAAGAACATTTTCTTCATTTTGGTTGACTTCAGAAAACTCAGCAGCTTTTTCCATTTACAATGTAAACCATCTGTGACTCTCCACACTCGGACATAATGGAAACAATAAAGAACATGAGAGTACTGATTTCAATGGGACTTACATTTGAGACATGATGGATGATAAAGATAAATGACTCTGATATGGGAGCCAACTAAATGTGCAACAGGTGAAGAGAAGGCCTCGGTATAATTATGAAGGCATCACTGCCTGAAGCTAAAGCACTAAAGTTTCACTACCACAGAAACTGGTTTAGTAAGGCATTTATATACATCCAATAAAGTTTGCTAAATTACCAGAGTGTGGATGGAAGGCACACATCAGCGTTAAGACATAATCGGTCAGGCTTTTCAAGTTAAACTTGCAGAACTTGTGACTTATGTATTTAATCAACATACTGAGGCAATGTATTGGTTGTAAAGTAAGTCAGATAGCTTCATAAGAGTCTCTGGGATCAAGAACTTCATCTTCCGAGACCATGCATTAGTCCTTCATTTTGAAACCATTTTGGGGTCCGACTAAATGGCTTCCTGCACTTCTACTTTATTTTGTCATACTAAAGTTTCAAAGATCTTTTTTTTTTCTTTTCTTTTTTTTCAGTTCTTCCTTCAGACTTGGACGGCACAGTGCTGAGGTCAGAAGCATAAGCCACAAAATGAGCTCACAGAGGGGGGGAAGGGAAGGGGCTGTTAAGCAGCAGCAGTAGAAAAAAAATGGCCTTCATTGCTTCACGTTTGCATCGGAAAAAAATTACTTCAATTACAGCTAGTGTCATCTTTGGGTCATGCAATATCCATGTCCTCCGTGCTCAGCATTTGCCTCTGCAAAACAGAAAAAGCAACACTGAATAAGCAAAGCTGTAGAACTACAGTACATACTTAGTCTATTTTTAGAGGTTATATTTATTTAACCATAAAGTGTATCAAAGTGGAGATACCTGAGGATAAACGTAGCCTTCAGAGCTGTTCCTGCAGATGTGCATCTCATCCTCGGTGGTTTTCTGGTACACTGGGTTGTCAAAGTGGATGGTGTTGCTGTTCTTCAGACGCCAGTGTCTCCATAGCAACACTGCTCCAAAGAGCAGAAGGGACATGACCACTGCAGAGCAAAAGAGGAGTTGATGGTCACTTGGTGAGATCAGGGGAAGTAGTGAAAGTTAGTGCAGATTATTAAACAGCCCTTTAGGTTGCATGTGTGGGCGAATAGGGCAGGATGCGAGGTCGAGTACTCGACATAAAGCAGAACTGAAATGTGGAACTCACGTATTGGCAACACAACATAGAGAGCAACGGGGTGAGATGAAGAGGCTTCTTCGGGCGAGGCTGCCAATCTGTTACCTGAAAAAAGCAGAGAATACATTGAGTTCTGACAACGTCAACAAAAAACTCGTTAACTCCGTGCTTTCAGAAACTTTCCACTTATGAGGTCGTGAATAGCACAAGAGGTTCATACGGACTCTTCTCGTGAACAAGGCACCAATAGTTCGAGTCCACAGTTTGATATCATTATGCTAATTATGTGAAACTGCAGGTAACCATAACAACAACACATATGCTACATCGTACCAGTTACCTCACTGTCATCCATCAGCTAACACTTTAAACTTCAGTTTTTCCATTGCTATGTGGCCATAGAATAAGGACAATGAAGCACTTTGACGGAATTTTCTAGACTGTTGAGGATATTTTGTAATCACTTCATCAAACACTGCGTTTTTCCAACATTTATCCAGAACCACTTCCTGTACCTTGAGCAGTGGCGGCAGGTTGTTGTGTGGACAAGGTAGTTGTGGGTTTTTTGGTAGTTGTGGTGGTAGTTGTAGTTGTGGTGGTAGTTGTAGTTGTGGTTGTAGTAGTGGTAGGGACAGGCGGGCTGGGTGTTGTAGCGGGCTTGGTGGGAGCTTTGGGAGGGAGCGGTGCACCAGTTTCTTTTTCGGCAGGAGGGGCAACTGAGGCTGCTGGGAAAGTAAATATAAGGGTTACCATCATGATTTGATGTTTAACTTCAGTTTAATCGTAGTGCCATGTGCAGGGGACACCTACCTGCCACACATTTCCTCATGTCAGGTCCCATGGTCATGTGGTCAGGACAGGCGCAGGTGTATTTAGGGGAGCGCTCGTTGATCTGAGGGGCAGGGAGGCACAGAAACTCGCATCCGCCATTCATACTGTTGCTCTGTCTGCACCAGTTTGTACCTAAAGGTGGGTACAACAAGAGGCATTAGAAACCATTTTATGGCCTCAACAGTTTGTCTGTTACGATATTGCTCAGATCGAGTGATGCTTCGTACCGATTGGCTGCTTGAGGTTGTGGTACACTATGATGTCCTCTGGCTGGTTCAGGTCCATCGCCAGCTTAGTGACGCCCCTCCCCGTCAGGCGGTTGGCACTAAAAACAGCACTGTTGGTCATGTCTGTCCAAAACACTTTGTCCTGTTTAAAAGAGAAATGCAACTTGAGTAAAACAGTTTAATTAATTCATAATTTGCTAAACGGTTTAATGGTAAAGACTGATTAAGAATTAGCACACTGATCCAAATTTATAGGGAATTAAGTGCACGCTCAGCTCTGGCTTTATACTTCTAAACTGTTTCAGCCGGATAACGCTCGCCGTGCATGAACTGGATTACTGACTGACTGGTTTGAAATACAGTAGTTAAGTACATTGTGTGTAGAGCTGCAACGATTAATCAATTAGTCACCAACTATTAAATTAATCGCCAACTATTTTGATAATCGTTTATTCGGTTTGAATAAGTTTTTGAAGAAAAAAAGTCGAAATTCTTTGATTGTTAAATGTGAATATTTTCTGGTTTCTTTACTCCTCTATAAAAGTAAAATGAATATCTTTCAGTTGTGGACAAAACAAGACATTTGAGGATGTCATCTTTGGCTTTGGGAAACACTGATCGACATTTTTCACCATTTTCTGACATTTTATAAACCAAACAACTAATCAATTAATCGAGAAAGTAATCGACAGATTAATCTACAATTAAAATAATTGTTAGTTGCTGCCCTATTTGTGTGTTAAGATTAATAAACCAGGGAGGAACACATTTCATTTTAAAATGAGAATTAGAATTGAATTTGTATGATATTTATGACAGACCTCCCTTTCTTCTGAAGTATTTTGTCATTTGAAGCAGATCATATGTTTTTAACCTTCAATGACTTAATTTCCATCTGGCGATACATTGACTTCATCACTAACCTCAAAGACAGTCAGAGAGAGGGGGTGGGCGAGCTTTTCCGGGCTGAAAATGAGACTGTGTCGCGTCCCTCCGTTCACATCGATGCTGGACAGAGTGTGCATCTTGGAGTCCACCCAGTACAGACGCTGGTTGACCATGTCTGTCCAGACGGAGCAGGAAACACACCACAGACATATTATAGATATTTCACTGGTCAATATAACTGTGTGCTCATCATACAGGTTGTTATAGTGCATCCATGACATTCTGCTTACCCAGGGTGATGCCATTGGGCCACATGATGTTATCTGTTACCAGGACAACGCGATCCGCTCCATTCAACCCACTCTTCTCTATCTTGGCCTCCTCGCCCCAGTCGGTCCAGTACATAAAGCTAAAGAGGACACAGAAAATGAATTAGAAAAATGAAATCACAACAAAGAGCTCCAGTTGATCCCAAACTTAAAGACATTTCAGCTATTTCACACGTCTGTCTCTTCCACTTACTTGTTCACAGGGTCGACTGTGATGGCTCTCGGCTTATCCAGGTTTGTTGCGATCAGGGTCTTCCTCTTGCTGCCGTCTGTTGTTGCCACAGAGATAGTCTTCAAAATGCTGTCAGTCCAGTAGATGTTGCCATGGATCCAATCCACCGCAATGCCTGCTGGGTCCTCGATCCCACTGCCAATTACCACAGTGTGGTGAGAGGAGTTACCGGCCACGTCTAGCTTGGAGCTGTCGGGTGGAGAGTTTCACTTTAGAGACAGATATCGCTTTCAAATCAAATGTAATACAGAGTTATAGATCCAGGCTTTCTGGTGCAGCACAAGCTTAATGAGACACAGAAACACATCGATAAAGTCTTTCTAACCTGTAGATTTTCTTCAGAGAATAGTCAGACCAGAAGATGGTCTTGTTGGGCATGTCCATGTCCAGAGCCACCGCGTTCTTCAGCTCGGGGATCAGACGCACGTACTCGCTGCGGTCCACCGTCATCTTCCTCACCTCGTGTCTATTGGTGAAGTAGAGGGTGGGGACAGTGCCTGGAGGACACAGAAAACATTTTTCAGATAGCTCTACAAATCTATAGGTCATGCAAATCTGTCAACTGTCAGATGAGACAGCTACTCTTGAGAGCACAGGCTTTCTTTCTACCTGATTCAGCGTGGCATGTCTTGGTCATGGGGTCGATCGTGTAGCCCTCCTTACAGTCACACTTGTAGCTGCCGGGCAGGTTGAGGCAGATCTGACCGCAAGTGTCCGGCTCAGCACATTCATCAATGTCTGCAGGTGGAGGGACAGAAGGGCAAGGGGCAAATTGAGAGATAGCAGTTGGCAAATAGACTGGTGCAGGAATGAGTCCTAAAACCTGGAAATGAGTTAGCATTTTAGCACTTCAGGTTCCCTGATCTGGAAGTCAATGTTTTTTTTTAATGGGTTTTTAGTTAGATGCCTGAAATAAGGTCTGTCGTTAAGCTTGAGAGATTTTATCATTTTGTTCTATGACATAAAATACATCAGTAAATACCCCACTTGTGAATTTTGAAGCCTTTATGTGTCTCAAAAAAGTGGCTAAATGAGACTACTAAACGTCATTCCTAACGTTCGCTTTTTACTTCTGGCGATTGCATTCTCACTTCAAAAATCATAAAAGTGATGTTCATTTGTGGCGTTTATGTAGCTGAACAAAACGTGGAAGTATCATAAACATTTGCCACAGAGATTATTTTTGGCAATTATCCAAAACCCAATGGAAAAGTTCCATTGGCTTTTTGTCGAGGGAACACAGAGCGATGCTAACTTCCTGGTTGGCAAGTCAAGTTTCTAATACAGTGTTCCAAAGCTGGTCACAGCCTGCCTCTAAATTTGAATTGTCAGACGCCCTCCTCTCACCTTCACAGGTCTTCTTGTCCACTTTCAGTTTGTATCCAGCAGGGCAGGAGCAGTTGTAGCCAATCTTCAGGTCGTTGCAGGTATGGGAGCATTCACCATTTTTAGTCAAACACTCATTGTTGTCTGTGGAGACGCAGATACACAGAGCTTACACAGTATTCATGACCACCATTTTCCTAACGGTAGCTCGAAATCGACAGTGAGCTCACTCATTCAAACCACAAACTATCCATGCCACTCGGCCAGGGCCGCTTGTCTAGCTCTTCAATATCACATTTGCCAGGCTGTCATGTGGTTTCTCTTTTCATTTTTCTACGAGCAGCAACGGAGCCGTAGTGTATACCCCAAATATGACACACTTCCTGCTCTGATGGTTTTTGGCTGTTGGGTGGATGGTAATTAAATAAGACTTCACTTACTACACTCTTTGATAGGTTCATCGGACCAGTCTCTGCAGTCTTTCTGTTTGTCACACACTTTATCCATGTTGATACACTCCCCAGAGCGACACTTGAACTTGGTAGGGCCTTCACATACATTATCTGTGGAGAAGAACAGAAGACAGTGAATTTAAGTTTAATCCAATGGTTTGAGACATTATGACTTTTCTATGCATCTTGAGGAAGAAAATATTAGCATCTGTATACACTTAAGTGCGTGGGTGAAAGAGTCACCTGTGTGGCAGCCAATCTCATCACTGAGGTCCCTGCAGTCGGGTTCTCTGTCACACTGGCGGCTGCCATGGATACAGGCGCCGTCATTACACTGAAAGTCATCTGGGCGACAAGTAGGACGACCTGAAAAATGAAGACGAATGGATGAAGACAAGAAAAAGAGACAGTGAAATGAGACGGAGAGCAATGGGAGGATGACAGAGTGAGGAGGAAATCCTCGCTGACATGATTTGTTGTGGGTCTTGTGTCAATATTGATGATGCTGAGCAGGTGGCCCTGGATGGCAACAGGATATTATGTATGCTCAAGCATGAATAGGCTACATCTGTTAGGCTCAGTTAAATATGAGTCAGAGAAGATTCATCAGAGGAAGATAAAGAAGATGGGAATAAATAACACTCCCAAGAAAGCCAACTCACTGCAGTTGACCTCGTCCGATCGATCCTGGCAGTCGTTGCCTCCGTCACACCTCCAGCTACCATGGATACAGTCCCCATTTGCACACTGGAAATCATGAACGCCGCAGCGCACCACTGGCTTCTCCGGCTGCCGTCCCACACAGTTCTGCGGCCACTCGTCCGACCCGTCGGCACAGTCCTCGTCTCCATCGCAGCTCCAAAAGGCCGGCACACATACCGAGTTGTTGCACTGGAAGGAACGAGAGCTGCAGGTGGGTTTGGGGCAGGAAGCCTCGTCTGAGCCGTCTGGACAGTCGTGGTCGCCGTCGCAACGGAAGGTGGTGGATATACAATGTCCAGTGGTGCAGCGGAACTCACCAGCGGTGCATTGTTTGGCCGCTGTGGTGAGGCAGGAGAGGAAGAAGAGAGGAGTTAGTGATGATAAGGTTAAAAATAGATCAGATGTGAAATTCACACAAATAAACAGCACAGTTTGGAGTTTTTATTGTTATAAAAAACCTTAAATTTGTTTCTAAAAACCAAATTTACAAATATTATCTGGACATCAGGAATGTTTTTTTTTTTGCTTTTGCTTTGTTTGTATGTTGCTTTTGCTGCAATAAGCGAAATAAATAATACTCCTATCTACTCATCACCTGATCCCACTCTTTGAAATGCATTTTTTTAATTAAATATTTATTTCAACTTCCTTATCTCCTCACTTTATATGTAATTAGTTGCCTCAATACACTTTGAAGTAACTATTTAGATATGGTGTATCAATATCCATATTGTATATAAATGCTCATAATGTATATGGTATTTTTTTCAAGGTTACTCATCTACACTATACACATCTATTATTGTATTTTGTTTTGCTGCTGTGACACTTCCATTTCCCTGTTTGGGATCAATAAAGTGTTTCTTATCTTATCTTATCTTATGTTAAACCAAATTATTTCCTCTAGGACACCAGAATCAGGAAGTCACTTCTTTTCACAATCCTGATTGGGCTTTTTCTATTAAGTTTTTATAGTTTGTGATGTTTCAGTACGTTGCAAAACGTGTTAAAAGCTTATATATAAAACTTACTGCAGTTTTTCTCATCTGCTCCGTTGTCACATTCAGCTCTGCCGTCACAGTGCCAGCCTCCTGGTATACACTGGTTGGTGGGCGGGCCGCAGTTGTACTCTGACTCCAGACATGTTTTGGATGCTGAGGACGGAAATAGGAAGTATGACTCAAATGATCTCATGATAAGGCCTGTGACTACAGTATAAAACTGAACAATCATTTACGTACGGAAACTACAGTTGCACAGTGGATTCATTGTTGTGTTTCTGCTTCACATGACCTTATGTTATGAGCAGGTCAAGATGACAATTCTGGGTTTGATTTCTTTCATATTTTGCATTAATTAGTGTTACAATTAGTTGATTAACCTATTAGTACATTGACAGAAAATGTCATAAATCAATTCTGAAAATTGATTAATTTTTTTCTTTGTCATATATGATAGCAAATAGAAAATATTTACTTTTTGAATTGTTGGTCAGATAAAACAAGCAATTTAAAGACATCACCTTGGCCTCTGGGAAATTGTAATAGGCATTTTCACTACTTTTTTTTATATTATTATAGACAAAACGATTGATGAAGATAATCAATGGCAGATCTATGGTTGCAGTCCTATACACATGTATTCATGTTTTCTTTATTTTCGTCACATGTCTCACCGCAGGTTGCAGGGAGTTCATCTGTTCCATCACCACAGTCGTCGGTTCCATCACAAGTCCACTTGCGGGTGATGCACCTCTCGTTTCCACACTTAAACTGAATGGGGCTGCATATGTAGGCTGCATCTGTGGGTGATGAAAACAGTGTGAGTTCAGTGTGACACATTATCAGCATTTACTGCGACAATTTACACTTTGCTGCTCGTGAGCACCTCGTAGTAACGTGAGCTTGTGTCAACACAAAAAAAAACTGGTATCGCTGTGAGGTTAACATTTAACTGAAAATTACACACAGGATAAAAAATGACCATTGAAGGCCACTGGCATTCAGATAACTGACAAGCCACACCTTTTACTCTTTGCTTAACTCAGAGGAGGTTAAGATAACAACACTGTGTGGTTCCCTGACTCATGTTAGAACAAGATATGAAGTAATATGACTTTATTGTGAAGTATTTGGACAGACGAGGCCCTTCCTTTGCAGGTACACAAAATTAGTATTCCTATCTTTCTTTATTTTCCCATGACACACACATGTATGGAGACAAGTGTCACGGAAATAGTAATAAAGCATTTAATTAATTGATAAGTAATTGTACAATAAAAATAGGCATTAGTCAATTTGTTTAATGTTGTTGGATTTTACACGTTTCCGTTGTAAATTATTTTTATATACAGTATTTCCTCTTTTTATTGCCCATTAAAATATTGAATAATAAATAACTTCGTGAATAAGTCTATTTATTTATAGATTATTTAATTAATTTGTAAACAAATGTATTCATGCCTATTTTTATTGTACACTTAGTTATTAATTCATGAAATGTTTGATTGCTATTTCTGTCAATCATACCCACAAACCAATTCAACTTCCCTTTATTTCACTTCAGTTTTTGGACATTAAAGTCCATATTTTATTAGAATAAAAAAAAAAGATAAAATAAAAGATGGAGAGGAGAGAAAAAATAAGAAGAGGAAAAAGAGAGCATAAATAAGAGGAAGAAACAGACTAAACGATATTTATTAGCTGTACAAAAAAGTGTTTCATTTTATGTTGCAGCTTTGCATCTTAGCATCTCCTACAGGTGTGCACTCAGGTGTAGCAACTATTAATAATGAAAGTATTATTAGTCATGAAAAGCAGGTGTAACCCAACTACACACCTGCTTGTTACTCTGATGTTTGGACACATTTATTTCAGGTATGGAACAGGACTCACACCTCTTTTTGTCACGTAAGTGGCAGTAGCTTCACTGCTCAGTTTTAAAGTTTGAAGTGGTAAGACCTTAGGTTGACCCCGGTTTATTTCGGGCTCAGAGTTCTTACCCCGAAACGATCACACTTCAATGAAAGCAAAGAGGGCATCAACATCAAGGCACATGTGAAACCAACAAGTCCATTCACACTCATACGAGTGTCTTCCTCCATCACCTCAGCACAGCCAGTCTCTCCTGTGACCTGGAGGCTGGGGACATGACAGACTATCCCTTTAAGACAATAGCATGGGAGGAGTTGAACAATCACACCACCAGTTGCTGATTGGTACATTCCTCATAACAGCATCATCACGGTGACCCACAGGCCGAGGCGGAGGCTCTAAACACAAAGAACTTGAGGGTTTCAATGAGTGATGACAGTTTAGAAAGAGACATTGCAGGTCTGATGGATTACGATAGAGTGGTGATTCAGGAAATTGTAAAATAAGGAGAGGATGCTTTCTCAATACTGGACTTGCCACCAAGAGTCCCCTCCCTCCTGATTTGTAAATGTAAAAACAGAAGTGTGAAGTCGACTCTCATCCTTCGTTATTCTTGGGAACATTAAGTCAATTTGGGGTTTCACTGATTATGGGAAAAACTGTGGCTGATTTTGAGAGGCTTTCCTGTGCACCCGATACACTCATGCTTTCAGGGGAACACACACACACGGCGGCGAGGCCAAGCGGGCAGCCAGCGTGGATTCCAGGAACAGAGTTTCCAAAGCACGCTCCAGCTGTTGCTGAAGATACGCGGTGACACATGTTACTGTACAACGAAAAAAAGTTTCCCTGCAACTCTTGCTCACTTTCGCTTCTTGAGAATCGTTCATTCATTCCAGTTGCAGGAGAAGAGGAAGTAAAAAGGGGTCAAACGCTGATCTCCAAACTCCTGACCCTGTCTCTGAGGGGGGAGACTGTTAAATATACAGGCCCGTGTTTTCATTTTCCACTGCTAATCTTCCCTTCCGCCTCCACATGTGGGTCACGAGCCTCCCAAGGATACTGTTCAGCAAGAGGAGGAGAGGAGGTTTCCTTTAATTCTTTACAGGACGTCTTTTCTGCGGTGAAAAGTTCAGGTTCAGTTTGGCTAATGAAGAATGTGTTCACTGTTTTGTCCTAAGCATCTTTTGTCCAGACTGGACTTGTTTACCTGTTTGAACAGTATCTGAAGCAGAGTGCATCAATTGCTTCTGCAGAGAAACGACAGCGTTCAGGTGCTATTTATAGCCACAGTGTGAACCCGACAATCAGCAAAGCGCCCAGTCATAACACCACCATGTAAGGCCATTCGAGTACCACCTCACACACGCATACCAGGCTGCTACGATTCCCTTCAAAACATATGAAAACTCATACTTGTTTGACAGCAGAAACTGGTCCAATGAATTTCAGGCAGATACTCACAAGAGGTTAGACAAGTCGTCATCACAACGCTGCATGACAACAATCCCCCTTTGTGACTATACATGTGACTTTGTCCACTAACAATGCATTCCTGTCATTTTATGGCACATGCATGCAGTACACACACACACCAAAAACCTTCACAAAGAGGTGTGTTTATTGACTCAAACATACACCCTAAAGTTAATAAATAACCACGATGCATGTGCATCAGGAGACAACCACTGGATCTGGGTTTATACTGGTTCAGTAATCTACTGAAGCTGTATTTCATAAATTAAGATGAATTCACAGAGGTCACTGGGTAATGAATTAATACTGCTGTACAGTAAATTAAGTTTGATTCCCACATGCCTATCCGAACCTATCCGATCATCTTAGTTAAAGCCTTTGGACCGTTAGTGCCACACTTCAAATTTAAGACTTTATAATGAGGTCATCGTCTGCAGGCGTATCAAACTGCTGCACATTTCCTCTGTAGTTTGACTTGATGTCGGTATCTTTCCCCTGCAGACTTCAGTGAAACACCAGCCCTCTAATTGCCACAGAGGTATTTCTAAATGATTGATAGATGAAAGTGTTTGTGAGTCACCGCCGTCTAGAAGTTTAGTCTCCCATGTGGAAAAAAAAAAACCCCGGCGGTTTTTTAAAACTTGTCTTTACTACAGCGCACGGCTCTGCCTCATTTCAGGAGTATGCTAAACACAAAGCGAATACATTAAACAAACCAGAGCCGACCTTTAAACAAAGAAAGCACACATGAATATTCCCCTATAACACACACATACACACACACACACACACACACACCACTAGATCTGATGACTGGCAGTGAGCTCCATGAACTGGAAAGAAACTTTAGTTTTAATCTGAAAAGCTCTTGTAGGAGAGTTGAGATTATCGGAGGATTACGAGCTGGCAGAATGGGGCTGAAGCCAGATTCATTCTCAGCATATTTATGGCCTTAAAGTGCATTAAGTTCACTCCTTCACCAATTGTGTTATTTGTATGAAAATAAATGGCATATTGTAATAATCCATGTGTGGCCAAACTGAATGGTGATGATGTGGAATTAAAATTAAGGAGGATTTTAATATTAATTTTAGTGCCTGTCAATGCAGTATTAATACTTCATATGTATAACTCACCACTTCTTAATGTGGGTCATATGTTATAGCCTATAATATACTATATTTATCTCAGAGAAGCCAAAAACATATTTTTTTCTTAGGCTTTCTCTTGACTTTATTTATTTTCCCTCTTCAACAGGGTTGTACTCTTAATTCTGCTTGTTAGGGCCCATCGGTCCCTGGCACTGAAAGTTGCAAGGAACCTATTATTTTTGTAGGGATTATTATTTTCCTTATTATTTTCCTGCTACGTAATCACATCTTTCAGTGGTTTGGGATGCTCGAAAATTCATGAAAATTGGCACACAAGTCAGAGCTGGCAAAAATGGCAAATTACTGCATCGATTGGAATCGGGCGTGGCCATTCAGCTCCACGTCGCCCGCAAACGCACGCCAGAGTTTGGATAAAGCTTCCTTCGATGTTCACGCAATTTGGTGGGATCATTGCTCTCATCTTGAAGAACATATTTTACACAACATATTTTCACCAGGCAGGAAGTCAGACATTTTGGATTTTGTGTTAATTTTCTTAAGGATGTACAAAAACTCACGAAACAATGCACCCATGTTCAAACTAGTAATTATTATGATTTGATGACACAATTGAGCTTGGGTGTGGCACGACAGCTCTATAGCGCCTCCAATTAATTTTAGCATTTGAACGCATATTTGACGCCCTTGGGATATTTGAAATCTCACCAAACTTGGCGCACGCATCAAAACGTGAAGAGTGCCAGAGTATACAGTGATTGGATTCATGTGTGTTTAGCAGGGCTCCATAGCGCCCTGTAATGTGTTGAAGGCCTTAGTTTGAATTCTGTGCGTTATTCATGTATTTTATGGAAACCTAAAAAGTTTATCAGATTCTTTTTCAAATTTAGTTGTTATAACCCTCCGACTAATGTGGCGCTAAATTGCGAAGGAATAATCGATACCTTGAATGATGTCATAGCTCATGTGACAATACGCCATTTTTTTGGGCACTTTTACTTTTAAAACTCCTGCTAGAGGATTCAACAGATCCATCTTACAACTGGTCAGCAGAACCTCAAGACCATCAAAATGCCAAATTGCGAAGCTGTTTTGTTTTCGTGTAACTCCGTTGGCCAGTCAGGCAATTTGAATGTTTCACCGTGACACAGAAAGCGGTTGTATAACCTGACTTTACATTGTCTAATTTGTACTGGATTTCACATGCTTGATTAGAGTCCAGACCTGAAGACATTTGTTTCCAAGTACCATATAAATAAAGTTTGCCTGCTTATAAACCTGCTGGGTTTTTTTTTTGCTTCAGAGTGGAAAGTGCATTATGTATATACAGTATATATATGGTGTCTTATAAGTGGGCTTTTATGTAGCCTACAATATGACGCTCAAAATACTAATTAATTTAATCCATATCTGTATAACCCTTAGAAGCTATTTGAATAACGTGCTACTGTATGTGTGGTATTACTTCTGAAGTTGAGCAGGGGAGAGGTTACACATAGAGTCTTTGGATAAATCTTGTACAGCTAAAAAGGGGAAAAAATGCAGATTTTCCATCATCCCATTTCCTCCAGCGTGCTGCAGGGAGGAGGATGCATACTGTATAAACGCTGCTGTTTTTAACCGCACCCTTTCTCGTTGACAACCGCCTGTTTCTGCGTTGGCTCCGCCCACCTTGAAACTTGAACCGAGCCGGCAGCGCAGACGGACGTGATTGGCTGTTCGGTTGCATTCTAGAACGGAACGAACCAATCAGAGCGCGGTGCGTATATTCCATTCATTCACGCCGAAATTGTAAACCACAGTGTTTCTTCTTCTTATTATCATCATTACATTCACAATTATTGCATTTATAGGATCTATTTTCAAGTAAAATTCAGAATGAATCAAGTGTTTCTTATCTCAAAGTAACTCACCGGTCATATTTTCATCGCAAGAGCTCATCATGGAGACATTTAAATTTGTATAATAGACCCATACAAACAACTCAAATGATGACAAAAAATATTTCTTGCAAGGCATAAATATTGTTGAACATGCTTGATATTAATACGTGCAACCAGAATGAATCAGCCTCGCCACCTTTGAAACATCCCTCTGTGTGTGGTAAGAAAAGGTACTTTCCAAGAAATGTCTTTCTTACCTGCTGGAAGCGAAAAATGAATCAGCATCAGCAAACACCAACATGTGGACACCGGAACGAGTCCCCTCCGCATCCCAAACATTGTCCTGTCTTCCTTAATGTGTCCTTCTTTGACCCGCAAAAGAAGAAGAGTCAAGTTGAGCTGTGATGATTGCAGATATGGATGGAGGAGCAGATGGGCGAGTTCACAGCAGAGGTCTGTGCGTAAAAAGGCTCTGGATGAGATGGAGAGGCGGCAGGCAGCAGAGTCAGAGAGGCTGTGCGTAAAAGGAGAGTGGTAGCAAAATATTATGGGGTCCGAGTAACATCTGATGAGTTTCTATGAGGCTGACAGGAGGGCGGAGACAGAGCAGTGGTGTGATGTTGGAAAGTGTACGTGGGCACCGCCAGGAGGAGGAGCCACAATGTTGCTGTATCACTTTGTGTGTGTGTGTGTGTGTGTGTGTGTGTGTGTGTGTGTGTAAGAGTGGAGAATGGATGAGAGGAAGTGGTGAAACAGACAGAACTAACAAAGGCAGTTCACATCTTGCTAGACATTCAGTGATGATATATCAGTCTCTATGAGAAGAATAGAATAGAATAGAATAGAAAGCTTTATTGTCATTGTATTAAATACAACGACATCTGAACTGTAATGAAGTCAAGATCACTAAAATACTGCAGAATGGATGTTACTAGCCATAGGGTTACTGAATATGCATTTATGTTTCTAAAGACAAAAATATTTGCAGTAATTATCAAATGAACACTTGAAACATTTATTCCTTTTCTGTTAGAATATAATAGAATAGAAAGCTTTATTGTCATTATTGTCATTGTATTAAATACAACAAGATTCACAGTTGCCACTTCTGGTCAGTGCTTTAAAACAAATACTTGACAAGACTAAACGAGGCAGATAAAACATATAACAGATAAAACACACACAGTTATAAAGTAAATAAAACAGGTAAAGTAGATGTATAAAATATAAAAATAGATGTAATGTAAACAGAGGTAATTACACTTGTAAAATAGGTAGGGTAGATGTAATAAATAAAATGTAAACACAGTTGCACTTGAGGTGTATATTGCATCAAGGATATATTGCCCAGATAAATGTATTCACATTCAGTGTATTAATATGAAACAGCTTACTGATGTCACAGAAGAAACTAAATGTCATAAAACCACAGTCACATCACTGTAAAGATTTAACATTAGAAAAGGGAGAAGAAAGAAACCCTGTGTTTATATGAAAACCACATGTGAGCATGTGCTCACACATGGGGGGGTCGGTGGGTGGGATGCATCCCAAGTCTCTTAAATTGCATTCATGTTTCTTCACTTACGCTGTTTCCTTGGAAATGACGCAAGTGAGGGAAATGTGGATACAAATGTAAGAGACTTGGGATGCAACCGGAGAGTAGCTGCAGGGGTTTGTGGGTAAACTAAAGTGTGATACATACTGTAGAACTGTTTCCCACAGAGATGAGGTTGAGGCAAATCTTTCCCAACATGCTGCCTGGTGGTTCACATACACAGAGAAACTCTACCCACAACATTTTATACAGAGTTTAGTTTGCCCATGTGCTCAAATTTCTAGCTTAAAAAAGGAGAACTGGATTTTGTCACCCATCACTTACATATATTAAAAAATCTATTAGGAAGGCATCTTTTATCAGCCGGTATGAACAGGAGAAGTGATTATAACAATCAAGAACTGTTTCAATGTACATACAGGCTTGTGGAAATTGTCAATATTTTGAAGGAAAAGCCAAATGCAGCACATAAATCTACATATTTTAAGGATTTATGGATTACTCCTTCTTAAATACAACCAGTCAAAAAGTCAGCAGCTCTGTTCACTGGAATATGAGACAGAAAAATCAAATGATCTGAACTGGAAAGTCAGACATATGCTGCTGTAGCATCATACATTAGTACTGAACAGGACCTATTGAGCATTCAAATGTCAGGTTAATGTGTATCTACAGCCACTGCATTGTGTTCCTCCTCAAAAGCAAACAGAACATTTGCAAAACAAAACATCACCATTAGTAATGATGCAAAACGGCTGGAAAGACGATACCTGTACTGTAATTTTAGTAGCTCAGTCATATTTTCCAAGGAAGTAATATTTACTGGGAGAAAGTTTACTACGTCACCTCTTATCACTCCCAATCCTAAAAGATAAATGGAGAATCTAGCTCCAAAAGAGTCTTATCTCAAAAAAGTGATTCAAAGTTTCCCCCCCAGTTTTCTTCATGCATTAATCAGACTGTTTTACATGCAGAGTTCAGTTTCATGATAACAACACTGGGTTTTTTTTCACTTCACAGATTCGAGTAGTGAAGCCTCGGTGTTGAATGGATCGATGGTTTTAATCAGTTTGTGATGCAGCGTCTGTGAAGTGGAGACGGTTTTGGATGCCACCGTAATATTTAGGAGGTGAATCAGACTGAGAAGTTGTTTCCATGAGGGGATTGTGTGTGTGTGTGTGTGTGTGTGTGTGGTAGAGAGGGGGAGGACCTTCGCCTGGCTCCTGGTTGAAGCAGGGAATGAGCTGTGGGAGGTATTCCTGGAATGTCGTAAAAGCGGCTGGATTACATATTCTGCTACACCCATCCTCAGCGTCACGCGGAGACTACTTTGTGTGTGTGCGTGTGTGTGCGTGAGCGCGTGCAAAGTGTGTTTCCTGTCACATGTACACAATTTAGTATGAACATCAACCTCTCTGACTTCCGAAGAAGAAGACAGTAACAAGTGAGTTATATTGAGCGACTACATCAGTGTAAAAAAATCCCCTCAATCAGAGACTCATAAAAAGAAACAACAGGCCAGAGTTGACATTTTGAAGACCCATGATTTAATCTGACAGCAGCAATATGTTTTTTTTTTTACGATACTGGTCATGAATCCTGTTCTTTGAAAGTTATTTGGAAAATACTGCATAAGCACAAAATATGCATGCATGCAAATACAAAATAAATTAGTTTTGCTTAGTTAGCAAAAATCTTACTAATCTTAATGTTATTCTTTTGCACATCCAACACAATTTCTTTGTTGCTCCTATCTATGTCAAGGAGTGTGTGTGCTGCATTTTGGCCTGTCCTATAGCACAGATTGGTAGCCTGCTAATCACACTCAATTGAATTTAGTTTAAGGTCATTCTTATTCATTATTACACTTCCAGCTTTCAAAAAGCCTACGATTTACCATTACTGTCACATATTTACAAAGTACAACCTTTTGACCTTTGATAATTTTGTCTATCTTGCAAACTCCTGTACATCCATAATCTTGCTCCTCCCCCGATCAGTTTCTCCATTAGAGTTGCACACTTTTATAACAATACCCAGCACTATCAGACAATGCTCTACTCTCTCTAGAAGTCATGTCTGAAACATCACCAATCAAGTGACCATTAACCAAAAAAGTCCTTAACATTGAGTATTTTATCTCTTTTTTGGGAGATGCAATGTTTTTAAATGGAAAGTGCTTTTAGTGTTATATGATGCAATATTTATTCTCTGTCTCTGTCTGAATTTTAACACTTGCCATAACTCTTCTATGGATTTTTCTGCCCAGAGACTGCTGATGAAATTTAGCTATCCTGCTGACTCAGGGACAGTCAATGATTGTCTATTGTCCCTGTAAAATAAACAAATAAATAAATATAATAAATTCAGTTGTTAGTAAAAAAAAAAAAGAAAAAGGGGGTTCTTTCTCAAATATTCCTCTCTGGGAGCATCTCAACAGAAAGTCAGCAGTGCAGAAAACATGAAACATAAAGTTAAATAAGGACCACATATACAGTATAAATCCATGTTGGTCTCCTCAAATTCATCCAGGCAGAACTTCATAGAGCCTTGACTTCTTATCATACACATGATATCATACACTTGTCTCTATATCAAACAGAGAACAGACACAGAGTATATACTGAACACTACTTTATCTGAATGTGAAAGTCATGTCCAGTGTCTCAAGGCCAACAGATTTGATAAGTCTAAACACACGCACACTTTTCATGGAAGCCTGAGTGTGTCTTTATGTCTGCGCTGTGTGACGTTTTAACAACTCAAGGCCTTTTTTACGTATACGTCTAAACATTTGTATTTCTAAGCCTGTGCGTCGTGGGACAATTACACTTAAATTAAGCATACAAGCTTGTGAGATAAACCAGCTTTTGTTTCCTCTGTAAAAATTTATCTGCTGCCTAAAAATACAGCAAAAGATTAACTTCCTTTAAAAGATCCTTTATTGAATCTATAAACTGTAGTCTGTTGCTTTTTATTGACTTTACTGACACGTATGACTGAAACACAGAAGTATGAGGGTCATTATGAAGCTAGTAAAGGGAACTGTTCATGGACTTGTTTGAACAATAAAATAGATTTTGTAGATTTACATGAACGTTACTCCTTTAGTTTGGATCATCAGAGTGGAGCTTTTAGACAGTTATCCACCTTATCGGCAAAGCTCAGGATGTTATATGTGAATATATAAACTCTTGTGTTGAAGATGTGAACCCCAAACTAATATTTTTATAACTCCTGAGTAGTTTTAGTGAAACCCTGAGTCTGCTGCCTCTTGTGTGTGTGCCCTCCCCCCCAGACAGATGCTAACAGCTGGTTTTGAGTTGCTGATGGGATCCAGGAGTTCCTAGAAATCAGGAAACCGAGTGCGCCCCCCTCGCCCTCTTCTCTGTAGGGAGCAAACGCTTCGACCCCCAACATAGACCTAACTGTCGGGGTTCTGTTTAAAACCACACGCTTTCCCACATCTAGACAAGTGCCAAGTTCCCTCCTCCTAACGGACGCTGTACGCTCAACATGTTTCTCTCAGTGCCAGCCAACCAGCTTACAAAATAAACATAAATACGAGGGGTCTAGCAAGGTTGTTTATGTCCCCTTGATAAAAAGCTTCTGTATTCATTTTATTTGCATGACCTTACTGAGAAGTGAGTCAAGGTTTTATGTTGATTTTATATTTTATGTTATGTTGGAAACTTTGGCCATGTTGGGAATAAGGTCATGTTGGGCCAAAGCAACACCTAAATTCCCAGGAAATGCTTTTACATTGAAAAGTTTTTGAATTCAGGGACATTTTGGAGCAGAGTTTTAGCAGTAAATACACAGGGTTTAATTCAAAAGGTTGTCCTGCTTCATGAGGCAGCAGCGAAATGACAGATTGACTCGTGTTTGTATGAGACCTCCTCCTAGTGGTCAAACAGATGCATTACATCTGTCAGATTTAATGATAGAAGTTTGAGGTGTTTTAAGGCTGTAACAGGCACATTGGAGCAAATATGATAAAAGTTATTTTTATAAAACGGTCACTATATCCTGACAGTAGTGCATGAGACAGGTAATCTGAAAAAAATAACGTTCCTCTGTGTCCTCCGGTGCTCCTAATGGCATCTGCAAAATTTCACAGACCGGAGGAAAACAACCAATCAGAGCCGAGCTGGAGTCCTGCCATCTCTGAGCAGCTGTCAATCACTCACAACCTCCAACTAAACAATCAAACTAAGCAGCGCTGATCAAATATGAATCAATATTCTGTTACTGTGATGCCTATTTCTCACCTCAAATGTTTTCAGAAAAAATCTTGTAGTGTACTGTTTAGCTCTAAAATGATAAAAAAAAGTTTGTGACCCGGCAGCCATGTGGAGATAAGTTGAGGAAACACCAAGCACGCCCACCAGCCGGAGCAATCTCTGTCATTTTACAGCAAAACAGTACACAACAAGATGTTTCTGAAAACATATTGTAGAGACAGATCAGCTCTGATTGGTTGTTTTCCTCTGTCTGTGAAATCTTGCAGATGCCATTAGGAGCACCGGCGGATACAGACAAACATGATTTTCTTTCCAGATTACCTGTCTCATACACTACTGTCAGGATATAGTGACCGTTTCAACTTATTTTCATCATATTTGCTCAAAGTTACCAACTTGAGCTTTAAGGTTTATTGGGCCCGAAATGTAAAGCCCAGTCCGCTATAAGGCTTTTTTATTGTCCTCAAAAGATCAAAAACAAATCTGATGAGAGTGAATGTCACTGCAGCAGTGCTTTTAGTAATCAGAGGATTTAGATCGTCTCCAATATGACGTTTTTCATCACTGATGACTAAAGCCTCTAAAATCATCAAAACCTTTCCTTTTTCCTCATTTAATTCCAGCTATTAGGAATATAGCAAATACATCCAAATTCATCTGGATTAGTAAAATACATCACATGAGGACTGCAACTAACAGTTATTTTCTTTATTGATTAATCTGCTGATTATTTCTTGATCGTATAAAATGTCAGAAAATGCTGATCAATAGGGCCGTCCCGAATACCATTTTTTGGGCTTCGAAGCTTCGGTGAGAAATATTCGAAGGTATACAAAACTTTGCATCTGCCTCGTTTCAGTGCCGCTGCCGCACTACTGATCACACACGCACCTACACACAACAATCCGTCAGAGAATAACTAATAATAATGAATGTTGAATATGAATAATGTTGTGGGATTAGTCCTTATTTCATGGGCTATTTTGGGATTTATACATTAATATTATATACTTATATAAAAAAACAACCAAATAACGAAGCATTCGAATACTGATTTGGAAGTCGATTACTAAAACTCAAAGATATTCAGTTTACTGTCATTCAAGACAGCAAATTAGCATATTATGGATGCTAGAACCAGCAAATGTTTGGCATTTTTGCTTAAAAAAGTGACTCAAACCATCAAAATAGCTGCGGATTAATTTTCTGTCGTCTCAATTATTTCAGCGCTACATGACACAAACGACAACATTCGCTTTTACTGTGATTTATTGTTACGTTTTGAGTTCCAGCGACGATGACCACAACACAACACAGACAGATCCCAATAATTCAGTGGAGAAAACGTTGATGCTTTGGTTTTATGTTGTTCACTCTACCATAATGAAAAAAAGTACAGTACTGAACTTGCGAGCTGTACACACGTGCATTGACATTATACTCTAAAAAATACTCTATACAGCAGTATATCCAACACCGTGCAGCCATGAGGCATTCACAAGCAGAGAGGAGCCGCCGTCCCTCTGGTCCTTTGTCTTAAAAACAAAAACATAAAAAGTGCCAAAAGTACATCGAACAGATCAGAAATCCTAAAACCACCACACTACAACTGAAGGAGAAGCAAATAAAAATACAGTACTCATTGATGAATTACGACCTCATGATTCTTTAAGTCTACAATCAACAGTTATAAGTGCTTATATTGGAAGTGTAACAGCAGCAAGGTTGTTTTTATACTGTACTTTATATACAGTGACCTGGACTCAACTCCATTAAACCTCAGTCAGCTGTGGCGAAAGAGCTTCTGAGAAGTCTGGAAACACCCTGCACCCACAACGGGCTGGATTCACAACTCATACAGTGAGCACCGGTCACAAAAATGTGATGTGCACACACTTCGGTAATCACAGTGGCTCCGCAGTGGCTGACTGTCGTTACAACACACATCGCCACAGCGAAGCAGAGGTGAAACATCAGGTTTGTAATATGTCCAGGTAAGGTAAGGTAGTAGCTCTGTCTGAAAACATTTTCTGTTTACATTCAATGTTGTTTACTTCACTATACTGGTTCCTGCCAGTTCTAACCCCTCAGGTTAGCTAAGGACTCATGTTGATCACGATTTAGTCCAAAACAATTAGAAAATCTGGATAAATATAGACGTCATAGGAAATAAAATGTCTTGTTATGTCAGAGTTTATCTAACTGAACCTTTATTCCTCTTAAAGACTGATTGGGTTAGTTGTAATGACAACACTTTTAGTCCCCCTATTTAGCATTTATAAGCAGTATATAAACACTTAATAAGTGGTTTATAACACACTACAATAAGGCAGATATAAGCATTTATTAATGTATTTGTCAACAGCTATAACTCCTCCTGTGGTCACCCATAAGTGGAGGCTGGTTTATAAACAGATTATGAACTACAACATAGTAAAACAACAATATAAAATATGTCTTCATAGGAGAATTACAATTACTGTACATTAATAAACACAAAGCTGCGTAGAACTACATTATAGTAGGTTATCAACCTTGTTTTAAATGTTTATATACTGCTTATAAATGGTAAATAGGGGGATTTAAAAGAAAATGTTACTGTTGTAATTGTTGCCATTCAGAAATGTGAAATTATAAATGGCTTCAGGGTATTTGCAGTATATTTTCTAAGTCAAGCTGACTCTCTGTAGTGTTTTAACACCTGTACACTGACAACATTCATTAGAACTGATCAACAACTCTCCTGAAAATGCACACAAAGATAAAAAGCTGTTGAGATACATTTTCAGACTGAGCCTCAGCAGAGAAACAGAAATAAGTTTAATGCAGCGATGTGCATAGTCCAATTAATGTGTGTGTTTTATGATATGACGGTATTGCAAACGTCTCCTGCTATTTGAGTCCTTTGACATTTGATTGAGGGTGGATAGAGTTGACAGAGGCATGTTTTATTTACTGTAAATGCAGCGCTCGCGTTGGTGGAATATCCCTTTATGCCCCGTTCTCTCCGACATTACAGAACAGTTCAGGACTCCTCGTCAGTGGCACTGGGCGAACGCTCCTGGAGGAGAGATAGAAGAGAAAACTAGAAAACGTCTATAATATTTTTTTAACCTGAAGCCCCATCTAAAAGAAAAATAAACCTGATAAGACTTTGATCATTTGATGACCATCTGATATTTTGCAGGTTTGAGCTGCTGCTGCTGTATGATGTCAGCTGTCTGCTGAGATCAAGCAGGTAGAAACATCATGACTGAGCCGAGAACGGAAAAGAAGTCTTCACCTGCGCAGATCCATCATTCATTCCCTACTCTAATACTCATTTTTAAAAATATTCTCACTCTCTGAAGGAATAATATATCACTGTAAACAAAACAACAGTGCACATGACTATGTAGGTAGTTCACCTTTGTTTGGACTAGTGCTGGGCAAGAAATACAATTTTATTTTCAAATATGATTTTGGCTTCCAGTGATTATGAAAACAAGATAATTGAGAATCGACTTCACAGCAGTGCGCTGTCGCCCTACTCGGCAGGTCAGGTACAGCCATTAGGTGTGGGAGGATCCCCACGTGGGACCTCTCCCTGGTGCTGGCTGGCCCTCGCCGGCACATTACCTCCGGCTCTAGGACAGCTTCAAAATAGCACTCCTTGCCCGGACCTCGCCGTCAGGGGTCTGAGGCGATGTCGGCAACCCTACCGACCAATCTTGAAACACGGACCCCATCTCATTTACTATGCTTTGCGGGTGTGACTTTTTTGCTGTCATCACATTTACATATATATACAACCAATTTATTATTAAATTGTTGTAAAGAGCCCAAAATTGTTCACAAGAGCACAAGATCTAGTGTAGGCTCTTCATAGATCTTGATTATAGATCATAGAGTTTGCTCTCAAGGTGCACCAGATTGATGCATCTAACTTTAAAACGTACAAACTTTTCTTTCTAAATGTATGATGTTTCCAGAGTCAACGAGTAATTGTGTTAAATCATCGTGATCTCAATATTGACCAAAATAATCGTGATTATGATTTTTGCCATAATCAAGCAGCAATTTAGACTCAAAATAGCAGCTTTTTATAGCTGTGTTGAGGTTGAACTTGTCAAAAAGCAGTTTGAATGTTAGACATATACTGGACAAAACTATGGCAGTAGTACCCAGGTTGTAAAAAAAGAAAGTATCCTTTAAAACTCAAACTGGTTCCCGTAAAGACACACACACTCAGTGAGTTACCTCTTCCTGCTCATCCTCAGAGTCGTCGTCACTAACAACAGGTTTGGCTCTGGTGCGTCCGGTTCGTCTGCTGCGTCCCTTCCCCCGATCTCCACCTTTATCCTTCCTTCCCAGACGGATCTTCACTTTCACTGAGCGAGCTGGAGACAAACACACACATAACATGTTTATGGTATAAATAAAACTAAGATTAATCTAAAGCGTGAAAAGGCATTTTAATGTCATCAAAACAATGTAACTGAAGGGAAACTAAAGTGTCTGTCTCATATGAAAAATGGTCAGCGAGAAAAAGAACATCACAAACAATGACAGTAAAACACAAATTTACTAAAAGATAACTTACATTATACAAACAACAAACAAACTAAAACAGTCCTCTGCTGCCCTCTTCACACGGACATGCTTACATTCAGACTCCGATCCTTCCTCCAGCTCTTCTTCCTCTTCCTCACTGTCCTCCCCCTCACTTTCCTCCTCCTTCTCGATCTTCTGCCTCAAACTGGTAAACACTGACTGGAGGACGATGGAGTCCTCATAGATCTGCTCACATGGTGAAAAACGTGGTAGAAAACAACTGTTTATTATCAGCATCATGCACATACAGGTAACACGACCCTTTTAGTCCACAATTCACAATCACAAAAAAGTCGTCTGCCATGCATGATAAAGGCGTCTGCTGGGCCGGGCCAATCAGCAACAAGATGCATAATTTCTCCAGTGACGTAGCAGTTATAGCTTTATTACTGACCTTTATTTAAAGGTACAGTGTGTATGATTTGACGACATCTAGAGGTGTGGCTGCAGATTGCAACCAACTGAGTGCCCCTCTGCTCACTCCTCCCTTTCTAAGACTGCGGTAACGTAAGCTGAAGAGTGCAAAACTGTGGTAACGCTGTTCGCCTCGCTCAGAGGCCAACCTTACCATAATAACATAGCAACGGAAGTCAGACGGCAGCTGGCGATATCACGGTTCGTCACTCTGCAGCTCACGTTACCGCAGTTTCACAAGCGTGTCGGAGAACTACGGAGGCCTTCAGGTAACGTAAAAATGTGAAAGGCTAGTGCCAGTGCCACTGTAGAAACATGGCAGACTCCGTGAAGAGGACCCGCTCGCTATGTAGATATGAAGGGTTCATTCTAAAGTTACGAAAACACAGCGATTCTTAGTTTCAGGTGATTATACACTAATGAAAACATAGTTATAAATATTATATTCCATTTCTGACAATAGATCCCCTGAAATGTTCACATTATTCCTTTAAAGCTTTGTGATCAAGGCAATCAGAGGATAAATAACAAAAGAATACAGCACATTTTCATAATCAAACTTTTGGAATTTAATTATGGTGCACCAGCCGTCCAAGTTTCCTAAATACAGTATAGGACAAGTAGTGGCTGAGATACGAAAGGAAGACAAAATTAGGCATACACCAAGTGAGAGGTGTACACACTTCTCTAACTGAACAGTACACAGTAGAGACGAGGACAGTATGTGTTTTTGCTGCGTCCATGAGTGAAGACTGCACACAGTAGGTCTCACCAGTGATCCCTCCAGGTTGAAGGTCTGAGCGTTTTGGAACAGCAGCATGACGTCTCTCTCCAGGTCACCCAGACTGCGGTAGCGATGACCTCGAATCCTCTCCTACACCGAAGATACAGTGCATCACTTTGTATATAAGAGAAAGTAAAGTGTGATGCGTAACTGTTAATCTATACATTTTCTTGTTGTATGGGATCCTTTGCTGCTGCAATGACCAACTTACCCCGAGAGAATATTTTTTTCTGATCTAACCTTGATCTTCCTGAAGTCCACGGGCTTGCGGATCAGTTCGTAGTACTCTGGTAGCTCTTTTCGAGATGGCAGCTGGATGAACACCTCGCTCAGCAGACGCCCACTGGCACTGCAGGAAATTACATCATCAGGATGAGACAAAACACTCATCAACACCTGAAAGCTCCTCACGAGTGATTGAATTAATCACATCAAATTTATCTTTGTTCATATAAAGTAGTGTCTGTGTGTTTGATGCCATTTGTGTGACATCTAATGTTATAATTTATACCTGTGATGATATAATCTTAAATGTCCAATTTGGTGAGGATTGTGTCAAACTCTGAGGTTTTGGAGAGAGCAGAACAAGTGTTTGGTTTATGGAAAATGTTCTCAGGAAATGTGCGCAAGCAGTTGTGAAAACTGTTTGGTGACTTTTCTCAGTTTCTATAATTGTTCAAGGAAGTGCAACAACACTTCTCTTTTGACCTTAAGTTGGCTTGAAACAAAAAAAATTAGTTAAAAGGTCAGTAAAAATCTGTCTTTAATATCAGTTAAAAAGCACCAGAAAATGTGAGCTACCTGTCTTTATACTTGATGACGGCGTCCACGATCTTCTTCATCTTCTTTGTGAGGGGAGGGGGGTTGGGGGAGAGTTTCTCAGCGGGTGGTCGTCCCCTCTTCCTCTGCCTCTTCCCGTCTTCATCTTTGTCCCCTCGTCCTCGTCCCCCTAAGGAAGAGGAGGGACCAGGGAGATCCAGGTCGCGGTCCCGCTTCCTCTTGCGGGTCGTCTTTTTGTGGCGTACCTCCTCCTCCATCTCCTCCAGTGTTCCCTCCTCTATCGCCTGAACGGGAAACATAGACTGTGAGACCAAAATAGAAAACAAAAAAAACAGGAATCAAAACTTTACTCCAGAGAGCAAAGAAGTTGTATTTTGTGTTTAAATTTGAATTTGACAGCCCTGCCCTTTCCCCATGAGGCTAATAACCTTGAGCCACTGCTTCTCCGTCAGTGAGTCGCTGTAGTCCACCTCCTTCCGCTGCCGAGAACCTCGTCCAAACAGTTTCTCCTCCTCCTCCTCGCAGGTCAGTCGTTCAACCTCAGCGTCGTCCTTCATGATCCAAGTGGGCAGCTCGTCCTCCTCCATCAGACGAGGTTTTCGCCGCGGGTTACGGGCGTCCTCACGACGCCGGTCTAGGTCCATACGCTGAAGGAAGGAGAGGAAGAAAAAAGGGCAATAAAACAAATATGTAGGGAGAGGATTTTAAGGCTGTAGGTGAAGACTCGTATGAGCTGTAATTTATCTCCAAACACTGACCATAAACTGGTCGAACTCCTCCTCACTCCTGGCAATCATCTGGTTGACCGTCTCGTCATCTGGCACCTCATCCTCCTCCTGAACACAGCAGGCACACATTGGCGAGCAGAGCATAAGCAAGCTCTAAATGCTTTTAAATGATGTGTTTCCGGTGCACGCACGCACACACATTAATGCGAACACACACTTCCTGCCCCCAGACCTCGTCTTGCTCCTCGTGTTCGAGGATGGCCTGAAGGAAGGCCCTGCGCTCGTTGCTGGAAGACTTCTGGTCAAACATGCCAGCCTGAATAACCTTTTGGTCCACGTTCAGTTTGTACTTGGCAGCAGCCAGGATTTTCTCTTCAACACTGTTGACCGTGCAAAGACGCAGCACGCGCACCTCGTTCTGCTGACCGATACGGTGGGCTCGGTCCTGAGCCTGCAGGTCCTGGAGGAGGAAAAAGAGAGTCAGTGTAGTTCAAATGTTACTCTGTGTCTGCAGAACAACAGTTGATTTTCTATTGGTTATAGACGAGTGGGCAGAAGTCAACAAGCCGCCATTACTGAGGTGGAACCTCACTTGTAAACCCACATATAACGCTGTAGTGTTACGAAAGGATTTCACTTCTTTTGACAAGAAATCTGCCCAACTTGTTGAAAATACTAGGGCTTGACCAAAGAAATGTTAGTCAACTAACTTATACGATTTTATCGACTAATCAATGAGTCATTTAATTGACAGATCTGTGAAACTGAGTTTCTCCACAAAGAATCACGAAAAAAGAACCACTTTAAATCTTGTGTTTACCAGAGATGTGCTCACAAGTTTCTTAGAAACTACAAATACCACCTCCCGGTTGTATGCCTCCGCCAACCAGTCAAGTTGCAGTTTACAGACGGACGAATGTACAGACGGACGAATGTACGTCCGGCAACGGCTGTCGCCGGCATGGAGGCATAATAAATCATTCAGCATGTAAAAAGCATAAAAATGACAAATCAATTAAAGAAATCTTAGTCAACTAATACAAAGACGACAACGACGGGGCAGCCCTAGAAAATACAGTCATCAAATGCCATTTAAATAAAAGGTTTAATCTAAAAAACTTTAAACTTTTCAACAAATCTATTTCAGTTTTCAGTAGTATAGACTGCTAAACTCTTTTCTGGGTTGTGCTGTTATCAGCTCCAACAACAAAACACAGGCCACAAGCCTCTGCTCCATGAAATCAATTTTACTTTTTCAAATCTATGATAAATCCTGATGTTTTAATCGCATTATGAGCAACAAAGGGCCGACCGAAACCTTTAAAGACTGACAATCTGCCTTCAAACAGCCGATGGTGAACCACCGTCCAGCATATCTACTGATAGCTGGGTACTCTCTTACATTTCCCGGCTTCTACAGTATTGGTTTGGAATTTTTTTTAATTATGTTTTTCTTTTAAATACATTGCAAGAAAGCATGGAGCTTGTTGAATAAATCATAATCTAGAAACTCAAACAAACTGACTACTAGCAACCATTTATTGTCTTGTCCTAAATTCTGGATTCTGAATCTGAGGTATCTGTGCTGCTGTGTTCATGTCTGTCATTATGTGCATGGTAAGTGTCCTGCAGACACATCTTAAAGCAACTCAAAGTTGATATCAGCTTGATTTTTTTAATTAATTGGTGTCTTTTGTCAATTAAAATAAACGTGCATCACACCTGATGTGGGTTCCAGTCCGAGTCAAAAATAACCACAGTGTCGGCAGACTGCAAGTTGAGGCCGAGGCCTCCAGCTCTGGTGCTCAGGAGGAAGATAAAGAAATCTGACCCCGGTTCATTGAATGTCTTCAGTAACATGCCTCGATCCTCAGCTTTCGTAGTGCCTGAGATGTAAAGGAGGTGGGATAAGAGAAAGCACATTGCGGAAAATAAAGGAAAAAACACAGCAAGCAAAACAGGAAGGTTTTGGACAAATTCACAAACACTTCTACATTTAAACTGTCTCACCATCCAGACGCAGATACTTGAAGCTGCGATAGGCAAAGTAGTCCTCCATGATGGTCATGAGTGTGGTCATCTGACAGAAGAGCAGCACCTTGTGGTTGGTGGCTCTCAGCTTCGGCAGGATTCGATCCAACACCTCAAACTTTCCTGATGCCCGATACAGGTCAGCACTTACGTAAAGAAAATGGACTGGGTTACAACGGGTTACAGTTTGAATGTGTGTGATCTTGACCTAAAGTTGAATTAGCACTTACCCCTGGACTATCCCACCAGTGAATCCTAAATGTTCAGAGAAAGATTCCTGCAAAAGCAATCAAAAATGTACCCTGTAATTCAGTCACATGCCAAGACAAAACATGTGCCTTTATTTTGAAGCTCGTGTTGTAAAACTTCCTGCAGTATCGCCAAAAAGTCAAAAAGATCATTCACGCACACACTCACATACATCCTGACAAATCTACACAGTGAAACAAATAACTGGAGACAAAATGTTTTTGCATAACTCTCCTCAATAGTACCTCTATTTGCTGGAACATGTAAGGGTGGTTACAGATCTTCCTCAGCTGCATGATGGTGTTCATCAGCGTCTTTGTACCTCCTTTACCCTGGTAAACACAGCGAGACAAAACGTACAGCTTGTAATCACAATTTTATTCTTTCATTCAACATTCATTCAAAAAGGGTCGACCAAGGACAGTCAACCATTCTCTCTCTAGGCTTCAGTTAAACCAATAAGTATATAAATGTGAGACCCAAGGACCTACAGTAACCCTAAAGGCCTCAACACACTGGGGGGCATTTTTTTTTTTTGTGCGATTAATTCGCACGTCAATACATTTTTTTAACTGAAGTTTTTGTCATGAATACTTTTCATACAGAACAAGGTCAATTTTCTGAGCTTTCGCACCACAATCACAGGCATCAACCAATCACGTTGTGCAGAACAGGTTGAGTTGCGCTTGTATTTATAAAACTACAAGGAGGCTCTGTAGTTCGAGATTGTGTCTAGAAGTTTGAAAAACTCTGGTTAAGGTTAGGCATTGACCTCAAATGGTTAAGGTTAGGATAGGTCCTTGTGCCTTGCACGAGTTTTTGCAAGTTTTCGCAACCTGTGGGTTACCTCCTAGACACGACCGTAGTCTGAACCAAGATGGCAAACTTTATTACTCCTTTCAACCTTGACAAAGACAGCGAAGACCAGATCCACTCTTTCTGTTCTTACCTTTCACAATAAAAGCCCTGGACATACTGTATAATATTCACAGCCGAGTATTTTGCATTTTCATGTAATTTATTCATCACACCCCCCCGGTGTGTAAAGCCCTTAAGAATGAAAATATAACTTCAGCATACTCTAAACTTTTCTTTAAAGTTCTTTATGAATGTCAAATAAGCAATTCAAGTCTTTTCTGAGAGTGAAAGATTGAAAGCCAAACAACCAATCACAGTATATGTTCTAGATCTGTCACCTGTTGTCATATAAATCATCTAGTGCCACATATTATCTAGGCTATTATTTATAAAAACTATCATGTTGCCCAACTATCATTACCAGAATTGAAAAAATGTTTTACTCTGGAAAGAAAAGAGACCAAATGAGGCATATACTTTCTAAAACATAAAACAGACATAGACAATTATAGTTTGGTGTTGTTTGGTTATAATGATGTCCAAACCAAATACCCACAGAGTTAAAGTGTTTAAATGTCCTCACCTTCTTGTCCTTCTCTGATCCATCAGTGAGCAGGACCCCCTTGGCCTGCATGTGTCTGTACAGCACCCTCTGAAGAGACGACATGTCACACTTGATCACGTACTCCACCTGAAAGAGACGAGAGAGACAGATGGAATTAATGAAAGAAGTGGACAGAAAGACAGGTATATCTACCTTTACATTTACCAGCATTGCAAATAATATAGTATAAAAAAATACTAGAGAACACTAGAGGATTTGTTTCCCATCTATTAGGAGATGATCTGGACTAATATGTGCTTGTCTGTGTGCTGAAATAGGTGAAACATGCCTTCTCTGGAAGCTGTGCCTCCACTTCCTTCTTTAACCTGCGTAACAGGAAGGGGCGAAGTACTTTGTGGAGACGACGGATAATCAAGATGGTCTCCTCTTCATTCAGGTCCACCTGGAGAGTAAAAGAAGCAGACATTTGGCAAGAAAGAGTGTACCTCCTGCCTGATTCAACACTTTTTTTAAAAGGAACGTGACGTGACTATAACTGAGCCCTTATCTCCACCTTCTCTCCGGTCATGGCGAAAGGGGCGTTGAACCACTGCTCGAAGGTGATGCAGCTCTTGAAGATGGTGGGCAGGAGGAAGTTTAGCAGCGCCCAGAGCTCGGGTAGTTTGTTCTGCAGCGGCGTCCCTGTCAGCAGGACTCGCCGCGGGGCCAGGTAGTGGGTGTTCAGGACCTGGGTCAGCTTACAGTGGTGGTTCTTCATACGGTGGCCCTCGTCCACGATCATGTACTTCCAACGAATCTGGTGGCGTTGAGGTAAGGGAGAGGGAGGAGAGGAATGCATTTGGATAAAGCTGCTACTATACTGCATCACTGCATCCAAACCAAAAAGTGCTCATGAGGAAGATCTCTTTGTCCAGTCTGTCCTCATGACCCATGATGGCTCAGTCCCAAGCAGAAGCCTTGAGCCACCACATGGGGAAACTCTTTCCTGAACTATGACACCCACCTTTGAGCAGTCAGGAAGCCTATATGACTACATGAGTGCATAGCAGCATGACGGCCACAGAGGACAGTGGGAGACGCGGTATACAGGCGGTGTCAGTGTGGCAGCACCTATAGGAGAAAGCACTGACACGCAGCAGAGGGGGCGGTCAGATTGGCCAAGATACAATACTTTTAGACTTTGGGGATTTAGGGAGTGGGAGACGACAAACAAAAACACATCGAAAATGACTGCCTGGGTGTTTGTGCGTGTCCTTCTGCTTGTGTTTGTTTGTACATCCCATCTCACCTTAGCCAGTACTTGTTTATCCTTGATGATGTACTCGTACGTGGTGAGTAATACGTTAAACTTGCCACTGCGCAGTTGGGGGATGAAGGCTCTTCTGGCAGCAGGAGACCCCTGAAAGACGAAAAATGTATAATTACAAATATAAAAAAAAAAAAATCATCATCTCCTTCAATAGATCGACTTCAGCAGGTCACATATTTTACAATAAAAGCAAAAGCTACAATAGAATTAAAGGAGCAATGTATAGGATCTGGTGGTATCTAGCGGTGGCTGAAAACGTGAATGGCCCCATCTAGAGCCATTTTTGATGTGTTTGAACATGGGAAATGAGTGGTGAAGCAGGAGTTAACAGTGTTTGGTTTGTCCATTCTGGGCTACTGCTGAAACATGGCCAACTCCGCGAAGAGTACCCGTTCCCTATGTAGATATAAAAAGCTCATTCTAAGCTAACAAAAACACAACGATTCATATTTTCAGGTGATTATATACTAAAGAAAACATACTTAATATCGTATTCCATTTCTGCCAATAGATCCCTCTAAATGTAACACACAGAAACACATTCTGGCCGCAAACACCCACCTTGTAGGACACTTTCACGACTGACGGCCCCCACTTGTCAAACTCATACACCCAGTTAGAAAGAGTTCTGCCAATGAGAAACAGCTCTGTTATCATTCAATAATTTATCCTGAATAATACAAAATTCGTTATTTGTAGCATTTGTGTAAATAACTTCCCTGATGAATAAGAACAAAACATACAAGATATGTTTGCAAATATAGAGGTTATGCTGACGAGAGGGGTACAATGATGAGGTAGGGACCGTTGAGCCGTTTGTGCTCCATGAGGTACGTGATGAGGGCGATAGTCTGGATGGTTTTTCCCAGACCCATCTCATCCGCCAGGATGCCATTCAGGTTATTGTTGTAGAGGGAAACCAGCCACTCCAGACCTTTAACCTGACACACAAGGAAAGCGTTTACCTCCTTTGTCAAGTCATAAAATTAAAAAAAATATCTTTCTCTATGGCAAAGAATATCATGTAATTGATGTGATTGTGCTTGTTCACCTGATACTGTTTGAGTTGTCCATTTATTAACAAAGTGGACTGTTTGTCCACCCTCTCTGTGACAGCGTGAGCAACAGAATAGTAAGACTGGAGGCCTCGGGCGAACGCTGCACCGATATACTCGTCATCCACATCCTGTTTAGCATTTCTGCAGAGGAAACAGTTTTATTCAAACATGGCATTTGGTGGACACCTTTTGTAAATACTTTTTGAGCACATTTTGTTTTGGTGGCCCTGAGAACATAAATAGTACAAAAAAATGCATTCAAGTGTAGCGCTGCATATGTACTGACTCGATGATGTGTCGGACGTCCACCTCTGACACGTCTTCGCAGTCAGGGTCTGGGATCTTCTTCTTTTCCTCCACCTGAGTAGCCGATGGTTGAGGCTCCTCCTCTTCCTCCTGCCAGACAGCTCGTCAGTGATCGGAGCAGTGAATATGAAACTAGCTTCAAACATGTCTTTTAAAACAAACCCACCTCCTCCTCTTCCTCCTCCTCGCTGTCTTCACTGTCTGAGCGAGGAGCCACCTCGTAACTGGACAAAATACATGCATACTCAAATTAAATCTACTAACAGCCCCTGTATCTGAACATTTCAAGCATTAAAGTGAATTAAATTTTTTTTAAAAGCTGGCTTAAGGAGACAAGACTAAAAGCTTGTAGCCATACTAGCAACGCTGTGAGGCTATAACGTTCAGAGCAGACCAGGAAACATTGTTGTTATCTGAAAACGGGAAAGACTTTCCGAATAAAACTTTGCAAAATATGTATAGTTTGTCCTGAGGGTGGTGCCACAGGAAATCAAAAAGATTTACCCTCAGTACAACTCAACTTTCATCAGTTAGAGTAGTACTCCAGGGATAGTTCGGATCAGCTACCTGACAGGTAATAGGGCTGCACAATATATCATATTTTTACCGTCATCTCAATGTCAGCTTGTGCAATAAACAATATTGGTGCCTTTTGTGTTCAGTTCAATTTGTTCACTAAAACAAATTTGGAAATAATTTACTTTCATTTTTTTTGATTCAACAAGCAATTTGTTGTATTTTAGCAGCAGAAAAGCAGAACTGTGTACACTGTTTAACGCAAGTAATATTGTTATCGCGATATTCAACAACGTTATCGCATATTGCATATTTTCCTCATATCGTGCAGCCCTAGCATGTAATATTTACAGTTTAAGCCTGTTAGCATCGCAATGTTTGCATGTTAACATGAACACGAACATACAGTTAGGATGTTTTTGGCGATGGCTAAACACACTCTAGGTTTTTTGTCACTTGATGTATTCATGTTTTTTATGTATTTTTATCATGTTTATGTACTTTATTCTGTACGCCTAACCGTCTGTGTGTTCTATGTTTTAGCTGGTTGCAACACGCCTTTCCCCTCGGGGACAATACAGTTAAAGTTGTTCATACAGTTGCTAATGTTTAGCATGGGAACAGGCATACAGTTAGCATCTTTACCTTGTTATGTAGCATCAAACTAAGTTACAACTAAGGGTCAAGCCGTTTGAATGAAAAGCCATCAAGGTCAAGGGGTGATCCCAGATTTATAATTTGTCCTCTCTGGACCATGAATTTCATGGCTGTTCATCCATTGCCTAGATCCAGACTGACTGACAATGATGCACCTACAGCCACAGACACACAGTCAGTCTCACCCCGGGTTCATCTCCAGCCAGGTCTCCAGCTGTCCAGCTTTGGGAGCGTCCACTCCGGACAGGATGTTCCCGCTGTCGACATGGATGACCTTCACAGGCAGGTCACTCATCTGACTCGTCTCATCCAGAGGCTGCAGGGGAGGAAACCAGTTATCTTTTAGACTGTGCTGGTTTCAATGGGCTGGGTTTAAATGGTGGCTGATTGAAATAACGTGTCAGATAGTTAGACTGTGTATAGAAGTTAGGTTTACATTATAATAACACTGCTGCTGTTTGGCCTATTATACATCAAAGTATCAAGCAAATATCCAACTTTAGTACAGTGTATGCTGTATGAATATTATTTCTACACTTTTGTTTATTCTCTTTGGGGTTTTGTTTGCCATTACAATTGTTGTCACCTGTGATATATTATTTACTTCATTGTTTTCTGAATATACACACATGGTTGCTGTCGGCTAAGGGCAATGCCTTTTAAGTTTGGTCCCCAGTTGCAGATAGATCCATCGTTTTGAGATATGTATATAGAATATAGTGATGTTTGTTAGTGCCGCTTTGTGCACGATGAAAATCTAGTTGATCAAAACCAAAGAACAGTTTGCATTTTTTTTTTTCTTTTGCTATGACAACACTAAAAAGCAAAACATTACCCCGTGAAGCTTTGTGTGAAATGTGATCTATGCTCTGTCCAAAAGGAGGTCTCTATGGAGACCACAGAAAGCAACAAAACAAAGACTCCCAGCACTGTGAACCTGGCAAGTGTATAACAAAATCACTGACTTAACTACTTCTTCCTTACTGGAAAAGATATGGGCTGTGTCCAAAATCATTCACTACACCCTTACTCACTTTCCAGGTAGTTCTTTGTAGAGGACTAGTGAGCTCATCGGCAAAATGAAAAAACACTTTCGGACACTACTCGTGTCATTTTCTCTGCGCCGTTAATTACGTCATTGCTGCCGCGCAATTAAAAGATCAACATCTGCTGGTGGACCAACCATAATAAATACTGATATATATTTTTGTGATAAATACATATTGTAAGCTATTTTGTTGAGTTGTCTCTTAGTGAAATGCTCTTTGTGAATTTAAGTTCCCCCTGGTAGGCAGTGATGCAGCATATAGGGCTTTTATTGTGAAGGGTAAGAATGGCTGTTGTGAATGTGGCAATGAGCGTATTTTCCCAAATTAATAAATATAAAGTACTTTGTGTCCGTTTGTGTTGTGATGCTGCTCTGCTCACATTAAATATATTATTTTCGCGCCACAACTCAAATGGATTTGTCTCAATCGCGCTGCTCTCTCTCCTCTCGTTCGTCTGCCATTTTTCTTTCAGCACAATGCATGATGGTATATAGCGCTCGGTTAGTGACCATTGTTGTCCACTATTTTTTCACGATGCATTGCAGTGAATGTGGTGAATGATTTTTAGACACAACCATACAGTCATACAGTAATCTATACAAGATTAACAGTTTGTAATGACATCATTACAGCTGCTGCATCTGCTCACCTCCCCATCAGGACCCATGGCAGGAGTCTGACCCTCAGCGTTCTCCAACTGCAACACAAGAAGACTAATCACAACAGAGATCACATACAACGCTCAAAGTCCTTAATTATCACAAAGAGAGATCATGTTTTCCATACCTTCTTCTTTTTCTTCTTCTTCTTCTTTTTCTCTTTGAGGGCCTGCGCCGCTTTGTGAGCTCTGACCAGATCGGTGAGGTTGGCGACATACTCGTCAGTTTGCTGCAGCAGGTAGGCCAGACGCTTATCCTTCTTCTGGTCAATCAGTTTACGGTAGCCCTCCTCATCTTCAGCCTGGGAGGACAGACACATATATAGTGTGTGTAGGAGGGTGTGTATACTACCCAGTGTGTAATGTGCATGCTTGTGTAACTGTGTGCGTGCGGTTTCTTCTCACCATGAGCCTCCTCATCCTCTCTTTCTCAATGCGCTCATTCTCTTTCTTCTGCTCCCGCTCAGTGTTGGCATGATAGGTGGCCACTGCTTTGGTCAGTTTCTGCATTTTGCCCGTGATGGAGCGGTGGTACTCTTTGAAGTCTTTGGCGTGCTGGAGGATGCTGTTGAGGTACTCCTAAAATCAGAGTACAGAAGAAGAGAGGAGTCAATCAAAAATACCACTTTTAATCTCATCCAAGGTAACATCACGACTGTATTTGTACCTGATGTTTCTGCCTGCGTTTGCGCTCTTGCTCAATCTTCTGCTGTTTCTCCAGTTTCTCTGTGATGCGGGCCTCTCTCAGAGACTGACGCTTGCTTCGCTTGTAGGCCTTGGCGTCGAGGGCAGTCTCTAGAGCGGTGTCGCGACGCATACACACCACCACCTCTTGACGCAACTGTGGATAGACAAATATACAAACATGGGTCCATTATTAACACCACCGCACCTGAAAGCATGATGATGTTGTGAACGTTAATGGTGAAAATGTGACACTTGATGATGTAGTGCATACAGTACCTGTCTCTGGAAGTTAAGCAGCCGGAGGGCTTTGAGCTCTATAGTAGCTTTGGTACGTAAATCACCAGCCAGGGAGCCCGGCAGGTTCTCCAGTTCAGCAATACGATGAGATATACGGGCCTGTAACCTGAGGGAGTACTAAGTTGCATTTTATTATGAATAATTTATGCTTTAGCTCATGGTAATCATGTACCACTTTTTGAAAGTTTTGAACATGAAAAAATAATAAATTTAGCAAGAAACACTCTCCAGCAATGTACTGCTTTATACAGTAACCATTCAACCCGTCAGATTCAGTAATTTTCCACTCCGGAAAAAGTAAATGAGATGAGGGAAGCTGTGAATCCCCTGGCGTACCTGAACTCCCTCTCCTGCAGTATCTCCACTGGGTCGAGGCCGCAGGGTTTCTGAATGGGGGTAATGCGGTTCTGCTTGGCATGGTAAGGCATCATGGGAGTAGGCTGTGCTGGCTGGCCAGGGGACTGAGTCTGTGGAGGCATTACTGGGGAGGCAGCGGGGGGCACTGAGGGCGGGGCGGGAGAGGGCCGACCGGTGGGCTGAGGGGGGATCAGCTTCTGGGGTGCGTTGGAGGGGGCTGCTGCATTCACCATGGGACCTAGAGGGAAGTGAAGTGTGGCAATGAAGGAAAGGTCTACATTCAATGTATAAAAAATGTATTATTTTCATGAAAAAAATAAAGTTTTTAGTGTTTCCCCTATAATGAAACTGAAACCTTAAATGTTCTGCTACATAGGAAGTTATGCATTCTATGTTTAAAGTTAAACTGTGGAGTGTATGACCACTGATAGCACTATGGAGCAACGTTTTTAAGAGTGGGTCCCCATATTGTTTGTATTGTGCACACCCATGCGGGCGACCACGTACAGTACATAAAGCTGGTTTCACGCTATTCCATTGATCAACAATTGGTGGCGGTAAGGCACCAAGAAACATAGCAATGCACCAACAAAGACAGGGAAGAAGAAGACTGCCAGCAAACAAACATGGATGTAAACAATGTAGGATTTAAAATATATATATATGGATTCTTCCTCATAAATACCTGATAGTGGATGAGGTTAAGGAAGTGTCCTTCAAAATTATTCATTAATATTACCCTGTCAATCACTACATACAGAAATTACAACAAGACAAAGACCTTTGAAGATTTGATCATATCTTTAAAGACATTATTATGGGAAAATGTGGTGTTTGGTTTCTTAAAAACCCCCAAAACAATATTTTCTTATAATACATTTGATGTTTTCCTTTAATCTTTTATTCATAAATATAAATTTAACATTTCTTTTGTTGTTTTCTTGAAGGATGTTGAGCAATATGTGAAAACACTTTTTAATTTGACTAAGAAAAAGGCTATTAAATAGGCCTATATGTAGGTTTTAATATTTTTGTTTAGTGGGATATACCCCTGGCTTTTTTGTTATTGTTATACTGAATCTGAATTATGTTATTTTGTTTAATAAAGAAAGAAAGTAGAGATAAGTAGCCAACTAGTGTAAAATAACATGATGCCAGGGGTTGGTTTTCCTCCTGTCCTCCCACATTTTTTGAGTTAGCAGCCGCCACTGACATATACACACCCAGTATACAGTTTACAGTACATACAATGCGTTTTGGTAAGAAACACTGGTTGTAAACCTTTTATCAAGAAAATCTTAAATTATGACTTTAATAAAAAAGACAAAAATTGGCCTCATATATTGGCATATGAACATACTGTTCCTATCATAACTGATTATTTGTCTTACCTGGATAAGGGGTCATAACTGTAATTTATATGGACATACCAGCTCTCACTCAGCGCCTCTTCCTCCAATATCAACTGACAGGTTTCACAAGGTTTTACAGCAGCAGCACCACATACCTTCAGGCCAGGACTTGGGAGGTCCGTTTAGGTTTTGTCCCTGCATCCCAACTGGAGGCCCCGATGGGCCTGGAGGAGGCATGTTGGGACCCATCATTCCTAAAGAAACAAATATGGACAGATTCTCTTAAGACGAATGGCACATTTATAACACAAAATATAAAAAATACATTTTGAGAAGATAAATTTGGTGAACATTTTCAACTAACTACAGTATCAAGATTCAATGTTACACAGGTGCAGGTGTCTTCTATCAATTACCCATCTGACCACGGGATATAGCTTCCAGGTATTTCCCATGCATGCTCACCATGAGCTCGACTGTAGCCTGAGCCCATTGGCCCAGGCCCTTGAACTGGTCCTGCCGGTCCACCTACTGGTCCGACTCCAACTCCAGGAGCCAGACTGGGCATGGGCTGCTGCTGCTGCATCCCAGGCATCGGCCTCTTCCCTTGGACCGCCATCTGGAGGTGGTCTGGCAGGGGCTGTCCCCGGGCCAGCATCTTATAAGCCATGATCTGGGCTCTGAGTTGGTGGAGCTGGTTCTGGTTGAAAGGAGTAGGGCCACCAGGGCCACCGGGACCTCCGGGGCCTGGAGGGCCTCCAGATTCAAGGCCAGAGCCAAGGGTGGAGACACTGGGGCCCAGGCCGGGTCCAGGGCTGGGGCCTGGGCCGGAGCTACCGGGAGGGCCCGGCCGGTTATTGGGACCCAGGGTGTGTTGATCTCCGCTGGGGCCGTCTAAAGGAGCAGAGGCAGAGCCGGGACCGCCGGAGGAGGAGGAGGAAGAGGATGATGGCATCAGAGGTCCAGAGGGGGGACCATTTGAAGGGACAGGGCTGGAGTGGTCAGAGCCACCTAATGGAGAGTGGTAACCTGGAAGACAAATAGACAGTCAGATAGGTGGGTGCATACAGTAGACAATCACTCACCTGGCGTCTCTAAAGGAAAGATATCACATTATAAATCCCAGTAAAACCACAAATTGATGTTTTTACACTTCAGTATTTGTGGTTCATATTAAACAAACAAGATACAACATGTTAATCAGTGATCAATGATGCTGATGATATATATGATAATATGTAGATATAGCTTATAGCTGAAACACGTTCGTTTTTTTTGAAAGAAAGATCCTTCATCTATGAGTGCTGGTGATTTATTTCTTCTGTCCTTAACAATGGCGACCTGATACTGTTCAAGTTCAAGAAAATGTTCCCTTTGGTCCGGACCAAACGAACCGAAGTACAGGTGTGAAAGCACCCTTACTGCTTATAAATGTCATTGTGTTTGTATGTTTATTTCTGTGCATGTGCATTGAGAGCATCAGAGAGTCAAATTCCTCATATGTGTTCTCACTCACTTTGCCATTAAAACCTCAGACAAGCTCAGACAAGAAAGTGGTATCAATCTTCTCATCTAACTCTGATTTCCCAAAATGTTGTAACTATTCCTTTAACAAAAGCCTGCAGCGTAGCCAGATAACTAATGAGTCATTCTCTAACACTATTCAAATCCCGCCAGACTGTTATTTCATAATGTTTTTAACTCTGATTCACAGTGCTGAGCCCGTCTGTGTCTGTCTTGACTGTCTCCCTTCCTTATAGCAGACTGAATGCTGAGGCCAAGCTACAAAGCTGCTACCTGACTGTTGACAGTGCCTTTGTTAGATTGAGCCACTGTACTGATTTCAAGTATTTTTATATTATTAAAAAATGCTTTAAAGAGTTTGAAAACAATTACTCACAGGGTTTTTTAAATGGCTTGCGACAACAAAGACACACACTATGAGCCAACCAGACCACATGACCACACCATCAAAGATAAGTCACGCTTAAAAGAGCACAACTTGTCTTACACAATGCTGGAAAGGATGAAATTGCTTAAGATATGTCTACGTAGCGTGCCGTGCCTACCTTGTGAGTGTTGGTCTAGAGGACTGGGCGGGGGGCCCATACCGCTGTGCACGCCTTGTCTCATAGACAGGCCCTTCATCTGACTGAAGCGGCTCTCCTCACTCATGCTCTTCTCATGCATGCTCTCCATGGGCTGTGGGAGAAATAAAACAAAATTAAACCATCATCCTATGGGGAAATTATTAGGTAGTTTCAGCTGCAAACATAATATACTTCTGCTAGGGGAAAAAACTAGGGCTGTCAATTTATTAAAATATTTAATGGCAATTAATCGCATGATTGTCCATGATTAATCTCACATATTTTATCTGTTCAAAATGTACCTTAAAGGGAGATTTGTCAAGTTCTTAAAACTCTTATCAACATGGGAGTGGGCAAACATGCTTGTTTTATGCAAATGTATGTATATATTTATTATTGGAAATTAATTAACAACACAAAACAATGACAAATATTGTCCAGAAACCCTCACAGGTACTGCATTCAGCATAAAAAATATGCTCAAATCATAACGTGGCAAACTCAAGCTGTCAGTGTGTCAGTGTGCTGACTTAACTATGACTTGCCCAAAACTGCATGTGATTATCATAAAGAAGCAAGTCGGGGAGAGTCGTGGGTACCCATAGAACCCATTTTCATTCACATATCTTGAGGTCAGAGGTCAAGGGACCCCTTTGAAAATGGCCATGCCAGTTTTTCCTCTCCAAAATTTAGGAGCGTAACTTTGGAGCGTTATTTAACCTCCTTTGCGACAAGCTAGTATGACATGGTTGACACCAATGGATTCCTCAAGTTTTCTAGTTTCATATGATGCCAGTATCTTCACTCTAGCTTTAAAACGTTGCGTTATCCTGTTAACTTTCAGAGCCCTAGAAAAAACACATTCAAATAAATAATAAAAATGTAAGGCGTTGTAAGATAATAACAATTGGACACGTTATCAAGTTGATTGTGCAAAATATGGGAAAGGAGTATGAATTTTCATGTATGATTAATATGCAGCTGCAGTTATTTATAGGTATTACTAAAAAACAATAATTGCTTTCTCAAATATGGATTAGTATTATAATGTGCCAGTGTCAGCATGTGCCTATTGTAATATAGTGGAGCCATAATGGCAATTTAAAGGGAAGTTGCAGTCATGTATATAATATGCAAATCTGCCTTGTAAGTCCACAGTTGATCAAGTTTTATGTGTTTCTGTGTAACTAATGTCCATGTAGCTGATCATGTGAATGTGAGGTTTTAACTCCTTAATATGCATAAATAATGTTAAATTTGTGGGATATGGATTTAAAAATAAATTGCTGACACACCACCTGTTTCCTAAAGGACTGGAGTTAACAATGGGGGCGTGTCATGGCGTGGCGTTTGGCGTTTGTAAGTCCTTACTTTGTGCAGAGGGTGCATGCTGTCCTGGCCGTATCCAGAGGGCCCCGGCTGGGAGTGTCCTGAGGAGGGAGGGCCGGGGCTGGGGCCCATCATGCTGTGAGAGGAGCCTGGGGAGGGCCCGGGGCTGGGGCCCAGCATAGCCCCAGGGGAGGGACCCGGACCAGGGGAAGGACCTGGGCGAGGGGTTCCTCCCATGGGGGGATCTGGCGTCGACATCGCCCTGGATCTCCAGGGACCTGAGAGAAATGACACAGAGGGAGTGACAAGAGAAGAGAATAGAATAGAGACTTTATTGTCATTGTCATGGAAAACAACGAAAAACAGTTTAGCAGAACATTAAAACATTCAAATCAAAATATAGACAAATAAATGGATCATAAAGTGCAGGTGCCATGATTATGGTTCAGCAGCTAGTGTCCTCAGCCTTTGGGCGAGGGGGGCGGGAGGGGGGGGACATGGGGACATAAAGACATAAAGAGAGGACATAAACTCATAAGTCTGGCAATGCAATATGCAAAAAGTTAGTTATCTAAATTAGCAGTAATTTAGTGTTTTTTATAAGACAAAACTGTTGGAAATGTCCTGACAGTGAGGCTGCACATCTGCCTTCAACTATGCATTTCTCATAGAAGAAGTGGGTGCACAATCTTTTGCAAGAAATGGGTTAATTTCAGATCCTCACTCTCCTGCTGCGCTGCACCAAATCACCCCTGGCGCGCATCTGCAGCTGCAGGGTCTACCACTGCACTTGAACTGAACACGGGCAAATTACAGTAAATTATGCACAAGAGCCCAATGCAATATACTGAGAAACCCCCCTCATCACACAAGAGCACGAAAGGGTGTCTCGTTAAATATAAGGGGAATGGCGGACTGGTGCTTGTGCAAAACTGACCTACCCGCATCAACAGGACAGGTTGTCTTCGGGTGAATTTCTGCGCTCCCGAGGTGATATTTGCGGGGGGGTAAAAGAAGGCGCAGCAGGTTGACGCAATTAGTCTACTCACCCTCTTCTGTAATCTGCCTTCAAGCGTTGATTTGTTTCAGCGACGCGGCTCGAGCGCCCCCTCCACCGCCTCTATGACCGAATGTCTAGTCACGGCTGCACGGCACCGCGCATGCGTGCGCAGCCACAGCAAGGCTCTATACTCACACTGTGCATTAAATTCAATATACTGAATGGTCTTTTACAAGCATACTCAAATGTTAGTTTTAACATAAAGAATATGAAGATACGAGTCTGCATTATGCTTAAATCAAACCTGTAAAAAAAAAACTTTTCAAATCCTGAAATCATTAACATTTTCTTGTTCTGTTTAACATATTTTTTAATTAAAGGTCCCATATTATGCTCATTTTCAGGTTCATACTTGTATTTTGTTTCTACTAGAACATGTTTATATGCTGTAATGTTAAAAAAACACTTTATTTTCCTCATACTGTCAGCCTGAATATACCTGTATTTACCCTATGTCTGAAACGCTCCGTTTTAGTGCATTTTGACGGAATTGCAACAGAATTGCATTGCTAGGCCACAGCTTGGGTCCATGTGTTCTTCCTGTCAGCTGATGACATTAACATACACTGCAACAAGGAATAAACTGGGACACATTTAAGAATGTTTACGTTTAAAATTGTGTCAAGGGTCTAAATATTGTATATTTGTGACATCACGAATGGGCAGAAATCCTGACAGCTTGTTTCAAATGCAGAGTTTCTGAATAGGGGCTGTGTGTATTTTCCTGTGGATTGAGTGTTTCGATACTTTCACAGTATTTATATAGAACTTAAGCCTGCTTTATAATAAAAAATCATGAAAATCTCACTTTTTTATAATATGGGACCTTTAATGCAGGGGTAGGCAGTATATTTGTGGCATCATTGGGCAAAAATTCCACAATAACCTTTCAGCATATTGTAATTCAATTGTTCTGAGAGAAAACTAGACTTCTGCACCTCCTCATGGCTCTGTTTTCAGACTTTAAAAAAATCTAGCACCTGACGGGAGACTTTGACCAATCACAGGTCATTTCAGAGAGAGAGAGCGTTTCTATTGAGCGTTTCTATTGGCTGTGCTCCGGCTGGTGGGCGCTGCTTGATATTTCCTTAACTGATCTCAACATGGCTGCTGGGGCATGGATGTATAAAGAGAACTGGATCTGTTGCAGGTGCTCAAACAGAGTGTTTCAGACAGAGGGTTGAAAGAGGTGATGCAGCTCAAACATTTGTGTTCTAGTACAAACCCATAATAGGCTAGTGGGAAGACACCCCAAATTTTGAGATACCCCTACCGGAGGTAGAACAAAGCACAACAATGTTTTTTTTATTCTCTCTTTTATTCTTATTCAGAGGAACCATCTGCGTACGTCATTGATGGCATGGCTCTTCTGCACTTCTCTGGAATCCCATTGGAAAAAGATAGACAGTCAGAAGACGGATCCATGAGGCCACATTCTTCCAGAGACCAGCGGCTCCACAAAAGCTCAGAAACATCCTAAACCCATCCTGCAGTGATGAAATTCAAATGCATTTCTCAGTGTGAACTGAGTTTTGCTTGTGCACCTTTCTTGAGTGTCCAAACATGACACATTTTGTCACCGAAGATAATGTGGATGGACATGCTGCATTCAAACGATGGAAAAAGCAAGACGAAAATAGTCCAGGGAACGTTTTGTGTTTATATGGGTGTTATATATTCATACTTATTACATGACTTTGTTGAATACTCGATTCTGATCGGTCAATCATGGCGTTCTACTCTCTGTTATTTCTTTATAACAGACCGTTGCTATGTATAACAGACCGTTGCTATGCACGCAGTTCTGATCTCGGACTCTGGAGGACCATTTTTGTGTCAAATTATTGATATCTGAAGTAATTAGCCATGTAATAAGCAGGATAATGTACAGCTAGTGGGTCATTGTTGTGAAATAAACCCCTTCAGGGCGATGCTTTGCATCGGGGTGCCGCATCACCCTGTCAGGGTTTATTCCAAAACAATGACCGGCTCGCTGTATATTATCCCTTACTTAAAAGTTTAAGTACAAATTATTACTTGCAATTGCATCAAGAACATATATCTACTCCTTAAATTTAAGTTGATACAAAACTTTCAATAATTGGTGTGTAATAATTTCTCCCTGATTGAAATGTATTAATAAGTATCTATTGACTGCAGATATGCCATTTACCCCCATTTCATGCTTGGAACACGTGATACATTTCTTAATGTAGACCATTGACCATACCTGCTACAGTTACATATCATATATTGCTGGATTCAGCACAGTCATACCATTCCAGAAATCTCTGATTGGTGTTTCTAGGACAATCCCAGCCAACGCTACCTAAAAGTAAATAAATACATTCATCATAGACCTTCAAATTTGATACTTCCGCTTATTGTACTTGTGTGTTTGTAGTACTGTATTTCCTCAATGCATCAATATATTCACATTCTGTTTTATTCACACACGTAGAAGAGCCCCCTGGCCATTATCACATCAAATTTTGGATCAATCAGAGCTAGCATTATGAAATTACATGAGCTTTGGTGTGCCATCTCCAATTCGGCCTTTTTTTATTTATGGGTTATGTCACAATATCTGTCAATTTAACCACTTTTGCAGTAAAATATTTTTATACTCGAATCCATTTCAGATTTGGGAAACCTAAGAGAATATGAAAATCATTGTTGTGCTTTGTTCTACCTCTGGTAGGGGTATCTCGAAAACTAAAGCACTTTTGGGGGTCTTCCCTCAGGCCTTTTTCTGTCCAGGTTACAGAGAGAGATTTGAAACCAGATCACAGGACAGGTTAGCTTCTCAAATTAAATGTTGGAAGACTAGTTTACAGTAAAATGCAATGTACAACAGCATCCTCCTGCAAAACAAACTGATGATAAGGACACTCTGAGAGTAAACAGTCAGTGCTGCAGTTAAGAACAAAACAGAACTGCTAATCTAGACAGTATGAGATACAAGTAAAATGTGATTCCAGTGTTTGAAGTTTAATCAGGACAACAAACCAAATAACAGTAGTAGTGCAACTTGCAGTAGTAGCCTTCACGTAGAAAAGGGCCAAACTAAACACAAATGACACTGCAGCAAAAACTCCATTCAGCTCGGGCCGGTGTTACTGACTGTATAACTTTACCAAGTAAAACCCAGAACCAGAAGTCAAAATAGCTGCTCTGGTTTTTACTTTGCAAATGCATCCAGATAACTTTATAATCCTGCTTCATGGGAAAAGCCACAGTTTACCAGGTAAAGATACACATCCATCTCCAACAGAAGGGATCATTTCTCTTCACCCCTCAACCTGGGAGCTGGAGTAACTCTTCAGGAGCATTGTGAGAGCAGATTTCTGGGAGTGTTTCATATATTCTTAATGATCAATATCGGAGCATGTGGGAGATCAAGACCCTGGTTATCTGTGTGATATTCGGGGCTAAATTGTAACACTAGAATGAATTTACATCTGTTCAAGATGCTCTTGGAAGAATAGAGTGAAACTCAACATGAAAGACTCCTAAATACATCAGTACACTTATTTAAGACAGACTAATAATCTACACTAACCCCCCACACTCGCTCACACGCAAACACACACTCATAAACCCGATAAATTAATTTAAAGAATGAAAAACAAACAGGAGATGTTCAGCAGATGGTATATCATACAAGTGAAGGCATCATGCCTCATAACTGACTAGTGAGCTTATCATATATCATGTAGACCACACATCACCTTCCTGTCCAGTTCGGACCCGGACGGAAACACAGTAGTTGAATGGAGTACTTTAAAACGCTTGTTTTTAACTAATAAATACTCGACTTTGAGGCTTTTTTTGGGGTCTCTGATAAAAGTGAATCAAGACTACTTCAAGTACTTGAAACATTTCCAACCATGATCCATTTTGAAATCATGCTTTTGCCCAGTAAAATAATGCTCCAGACAGTACCCATTAATGTCTGTTAGCTTGTAATACCCATCCACACAAAAGGTGATGACAGAAGTAACACAGTTTTTATTTCTGTTGACCAGTGAAGGCGATAAAGCACAAAAGCGTCACCTTTCAGCTGCACCATCAACAGAATCAAGTCTTTCCCTTTGAAAGGAAATGAGGTGTCCTCTGCTGCCCACTACAGGTGAGAGCTGAGAGAGCATCCTCCTCTGTGTCTTACAGGAAGACAAACTCATCACTGTTCCTTCTGTTGTTACTCCTGCCCAGTCTGCCGGGGGGCAGGATGTGGGCTGCGGATCCACTGTGATTGCTGCTGTGACCCTCAAGTCCATAATCCTGACCCTGGCCCTCTACGAAGGTAAAGATGGGGTACTTCTCCGTCGATGATGACAGGGCCTGGGAGGACGACAAAATCAAGTTAACACAATGTCCCAGAATATCCAGAATATCTCACAAGTAGACCGACTCAACAAGAAAATGTCCTGTTAAGAGAGCACATGAATATCTATCAAATCAAGTCCTTTCTATGTTGTTTGTGAGCCACAATTATACTAGAACTGTAACCAATGAGAAAATGACTTTCAAAATTTTAACTATTTTTTAAACTGGTGTAATGAAGCCTTTTTAGAATTAAACGTGACAAAAACTAAGGACATGTGCATTGATTTCAGACGTCAACAACCAACTCCTGCAAACACTACAATTAATGGACAAGATGTTGAGATTGTTGAATTTTACAAGTATTTGGGTATCATAATTGCCAATAAGTTGACCTTTGAGAGGAATACAGATATGCTGAGTAAAAAAAAGTCCAGCAGCGTCTCTTTTGTTTGACGAAGCTAGCCAAGTTCCAGGTTGACAAATTTGTGTGTTTGCGTTTGTTGTCAAAGCTAAGAGCCAATCAGCTATTTGATCAGGAGACAGCCAGGCATTTCCCATCATGCCCTGGGTCCTACAGTCGGTGGAGAGCAACTGCGGCGTCTGGTTCTAAAAACTGCGGCCGCCTCGAGGTGAACTACTCAAATTGTCCGAGTGAGTGTACAGGTGATTAAAGCCCCCCACCTGTGTATTTTGGCATTTCTATGATATTTCATATTTATTTAAGTTTACATAAGTTGATAAGCCACACTGTTTGCCAAAATTGTTTTAACAAATAACTTAATTTTGTGCTCAAAGTTAAAAAAGAAGGTTGTCAGCATGCTGTGGTCTACACCTTTGTAATACATCGTAAATAGTATCACGCAAGTATCTATAGCAGACCTTGGGATCTGTGTAGCATGTTTGGTTAATTTCTGTGATTGATCTAAATATTCTGAACAGAGTATGAAGTTAAATGTTATGTTCTCTTCTTTTATTAAATGCTATCAAATTTAGAGTCAGCTAGTGGTAGGAGGGTGTAAAATCTCACCACACTAACAGCAGAACATAGAGACTCAAAGTCCTTCTTGTTCTTGGCATAAAAGCCGATGGTGCAGCTGGGATCCATGCGGTTGAAGGGCATCTTCTTGGGAGAGCAACAGTGGAACGACTGGAGAATGACAGAAGCAGACAGAGGTCAAACAATACAGGTCAATACATGTTCATGACAGGACATGTTATCTTTAACGGTCTGTACAGTCAGAACACTATTGAGCAAGAAAGTCACATGGACCAAGTCCTATATGATCTGATAAAAAGCCAGTCAGCCTGGAGTGAGAGAGAGATAGTGACAAAAATGCAAAGAGAGATGAACACAAAGCAACTAACCTCCAGTGAGAAGTTGGCTTGTGAGACATCCACCACAGGTTGGCAGTAGTGAGGGTCCAGATATAGCAGCTGCTCGTCTAACAGAGAGGAAGGAGAAGTCAAAACGAGGAATTAAAATAAATCACCACCTGCAAAGTGTTAGTTGCCGTTTCCCCATTCTTAGATATCGATCCCACTGACCCAAGATGCCATGGTTGAGCAGTGATGCTAATACCAAATGCGATGAACCGCAGTTTCTTTTAACAATCGTTAGATTCTGGCACCAAAAAAAAATCTACCTCTGTATTTAAAGGTATTAATTTGTTTTTCTGCAACAAGTTTTGGTTTCCAAAACAACTTTCACTTCCTCTATTGTGTGTCTTGTTAATGATTTTCAGAATCATTGTTCCAGTAAGAGGAAATTAATGATTAGAAAGAAGTATATTTTAGGAAGTGATGGTTTCTAAGCACGTCACAGGCAGCAACCCAGTTATTCTTTCCCTTCTGACTGTAATTACACAGCTTTGAAGATGACAGCTTTACACGATTCCTATCAGAAATAATTAGACATTTACATTTTTAACAGGCCTGTGTACAAATTAGAGCTGCCACGATTAGTCGATCAAGATAAAAATAATTGTCAACTAATTTGATAACCTATCCATCGTTAAAAGTAATTTTTCATGCAAAAAATGGCAGAAAATACTGTTTTCAGCCTCTCGCATATGGAGATTTCTTGCTGTTCTCTGATTTAAAATCATATTAAACTGAATATCTTTGGGTTCTGGACTGACAAAACAAGACATTTAAAGACATCACCTTGGACTTTGAGAACCTGGGGTGGACATTTTTCACTATTTTCTGACATTTTATAGACCAAACGATTGATCTAGAAAATAATCCATAATGAAAATAATCGTTAGTTGCAACCCTGATACAATCCATAACGAGCAAACATTTGAAGGAGACGGACCTGCATCGAGTGCTTGTCTTTATTATTACTATTATTGTGTACTGAAAGAATTGTTGAAGCAGAATATTTAATTCTCAAGGGAGTTGTGATAAACAAAAACAGCCGATGAGCTCAAAGCAAAGTTTCGTCAGCTCCCAGTTGTTTTTGAACATCATGAAAATAAAAGTAAAGTGTATACTTGTGCTTATACCATGCTGTGTTTAAATCATTGTTTTAAGTTAGTGAGTATAACTCATGGTTAGGAAAGGATAACCAGCTAACACAGTATCACCATCATGCAACCAACACCACCGTGGGAAAGGTGCACTTCTAGAAAAAGAGGTAGAGAGCCCTCATCAATAACAAAGAACAGAAGTTGGTGGTTCACTCAGCCGTACAGCAACACACTCACTGTGCACACTGTGTTTTTAGTTTATCAACTCTTGACAGGTGAGTCAACCGTGAGACGGAGTCAAAAGATTAAAGGGAGGCAGTAGTAGGAGTGCAACATGTTGAGCGCAAGTATACCGTGTCTTGATAATAGTATGAGCACAGTTCATTTCTGAGACAGATATTGCCAAACATTTTCTCTTTGATCCTGGCTCTCGCTGTATCCAAAGAAATTCCACACTAACATGCTATTTAGTACGCTAAAACAGTGTGTGAGTTTTTTAGTATGTCTGAAACCTTAGTATAGAACCATAGTAGGTGAATTGCATACCAATCCCAGTGAAATATTACAGTAAGCAAATACTGGACACTACGCTGGCATATATATCCCACAATGCAATGTGGTAGTGACGAGAACGTTCATAACAAACAATGGCAGACAGCTCTGTAATGTCAATAACGCTTCACTTTAAGTGCAAGTATAAGATTTTACCTTGCTAGAGGGGTAATTTATTTTTAAAATTAGTTCAGACTGTATAACTCTCACAAATCATTGTGTGGTCCCATGAGGCTGGTACGGGTTACCATGGTTATGTGTCCCCAACAGACAAGGAGGCTCTCAGGAAGTGACGTGTTAATTACAGTTACAGTTCAGTGCATCCAAAAAGTTAATCCACACAAAAGTATGTTGAATGATTGTACACATATTGAGTATGTAGTGCATAGTATGCGATTTCCGACGCAGCCCAGGTCCTTCCTCTGAAGTCTTAAATTCCTTGATTCCTTTCATTCTTTAAAAAAAAAGAAGAAAAGCTCTCACCTTGGAAGCCAACGAAGTAAAGTGAATGCTTCGGTTTGCCTCCGATGATGCCAATACAACAATCCAGCTTCAGGATGTTCTGGAAATGAATACAGATGTTTTCAATATGGGTTAAGAGATATGAGAGAGAGAACTTAAGTTCATCACTAAACATTAGTCTAGTGAGCTCAGAGGGCTCGTTGGATGGGTGGTGTGAAGGCAGAATATTCAGACCTTGACACATTCGATGTAGGACGGGTTGAGGGCCTCCCCTCCCAGCCGTACAGGCACCAGTATGATGACAGACTTCCAGGCTTGGCTGGACGGATCGGGGGGAGTCTGGCTTAGTGACAGGTCACATAGATTCACCACGTCCTCTTTGTACACTGAACACATGATGAGAAAAAATATGAAAAAGACTTCTTTAGATATTTCCAGAAGGAATACATGTTGGAGCAAAGCAAGAAACATACTGATACCTCTGACCTGGACTCTCACAAGGAGTAATTATTAAACTCAATAGATATCTAGTCTGTTATTTAATCTCACCTGTACAGTCCTGAGCCACATATACAGCCAGGTTGTGGAGCACAGAGGTTCTGGCTACCGCTTTTCTGAAAAAAAGAAAAGAAAAGAAGATTCATAACTCCAATGAATGCTTAACTATGTAAATCATGTCAATTGTAAATCCCTGCTTGTAAAAAACAAAGCCTCTTCCAACACCCTTACCGTACTATGTGTGCCACTATAGAGGGCCCATACCAGTCACCAGCCTTCTTCCCTGAACTTTTGCCGATTTCCACCAGCTGGTGAAGCCCAAAAGGTGCTGGGGGCTGATCCCCGAACCATGTGACCAGCTTGTGGTGGATGGGCTCTGCCTGCCTGTCCCTTACAGACTCAGGTCTCTTCTTCTGGCTGCATTTGGGGGCCTGATCACTCGTCAGAGACTTTTCTGGGGTGTTGGATCCACGTGGAGAGCCAAAGGAGGGGATGGGGACCCCTACAGCCCGGGCCGGGGAGCGCGGTCTGAACACCTCGAAGTCCACCTCCGTTAGCTGCTGAGCATCTGGCCAAGCCCAATCTACAGAATACAAACAAGGCATTTGACTTAGCAACCAATCACATCCAGGCTAAATATCTGGGGAATGTTTATCTTGAATTTCCTTTTTCTTTTTAGCTTTAAACAACCTCTTTTGATTGCCATACTAATCAGCATTGACACAATGAAAAAAAAAAATTGAAAAACACAGAAAGAGATGGAGCAGAAGAGAGAAGCAAAACACAAGGGGCCATGAAACAGACAAACACTGTCTGCAATGAATAGAAAAAGAAATAGATCAAGGTAAGTAAAGCTGATAAAATATGAATAAAAAAGGACAAAAGGAGAGAGATGAACAGCAGCATTAATGAGTGAACCTGCGTAAAATAGAATTACAGCATTGCAGTTGTACGCCTCTGCAAACCAATCAAGTTAGAGTTTACATCATGTCTGGTCAAAACGTCATCACATTATCATTTTATCATGTTAGACATTTGTGTGAAATTGTCATAATTAGCATATGAATTCTTGAATTACGGCCAAAAATGTGTTTTGTGAGGTCACAGTGACCTTGACCAGCAAAATCTAATCAGTTCATCTTTTACTCCAAGTGGATGTTTCTGCTAAATTTAAAGTAATTCTCTAAAGGCGTTTCTGAGATATTGTGTTCATGAGAATGGGTCGGACAGACGTACAGACGGACAACTCAAAAATATATATAAACACATGACTCCAGCCATGGCTATCGCCGGCGTGGAGGCATATTAAAAACTTGCGGGAGAGATATAAAAAGTGGGAAGAAGAACACATGAATTAGACTAAAAGTAAGTATGAAAAGAGGTCAGGTGTGTCCCATTATCTGTCTCAAGAAAACTTAGTCCTTTCAATTTAAAGGCGTACTTACTTTCTGCAGAGAGAATGTAATATGTGTCACACTATTGCGAGATAACTGGATCAGATTCACTGAAAAAACAATATCAGCCAGGCTTAAATGTACCTATATTTTCTGTGGGTGAAAGTAAAACTGTAACTGTGAGAAAGACAAACCTCTGGGCATCAAATGGACCAGGAGCCCCTGTGCCAGCAGCATCTGCCCACTGCGCAGCATGCAGCCCCATCCACAGTCTGTGGTCCAGGTGGAGCCCTCCAGTTGAGGGAACTCCCTCCTGTAGGTCAGCCAAATCCTGGACACAAAAGCCAGACGAAACCGCTCCACCTCGTCTGAGAGGAGGTGAAGGAGTGGAGGACGAAACAGAGAAAAAGAAAGAGAACTCTTACACTATGTTGACTCACACTGTTCATGAATTTTATCTCATGTTTATCCGACATGAGAAAGATCAGTTTACATGTGAAAGGAAAGCGAGGGGAATTTTTTTTTTTTGGTCTACTGCTTTGTGGTCTCTGATGTAAACCCAGCAACCTTTCAAAAGGAAAATGACTTGCACCGCTGTGGTTAACCAAAACACACATCACTACAACACCTGGAGTCTCTTTCTAGAGAAGAAAAGCAGCATCTGCTGTCAGGCACTTTTGATAAGAAAGGGATCAACCTTGAGATTTTTAAGATACGTTTGTGTATTTAGAGCTTACCCTCACTATTGAGCAGATAGGAGTGTCCCAGGACAGTGACTGGCGATGTCTTGTTGAAGGAGGTTTTAGACTTAACAGTCCAACCTACAGAAAGAGGAGCAGAGAAAACGGAAGTTAGCAAAGTAGCCCATTCAGAGAGCTGAACGCAAATCTTGCCAGCCTTATTATATAAATATACAGTATATGCATATAGCCTATCCACAAACTCTTCCTTCAAGACTAAGTACGAACCATATTTGACGTTGTTCCATGCCGACATCAGTTTGGCTTTCAGTTTGTCCATCTCGTCAGGCTCTCCGGTTGCCTCTCTGCCGGGATCTGGAGTCTGTGGCAGCCTGGGACCGAAGCTGCCCTGCCGCTCCAGGGGCTGCTGCCGCCGGCTCTCCACCAGCTCATCCTGCATCACTCCCCCTACGTACTGTACTGCACTGGGGGAAACGGAGTTCATGCCTCTGAGCCCTCAGAGCTGAACACTGGAGCTCCTCATTGCAACACAGAACTGATGGGGGAAAGAAAAATAGGTCATTTATTGACTGATGACATGTTGTGTCCACATTCTTCACTCTGCCGGAAACTCTTTAATCTACACTTAACATTAACTCATTGATATGTGTTTGTACTTTTTAACCTAACATCGGGTAAATCATCATTTTACCATTTTTACATCTGTCTACTATATAGAACATACATTGCACGTATGTGAATCCTGGAAGAGGGATCTTCCTTTTTCTCCCTGTTAAAGTTTTTTTTTGTGAGGCAGATTAATCCTCTGCAAATTAATCAATAATGGAAATGATGGAACTTGCACCCCCAGTTGAAGGCCCCAGAAAAAGCTGGTAAGTAGACCTTAAGTCAGAATTATTTTGTCAAACTACATTTCCAAGGGCTGGGATATTTTCAAGATAGATAAGATTTCAATATGGAGAAAATCAAATATCACAATATAATATCAACAATATTGTAGGGTTGACCATTGGTGCTTTCACAAAATATTTACACAGTGACATTTTTGATAAATAATCATTAGTAATGTGGATATAATGATTGAGTAGTTAAAGGAAAAAAATAGAACAGTTAGAACAGACTGGTAAGTTCAGATAATTACATCACTTTACCGTAATGCAGCCTTCAAAACCAGGAAAAGACAACACTTATGCCATATTACGATATCCACAATCTAAGACGATATCTACTGTCATGTCACGATATGGATATAAAATCAATATATTGCCCAGCCCTCCTATAAATGAAGTTTCATACTCTAAAAAACACATGGTTTTATTATACTGTAAAGGAAAACGACACTACAACCAGTCTGTAGGCAGGCCAAATGCAAGTCCTCACTTCCTGAAAAATATAAATAAATGCAAAGTTTGTCAGTGTAAACTTAAGTCATCTGTCTTCAACTACTGCTTTCATAATGCACAATACACAAAAGGAAAGTACCAGTGACTTTTCCACCCTATCCCTGAAACTGATGAATTGTAGTTTCAACAGGGAACAGCAGCACCATGTGTGTAGTCACCGATTGCACACTTGATGGGGAACATGTATGTCATGTGATTAGCATTTGACAAGCAGCATACCATGTCGGGCATTTCTCAGCAACTGTGAAAGTCATCTGATTATTATGGAGGCTTGTCATCATTCCTCATTGCAGATCAAGCTGTTAAACACCTTGTTAAAGCAGGACAGACATGTATCCAGGGAAATGAAATTAGCACCTGCCACCTGCCAAATAACAGGGTAAATGTTGGTTGTGGCAGGTACAAATTTGAGGTCACCTGCGACCATGGCAGATAGGTTTTCCTTATATTAAAAAATATCATTCTTAAAAAGCAATTCCTAAATTAAAAATAGTCAGGATTAAGGTTACATGATCCACATTTCTACTGTCTGTTCACCACTGACTCAGTGTTTACTAGGAGTGCAAGAAAATATTGAAAATATGGAGTGTTGCAATATTATGTTTAGTGATAATGTATCGATTCTCAAAAACCCTGTGTTGATTTCTAATTAATAGTTTACAAGCAAAGATTAACTCAGTCAATACTTTATTTTATTTGCAAAGAGAAATGCAAATCTTACTATTCTGATTGCATAACAAATTTAAAGATTTTACTCAAATTGTATGCATATGGTGGTGTGTTTTTTATACTATCACCGTTTTCCTAAATTTAGATTTAAATAATATCGCAATATATTGAATCGTAACCCCTGTATCATGATAGGTATCGTATCGCCAGACAGCCCTAGAGTTTACAATTCTAAAGCGTTCTACATAGATTCCAGAAGTGGCAGAAAAAACAATTGTGTGTCTAGTAGAAATATTCAGTGACCTGCCAGAGTGGCACGTGAGGAAAAGACTTAATTTCAGACCCTGATTGTATCTGACACTGCCTAGTAATGTGAGTGTGAGGGCAGTAAGTCAACAACGTTTAGACCAACATTCTCAGTAATTTCAGTGTAAGTTATTAGTTTGGTCCTGCAACAACATATTTATCTTCTAACACAACATCCAAGCCTATAATTAGTCTAGTGAATAACTCCTTTAAACATAGCTAATACCAACAATTAAAGCTACACTAGCTAAACAACTACATAACTGCTACACATACTGCACTTCAGGTGTCACAAACAAAACAAAAACATGGTACAAATAAATACACTGTCAGTGAACAGAGAAATGTGGAATGTTTTTATACTTGGACTTTTGTGCTCATTTGTAGAATCCATACTTGTTTACAGTATATTTTCTTTTTCTTCAAAGTAACTTACAAACAATACCATTACCCATTACATGAGTTATTTTTCTTAGTCAGGTGATCAGAGCTGACCTGATTACTGGTTTATTACATTAACATATAAAAGAACTCCTTCCTATCAGTAGAATATATAAGACAGGATATTATATTAAAAATGTTAATCCCTATTCCAGAAGATATAATTAACAGTCACTTGAAGAACACAACAACAGAAAAGGAATAAACTCATGTTTCAAGTGTTCGTTTATTACTGCAAATATTTCATGTTTCTGATGACATATGTCATATTCAGTAACCCTATGGCTAGTAACATCCATTCTGCAGTATTTTACTGGTCTTGGCTTCATTACAGTAATTTCCATGTAACTTATTAGTTTGGTCCTGCAACAACACATTTTTCTTTTAACACAACATCCAAGGTCGAGGTATAAACTGTGGGGTGATCGTGCTTTTGCTGTCGCTGCTCCTAAACTATGGAACAAGTTACCCTCATGATATACACACTATATCACTGACCTTTTACTTCTTAAATCTAAACTCAAGACTTTTTTATTTAGATTGTCTTTTAATACCTAGTAGAGCTGTGACATTTGTCCTGTGCTTTTTATGTACCTTTTTATGATATGTTATGTTTTTATTCCTGTTATTTCTTAAAGCACTTTGGGTACCTTTTGGTTATTGTAAAGGGCTATAGAAATAAATGTTGATTGATTGATTGATCCAAGCCTATAATTAGTCAAGTTTAACTCCTTTAAATATACATAATACCAACAATTAAAGCCACACTAGCTAATAAAATTCGTACCTGTTGTAAAAGTGGGTTAAGATGCTCGATGCTTTGTAGTATCTTGACTCATTTCAGCGATGCTCTTCTGTCTTCCTCCAGACTGCAGTCTTCACAGAAACATGTAATGTACTACTAGCTTACCAAAGCTAGCTTACGTTAGCTACCTAGCATTAAAACCGGACTGACCCGAGATATTAATCACTTTTCGACAAAACACAGCATGTCAGTATGTTACCTGTTCCTCCATTCAACTAATAAACTACTTTAAACACATTGTAGTAAAGATAATCTAGCACATTAGCGGTGGTTTTAGCTCCTCTGAACAGCTAACCGCTTTAGCTTTAGCTTCTCCCTCTGACAGCAGAGGACGTTCACTTCCTGTTGTCCTTTCCGGCCTCAACGCCATTGGTCGAAGGAATCACTGCGAGAGCGCTGATTGGTTAATATTAGAGTGATAGAGAAAGCTGATTGGTTAATATTAGAGTGATAGAGAAAGCTGATTGGTTGATATTGGCTAATATTTACTCTTAGAGTTATGTAATGGTCATATGATAGTTAATAGATGAATGATATGTATTTGTATAAATATATGTATGATTTGAGTGACTGATGCTACATTTGTCTAATATTTATTTATAGGAGAACGGTCTGCAGGACAGATAATGCATACAGTGCACTTTACCCTGCACTATACTCATTTTTAACAGTCTCTTCTGCACTATATTCACTTTTTTAATAGACGTGTATCACAGCTGTTACCCTGCACTATATTCAGTTGCAACAGTTTTCTTCATCTCCTTGTACTTTTATACCTGGTATGTTTTTTTGTACTTTGTACTTTGCACTACTAACTTTTTTACTGCCTTTTTACTAACATGTTTTTCACTATGGAACTGTCATGCTGGAAACTTGAATTTCCCTCGGGATCAATAAAGTTAATTACTATCCATCTGTCTATCTATCTATCTATTTTTAATGAATGTTAACGGAAAAGATTTTATGTGTATATTTGCCAGGACTATATATGTATATGTAGAATAATGCAGCATTTTACCATTCTGAAGTGAATATATTATTGTTTTCATCTGCCTTTAACTTTCTAGCTTCTTTTACTTTTTACTGTGCTGTATCACCAAGACAAATTCCTGTTGTACATTTGGCGAATAAAGAGATTCTGATTCTGATGTGCACAGGTTTAAAATAACCTCATTAGGCCTTTATTCACATTTGACATTCTGCCTTGTGAAAAACTATATTAATTATTTTTTTCACATTTTTCCCCCTGCTGGGAAGTAGGCTAAGCCATGCATGTGAGCCCGAATGAACAAACATAAATGGAATACAGCCACAATCAACTTTATTTTAGTAGTTACATCTGCCATGACATATAAGGTTTTTTTTTTCTGTGAAAATTATTAATTAAAGGATGATTGCCTGCATGTACTGTATCTAAACAAGTGTTTACTGTGATAACATAATATAAAATATGCTGCTGCAACATTGTTATTACAGATTATAGTCACGAAAGAGTGAGAGGCGGCAAGTTTTGGAACAAATCTCAGAATTTTATTCCACATACTGCACTTCAGGTGTCTGCATTTGAATCACATCTATCACAAACAAAAATGCCCCATGGTACAAATAAATACACTGTCAGTGAACAGAGAAATGTGGAATGTTTTTATACTTGGACTTTTGTGTTCATTTGTAGAATCCATACTTGTTTACAGTATATTTTCTTTTTCTTAAAAGTAACTTACAAACAATACCAGCAAATGAAGATTTTTTTTCTTTTTCAAATAAAGTGCATTTATACTACTCTCTCTGTCAATCACAAAAAGAAAAAAGAAATTCTCTAACATGTAACACTAGTATAGACACCACTGATTGGGAAAAGGCCTGAAAGTGGGCATAATAGCTGTATAAGATTACATGAGTTATTTTTCTTAGTCAGGTGATCAGAGCTGACCTGATTACTCGTTTATTACATTAACATATAAAAGAACTCCTTGCTATCAGTAGAATATATAAGACAGGATATTATATTAAAAATGTTAATCCCTATTCCAGAAGATATAATTAACAGTCACGTGAAGAACACAACAACAGAAAAGGAATAAATTCATGTTTCAAGTGTTCATTTGATAATTACTGCAAATATTTTGTCATTAGAAACATAAATGCATATTCAGTAACCCTATGGCTAGTAACATCCATTCTGCAGTATTTTACTGGTCTTGGCTTCATTATAGAAACTCCAGCAGATTATTAATGAACATTTTATGGAAACCTGTTTAACAGCGGATGTTTTGAACCACTGGAGGGCAGTAGAGTACAATGCCAAATAAAAATAACTCCGGTTGGTGCATGGGACTTTCTAATGGGGGTAAAATCATTAGTACACCCTCAAACATTGTTAGATTCAAGGATGGACTGCCAACAGCATCCTTTTAAATAGAAAAATCAATCTTTATTGCATTAAAGATGCATTAAGAAATGTTTTTCTTCATATTAATGCCTGGTTATGTAAAAAGATCTGCCAATACCACAAAAAACAACTTCCCACTTTGTAGCTCTGCATAGCTTTTAGTCACTTCCAGCTCATTGTTTTCGTTTTTTCAGACGAATAAAAACCAAAACAATGTTGCCAGCTGATGTAAAACAATGAGCAACCATTTCCCTTTTGGACAAGATATTACATTTCGTCTTTGAATTTCTGCCTCAGTGTGAAGTTGCTGTTGTTGGTTGAATCAGTTTACATTTGTAGAGCTTAGAAGAATCAAAGAAAGCGACGCAGGAAATGAAAGACGGATTAAATCGTTTAACTTGTACTTTCTTTCATAAATCAGCCAGTAGAAGTGTAGTGACAGCAGTCCTCACGCACATCTGTAAATTATTTGCATGAGATTATGTACACTGGATAGTTACTGAGAATGAACTACTAAGGAGATGAATACAACCAGTGGGAGAAGAGATGTTTTTCCTGTGAACATTTTATCCTTCTCAGCACTCTTGTTGAGATTATTGATTCAAACACCTTTATCAGTATGTTACATAGCAAAATGTGAGCTTTACATGAATCAATCTAGTACCTAACAACCTAACACAGCCATTCTGATTATACTGCAGATAACCTTGTTTTTACAGCAACAGGTTCATTGTGATATACTGTACCATGCCCATATCCACACACCCTATCTTCGCTATAGAGCCCTTTTGACAAACACATTACAGTATGCTACATCCATGACTGCCTGCTTTTCCTGTTTCGGCTCAAAACAACACATGGGTTCACTGTATATGTGCTTACAATTATATACTATATCCACATAAGTTATCATCACTGTGCCTTGTGTGATTTGTTAATAAAGTCGCAGAGCGTTCAGCAAAGCCTGTAACTGTTGCTGGATGCTAACTGCTGCCTGTTTATTTCCAGTTTGGTTTCGGCCATGACCCTTGCTGAGTCAACCGTGCCGAGTGTAATTACCCCATGAAAACACACACACATTCTCACACACTTCTTAACTCACTCACTCGCATCCCAATTCATGAACCACAGGGTTTAAATGCATGAAAATCAGCTGCTGACACTGCTGCCTCCTGTGGCAATGTGAGTGTGTGTGTGCATGTGTTTGTGTGCAGGCTGCAGAGGGAGGAAAAGGGGGCTGTGGTGGCCCTCCTGCGAAGGGGAGATAAGCGCTGAGCCTGAGCTCTGTCAAACACGCTTCCCTCTGCAGGAGGACACAGCCTTCAAGAACCACCAGAAATAGACCCAAGGTGGCTTCACACACACACACACACACACACATATACACACAAACAACTCTCTGCGACAGACAGAGCTAGACATGACATCAACTGACAGAGAGCCTGCTTTGGCTTTGTCTGACCGTGCACAGCAACTCAGTAAACTGCCATGATGAAGAAGAAATGAGCTTAATCATCTTGTTGCGTGCTGTAGCCACATCGAGGCTGCCCTTCAGTCGTGTTGTTTGATGCAAATATTAACAATGTGACTGTGACTCAGTTCATCATTGTCTTGTTTGATAAGTGGTAAAAGAACAGAGGGCTGGTTGAAAGACAAAATAGAGTGACTGGATTTTGGTATTCACAGTTTTCAGCATGTTTTGATCTGTAAAGCACTTTTTGACCTTCTTGTACCTATAATACATGTACAGTACATACCATATGACATGCGTTCACATAGACACATATACATCTGATAAAGTGTTCCACATGACATTAAGAGTCTTCTTATTAAATACTTTATAATAGAAAATCAACAGATAATGCACCTTTACAGTAGATTATTTCACTCCTGGTTTTAAGTTAGAATCAGTCAATGATTGGAATCAATAAATAACATTTTATATACTCTGAAACTGGAATGTACATTGTTTTTAAGTGCTTGACTTCTGTTGCATTGTTCTTCCAAAAAAGGCATTTTTTTTTTTTTTTTACTAAAGTCCCATTTAGGGACCCCATGGGGTCACATTTTTGACTGGCTGCTACCTGTTGCAGCCCTATCTAGCGGTGAACCAGCAGGACTTTGGGTCACCACCGCTGCCCCAACAACCACTCGACCTCCAGCAGCACCTCCTACTGTGCCTCCCTGCCTCTCCTCCGCTGCCTTAGTCTGCTGCTCTTTGCTCTTGGACGCCTCCTGGGAGCCAAGCTTGATTGGCCCGAGGACGTTTTTGGCCACGGTGGTCAGCTGGCTGACGAAGCTCATCTTGTCGCCGGGGGAGACAGGCCGTGACTTACAGAGGGAAGGTCCGCAGAGGGAGGGGGTGACAGAAGTCGGGGAGGGAGAGGGAGAAGGCGAATGCTCCTCCACCACTTCCAGGCGACATTTGTCGTCCCAGTCGAGGGTTCCCCGGTAGCAGTTGACCGGCCCGAGTCCTTGTCTCATCTTGCCCAGCGAGAGTGGCTGCCCATGTGGGGGGACGACGGGAGCGAGAACGCGAACTGGGAGTTTGGGGCTTTTGGAGCCAAAGTCTGGAGTCCTCGAGTCACTGCTCTCTGCTACAGCCTTTCTCAAGCTGTCCCCTATACCTGATGGTTTAAAGGTTTTGATCATGCTCAGAGGACCTGCTTTCACCACCGCGTTGATGCCGATGGATTTATCTGGTGTAGAAGCAGAGCTCCTGGTGAAGGCAGATCCAGGTAAACCAGGCCTACTCTTGTTGTCTGCTTCCTGCTTTGGTTCAGTTCTGCCCCATAGCTGCTCCTGGGGATCTTTACTATTAGATAACACACTTTTGGCTGCCTTGTGGTCTTGCTGTTTTGAAGTTAAATCTGTCGGACTCTGGGGGATCTTTTCAGGTCCCTTCTGACCACCTAGACTTCCTGTTGTTTTGGTAGGGGTGCTAGAAGTTGTAGCTTTAGTGGTTTCTGCACTTAGTCTGGAGCTCTGGCCAGCCTGCGAGCTGAAGGCCAGCTCACTTGTATGAGGTTTTCTTGTTAAGGATGACTGGGATACTGTTGCTCCAAGGCGACTCAATCTCTCCAGGACTGTCCCGGTATCAGTCTCCCTCTCTTTCTCCCTTTCCCTTCCTCTCTCCCTCTCTTCCCTATCCCTCCCAGCCAGCAGTGTTTCTCTGCTGAGCGGTGACTCCTGCCTCCCTAGTCTCCTCACAGGCTTCAGGACGCCGGTCTCTGGGTTTGTAGAGGATGAGGGAAGGGGTGGAGGATTTGGAAGAAAATTTTCCCCATCTGTCTCCAGCAGGCTCTGGAGCCCGAGCTCACAGAGGAAGGCATCCTTACGGTACTCAGAGTGCTGCACCTCCAGGCTGTGCTTCCTCAGTGGACCCCCAAGCCCTCCTGTAGAACTGGACTGGGTCAGAGGCGAGCCCAGCTTCTCCGCCGACTGCACCCGTTTGAGAAGAGGCGATCGAGGGGGTTCAGCGCTCTTGGGCCTGGGACGGACCACCGGTGGCGAGGAGTGGAGCTTGACAGGAAAGGACTGGGTGGTGTTGGAGCTCCCTACGGTGTGGCCAGGCAATGGTGGAGGCGAAGACTGGGTGGGGGAGGGTGTGTGGGCGAGCGGGGACAGCGGGATGTTACCTGCAGACTTACAACGGGCAGAGCGATACTGGCGGTGGAGTTTAGGGGAGAGGCCGTGCAGGGAGCTGGGCCTCATGTGCTGAGAGGGAGCGGGAGAGTTTGGAGTGCTGGAGGCTGGAGAGCTGCTCTGGGAGGAAGCACCTAAAGGAAGACGGAGAGCAGAAACGATCAATTAAGATAAAAAAGAATCCCAGAGGAACAGACACACTTTTGATTAATAAGCAAAGAGAATTTGGGCAATTTCTGGCTTTAAAAGCTTACTTTCCTGGCCATACGCTGTGTTGGAAGTAAATTTGGATATCTCCCAATTCTATTTTCTAAAAATATGTCTAGTTTCTAGTCTAGCTTTGAAAGAAATATTTCAAAAGTGAATTGACTTTGAACACTTGTATGTGCATTGTTTATTTCCAGTGTCCTACCCAGGTATGAGGGCTCAGGGGTGGAGCGGTAGCCCTGAGTCGGGGACCGGGCAGACAAGCTGTGAGTCGGGGAGCCAGGAAGACTCTCACTGGAGGACAGAGAGCGATTCAAAGAGGACAGGCTGCGGCTGGTGTGCAGCAGATTGGACTGCTTTGTGATCTTACGGAACAAGGAGTTACGCTTCTTACTGCAGGACAGACAAACAAAGAAAAGATTTTGCCATTTTTACCATTTCCAATAGGTGTTTTACATGCATTTTCTGCATGTTATGTTTTGTCCAGTCACAATGAGAATCAACTTGCAGAGACAAGACAATCCATCACAGTGAACCGAAAAAGCATGAAATTCATGAGCTTGCAGTTGGAAGGATGCAGCAGCAGAAAGCAAGGATGTTGAGACAAGCATCATTTACATTTGTTTGCTGTACACCAGCTGAGTCTCAAGTGTCAAATGTTTACTTGCAACATCACTGATAACTGATAAAAGATTTCCCCTAGTATACCGAAAGGAATGGAAACTAATGGCTAATTTGTAATTCATGAATTCAACCTAAAAACTATGACATACTCAGAAAATGGTCATCAGCAATATAAAGTATACAGTTATTGTAATTAATGGGCTAAAATGTGCAAAACCACTGCTCCATGGGTTGAAAATCTCGCCAAATAAAGACAAAAAGACAAAAAAAGAGTTACTGAGCATTTCACTAAGACAAAACAAACAAACTCCTTTACTATTATATTTTACTTCACGAGACAAGACATCATCTAAGACATCACTGTCGTTGCAGTGGTGCAGGTGCTCCTACCTGTCCTGGCCGTCCTTGCCCACGGTCCTCTTGTTTCGTCGGGCCATCTTACACTTGTAGCTGGCCTTGCGGGCAGGACCCACTTTGATGGAGGTGTTCTCAAAAGGTGTGGTTGTCACCGTCACCTTGTTTCCACTCTACACACATCAATGACATTCCGTTATTTCTACATTGATCCATATAATTATCCCCTTGTCAAGCTTATTTACCTACAGGAAACTATTTATCTTTATTTACAAAATTAATTAGCAAACTTAATGTGGATTTGGAATAACGGAAGAGCCACTAAGTTCAGAGTTACATGGGAGCTGCAAGCACTTTGTCCAAGTACCTGAATGGCCTTTCCTTGAAACTTATAAATAGACTATTAAGTGGCCTTTTATTGTCAGAAATAGAAGAATTACAAAAGAATATTGATATTATATAATATACAGTATAATTGGGAATACCTTGAGGATGAGCTCTACCACCTCAGTGTGAACCAGACCGTGCACAGCCTCCCCATTGACGTGGGTGATGAGGTCACCGGCACACAGGCCAGCTTCCTGGGCGGGGCCGCCGTCCTCCACATGCTGCCAAGTTACAGGAGATCATCCCAGGTCAAAATCAATTACATGTAAACATTCATTGTGCAGTATTTAGATATTAGACAGTATTTTGAAGGACGAATGAAAATTAATCTTAAATAAACCTGAACATTTTCAGTTCAGATTGTCTACATTTGTGTTAGATTAAAGGAAAGCATGAATTATTTCCCCTTTCTTTTGGCTTTAAATAATACTAGCAATGTTTGTTATTATAGAAAAACTGCAACAGGATGATAAATAGCACATTTAACTGGTGAAATTTGAACCCCCCCAAAAAATCAATCAACTCCTCAACAGTTTTAGATCTTGCTGAAATCTCATCCTTTTATGCACTGTTTTTTCTTATTCACTGATCCCTGTTTAATGCCGCCTGAACTTTCAAATAAACAATCAAAAGTCACAGCACACGCCATCCCTCTTTATGTGAGGTCACTGACTTCAGCTCCACAACAAAACATCTCCAAATAGTACACACTACTACTAAGTTTCTCACCCAAACAATGTGATGCACGCTGTAGATATCACTGTCTCCAATGTAGACCCTGATGGCCCTGAGAGTAAAGCCGTACTTCTTTCCAGAGCGATGGATTGTGATGGGGGAGCGCAGCACGCTGACCGCCGGGCAGAAGTCTCTGCTGGGTGAAGAGTCACGGGACGACGGGTTGGAGGAGAAAGAGTGGGGAGACATGGGGCTGGCCAGCGGAGAGAAGCCGCCATGCTGCTCCACTGGAGAGAAATTAGATACTGTATTAGTGTGCCACAAAGTAGTATTCCCAAAAAGATTTTATTTTGTTGTTTCCTTGAGCCGCTCTCACCTGATGGTATGATGACAGACAGTGCCGTGGCAGAGGCTGACTTGATGACCTTGTTTCCAGGTCTGGAGTTGCGTTTCTCTCCATCACCAGACATCTGCTGATGGCGCGCCCTGCGCAGGACCAGGTCGTTGGTGGCCCGGGGCCCCAGAGGGTCATACAGCGGAGTCATCACATCACGACCGGCTGCTGCAGGACCTGGGGATAATGTGGCGATGGCCGTGGTAACTCCTGGTGTCTCTCCATGTCTAGGAGATTTGTCTGAGGTAGGCGGAAATTACAGTTATTTAAGTTTAGAGGGGAAAATATTAATGTTATGAATTGTCAAGCTGCCCACTGACTCAGCAGTAGTCATCTAATGAGGTATTACAGGCTGATCTTTCACCTCCTCCACTCTTACACAGCCCTTGCTTCCTCTGTCTGCCTTATTCTTTATCACTTTCCCATTTGCCCTCTCGCTTATTTCCTGTCCACCCTCATAACCCTTCACTGCCTCAGAGTCTTCACCCTGCTAACACACCTGCTCCGTTGATCTCCTTCAGACTGTTCCTCTGCTCCAAGAGGCTCGGTGAGGGGACGCTCGTCCCATCCAGCGAGGTTCCACGGACCTTCAACGGCGCCTGGCGGGACAGGAAGTCTGGCTCACCGTCTAAGTTTGAGGCAAAACGGTGTGTATCCATCAGTGCTGAGAAGCGTCGACGAGCACCAAGAGGAGGGCTCGAATCCCCCTCCATGTAGAGAGACTCTGAACAAGACAAGCGCTTCCTGCAACAGAAGGACACAGAAACACATACAGTATAAGACAATGCAAACAGTGTCTTCTCTGTAAGAATCCATGATCCAACAAGACTCAGTCTACAGCCATGCTAGCAGCTCAGTGAGGCTGTACTTATGCACAGTGCTGCTTTGAGCTTAATGCTGATGTAAGCATTGCAATGTTCACAATGACAATGCTAATATGCTTGTCAGTGCCTGATGGTTGTGTCTAGAAGGTAACCCCTAAGTTACGAAAACATGCGAAACTCTCGCAAGACTCGCTGACCTATCCTAAATAAACCTTGGTTGTGTCTAGAAGGTAACCCCCAAGTTGCGAAACTCTTACGAGTTGGTTAAGGTTGGGCATTGAAAGGTCGTCAGGCAGCAGTCTCACGAGGGTTTTTGCACGTTTTCCTGCTTACCATGTAGCATGTTAGCATGCTAACATTTGCTAATTAGTACCAAACACAACATACAGCTGAGGGTGATGGAAATGTGTGTAGTTTTGCAGGTATTTTGTCATAAATTAAGTTAAGTATTGGACAAATTTTGACCTGATGACGGCGCTAGATGAAAAGTGAAGCCAGAGTTATTACAGTTCATCCTGAGGGGGACATGAACGGGTGTAAAATTTAATTGAAATCCATCTAATAGTTGTTAAAAAATTTCACATTAAAACCCCCAAATTTGAACATCACTGGCGCACTGGTGAGCAGGATTTATCCTCTGGGGATCATGAATGTCTGTGCATAATGGCATGGTAATCCAACCGACTGACATTGCCATCTCAGGAGCTCTGCTGCTAGCATGGCTGAAACGATTAGTTTCATTATTTCTTTAATGGTACCCTGTGGAGTTTTTGGCTTCTAGTGGCGCTATGGAGCAATTTTTACTGCTGTACGCCGTTTTGTTTGTCTTGTACACTTGCCCGGGGGTGACGCAATACACGTTCCTGACGATGGTGTCACAGTATCCCACTGATCAACAAATGGAGATAAAGATGAGGCTGCTGGCCTCGATGGCATTCCTGCGCAGCATCGTCAGGGACATCTCTCACCCCGGCCACAGACTGCCTTCCTCCCCTCTAGGAGGGTCTACAGGACTCTCCTTTCCAGGACCTGCAGGATCAGGAACAGCTTGTCCCCCTCAGCGGTCACCGTGACACCAATCATTGGACCACCACCTCCACCCAGCCCTTCGGACACTGACTGCTGGCTCACACACTACTTGCACTATATACACTCTCACATACTCATACATTTTTTACTACTGTACATACTGAACTACAGAGTATTCATACTATACCACTCTCTATACAGTACAGTACATCGCAGATCTATAGAGTATGCACCATATTCACATCATTCCTCCAGCTGTTTATTCTGTATATATCGTCTACTATTAGCCTTACTTGTACTTACACTCTGCACTATATATTTTGTACTTATAGTGCCTACTGTAACTGGTGCACATGCTCTACTGTTCATACTATATATATCTTGGTGAGTAACACTGAATGAAAAAATAACTTTTGTTAGTTTACAAGCTCCACAAGGTACCTTTAATTAAAGAAATGAAATGAATGTAATGAGCTGAGGCCAAAAAGTAATCATAGCTAGCGAGATACTGATAATTCATACTTGATATGGGAGAGGGAAAATCCAATATGTGAGGTGAAAAATGATGAGTCACCTTCACCTCATCAAATTTTCTAACCACCATGATTGCATAATGTATATATGAATTATATTATTTTACATGTGAATGCAGAGAGATTGAAATCCAGATGTATGCTTCCTAATGATTGAGGTGAAATGAAGTTATGGGAAGTAATAATATGTTTCTGCTGTATGCTCTCAGCTGGAAATGTGTCGGTTAATAATACGTGGTCCAGACTCTTTGTGAGCTGAATTATGTTTAATGAATCTAGATCCCAGGATGACAGTACATTTTTCATTTATGAGGGCTAAAAAAATAAAAGCCTTCATTAAAGGTAATGAGAGGTCTCTTTTTCAATCCAGTATGAATTATCAGTATAAGAGCCAGACAGATGTTGACTATAACAGAGGATTAATAACTATCGAGGGTACAAATACAGCAGTATTAAACCACCTGTGTTCAATAGACTTAAAAGAAACAGTAATTATCCTTTTGTGTATCTTAATTGGAAAATTACACACAGGATTTGAGTGAGCAAAAGCAGCCACATATCATGAAAGAACTGAGACATCAGAGACATATTGGGTTTCTGTGAGTCATATGAACCAGGATATTCCATTTTCCTACTTTCCAAACTTTGCAGAGGTGGGATCTGTTGCCTGTTGACTCAAAGTGAGTGTGAACTCTCACACAAAGTTCTTTTTATACAAGAAGTGTCAGCAATTGGTGTCAGTGAGATAGAAGTTATTCAGACACACTGGGGTGTGTGACAGCTAAGCTGCAGAAAGAGAGAAAAACCCTACAGGGAAGCACCTTCTGAACACCATCAGTCCCATCTGAAGACCCCACCTCATTTACATCTACAAGCCCTCATTCACTCACATCTCGGGGGATCCGGTCCTCCAGCTCTTGTCTCTCATGCTGAAGCTGCCCAGGCTCTCTCTCTTGGTCACCTTGTCCTCCCGCGGGCCCTTATGCTCCCGACGGGACACGGAGGTCGTAGCTTTCTGCTCCAGCTGAGACAGATGCTCCATGCTGCTGTACACCTGCAGGGGGACGCCGTCAGATCAATCAGCATTTTGTCCGTTAGCAGTTATTAACAGCTCTGGTGAGTGGGGGTTACAGCTATATATTCTTTTGCTGTAATTATTTATATTTGCTGTATTTGTTTCAGATATCACATATTTACTATGCTGATATCTGCCTCATAATAAAAATATATATATATTCGAAGGTATTCAAAGCTTCACAGCACGGTGCGGTGCTACAGGCTGTCATGTTCTTCGTTCTGTTTGTCTCCATCTCCCCCGTTTCAGTGCTGCTGCCACAATACTCGACACACATGCACCTCTGCACACAACAAACAGTGATATCCGTCTGAGAATAACCAATAATTATTCATATTGAATATTATTAATGAATAATGTTGAGGGATTATTTCTTATTTCATGGGCCATTTTGAGGATTTATACATTATTACATACTTATATATTAAAAAACAAACAAAAACCGAAGCATTCAAAGTATTTGGGTCAGCCCTAATATATATATATACGGTATTTAATGTATATATATATATACAGTATATACAGAATATATATATATATATATATATATATATTTATATTAGGGTTGTGAATTGGCAAGAATCTGGCGTCATGATGCAGGTTAAGATAAAATAAAATTTCAGGAAAACTGTCATAGTATAAAGAACACACTGCCATATGCATAAAATCTGAAGCAATCAGATCAGTGGGATCTGCATTTGCATTTATCACAGTCCCTATAACATCCAACATCATAGCACTACTTTGAGAGGGCTCATACACTGAGAGGACGCATCTCTTTGCCACTTAAGCACTACTGATATGATGATTTTCCTCAGTTGAATTCAGATAATTTATATTTAAAGGAAATTATTTTTGGAGCAAGGTGGCACGACAAACATAAAACAGTCAAGTCAATTGTAGATATTACAAGTGCTGGTGCTATTAATGCAATGCAGAATACAATAAAAGATTCAAAAAAGCAAATAAAAACAGTAAGAGTTGGGATAAGATGTGCTAAGCTGTGCAGGGAACCGAGAGGCTGTTTATGGTGTATTATAAAACTGTATTTCTGACCAGTGGGCTTATTCTTTAAAGGGGAACTCCACCGATTTCACACATCAGTGTCTGTTTGCAGGTCGTGGGGAGTACTATTATATATATTTATATAATAATATATAATATTATATTATATACTATTGCATATGTGTGAAAGCCTTTTGTGAACTGGAGAAGCTGAAACCTGCAAATTTCTGTCCTTTTTGCTTAAAAAGTTATTAACTTTCTATCATCAACTAATCGATTATTCAGCTAATCATTGCAGCTCTACATTAATAAATCATAATGAATCAAATACATGTGTGTGTTCACTGCAGAACTCATTATGTGTGTGTATTCAGCAGAGGTCTTTGTTCACCTGCTTTGCTTGAGCGAGGCAACTCAACAGCCCTCGACCGTAACTTCAAATACATCTCAAATTTAATTGAAATTGAGCCCCTCAATGAGGCACTTTTGATTTTCTGAAGAGCTCCTTCACTATTTCACAACCCAGACATGAGAGGACGGACCAGGTGAAAGACAGAGGGAAGGCAGATGGAAAGACAGAGCAAGTGAGAGAGAGGGAGGGAGGGAGGATGGAAGTGGGAGAGTCAATAGAGGGAAAAAAGAAGACAGCATGAGGTGAGAAAATCCCGCCCGAGAGGGAAAGTGTGACAGGAAGAACACGCTGGCACACTGTGAGAGAGGGAGCCACAGATCAGAATTAAAAGAGATTTGGCCATGGAAAGAGAGCATGAGAAAAAAAGGATGAAAGATTGCCTGGGTCATTAAACACACATGTGTAGAGCGAAGCCTCATGGGCTTCTGAGTGGCTTAAAATAGAAAGTGGAGACAGAAGGAATAAGAAGGAATGGTGTAACAGTCACAGCATCCTGGCAAGACTTTCCGAGTCCAGCCTCCTGCTGCTGCTGCTCTCTGTACAGTAACACCAACTCTTTTCTCCTTCCTCATATATTCCTTTCAAATAATCTCAAGGGTCAAGTGACAAAATATAACAGGTTAACTCAGTGAGGGAAAAAAGGAAAATAGAGTCAAATGACTGAGAGAGTAAGAGAGAGATGAGAGGCTAGAAGAGAGGTAAAGTCAAACCTTGCTGAAGCGAGGAGAACAGGAGGAGAACTGTCTGATCTCTACAGGCTCATCGTCATTGGTGTCATCCTCGTCGTATGTGTTGATGTGATGATACCGATCCGAGCGGGCTGGCGGGAGAGAGAGAGAGGAGATGAAATATATGAGCTGTCAGTTCAACATAAAAACTGCATTTCTGACTGAAAATTATTGTACAACCCATAAAGCTAATATTAATGTAAGTGCTGTACTTTACAGACACATAAATCCAGAGGAACTTACTATCAAAGTAGCTGGTGTCCTCCTCTGATTCCAGGTGAGGGATGAACTCTGCCTTCTGTCTCAGCAAACTGTTCCAATCCAGCTCTGTGAAGAACGAGTGCTGCTTCACCTCGTACGCTCCGCCTGGCGGCACAAACAACACAACCTGTCAGCCTCACTCAAAATACAGCATGGATGGACAGTAAAGGTGACTCTCATAGTGACAAACCCGGAGAGAATTATCACCCCCGCTCTGCAGTTTCCCCTCAACTCTACAGAGCAGTTTTTCCACTTTCAGCTCGTTGTTTTGGTTTTCCAGTTTTGCTTCACTCTCACTGCTCTCATCAGTCTTGTTTTCGAACACAACAGACAGCTGTTTTCAGTGAAAAGGCTCTTAAAACCTGAACACCAAACAGACAAAGCTAGCAACTAACTAGTGAACATAGTGGAGCATTTCGCTGCTAATTAAGGAGCCTGATATTTCCCTCAGGAGTTGGTGGAGACCAAAACAGACCAAAATGGACTTAAATTCACGGGTGATAGTGACACATTTCTTATTTTTTCATTATCTGGATTTTATGCTTCTTATGTGTGTGCAATTTCTTTTTATTAAAAAGTGGCAATAAACTGAATTAAATGAATGTTGTACTCTCTGTATGTTGGATTTGTAAATAACCCATTGTTTGCTAACATTTTATAAGATGCTCCGTTTACAGCTTCTTGTGCTGAAAAATGAATACAGGTTTAAAGATAAATTTAAACTTAAGTCGTATATAGTCAATCTACATTCCAACCCTCACCCATGGTCACAAGCTTTGTGTATACCGAAATGAGTTTCCTCTGTAGGGTGGATGGGTTCACCCATAGGGTGAGAAGCTCAGACATTCGGAGTGAGCTCAGAGTACAGCCACAGCTCCTTCGCGTCAAAAGGTGCCAGGTGGTTCAGGCATCTCATTGGGATGCCTCCTGGGCGCCACCCTTTGGAGGTTTTCCAGGCACAACCAACTGGTGGGAGAAACGCTCTGATATCAAGTAAATGCAAAGGTTAGTACCTGTACCCAACCTCACAAGAGGGTTGGTTTGCAACAAGGCAGAGATGAGGTCCTGGGCATCTGCAGGCAAAGCGTCATCACCGTCTGGCCAAACTATATTGTCTAACAGAGACAACAAAGAGAGGAGCAAAAGGTCAGTGGAACAAGGAAGAAAGAAATTGCCTCCCTTTGAAGTAGTTTTCAAAATGACACATCATAGGCTAATCCAAACTACTGCAAAATTGCCCTCAATACCTGACACGAAATAAGAAATTCTATGTGGAGCAGTATTCAAAATCCAAAGGCTTAAACTTGAGATGCATGGTATTGTATAAGAATGCCCACACTTTACCGACCCTTAAAGCACACACAAGTTGGTTTCTAAACTTTGTGGTAGTCTTAAAATAGTGTAGTACACTTACTATGACCCACTTCCAGTACTATGAGGAAAGACAATAACCCAGAAACCCAGTTGGATGAAAACATCCTCTACAGCTTTTGTGCTTTGCTTTTGATTGCTAAATAATGTGCGGTTTGTGAGTGTCTTCACAAATGAGTAAAGTAGTGTAAGTTTAACAGGGTTTTCTTACCTGTGATAACCTGTCCAAACAGCTCCTCCGGAGTGTCTCCGAAGAACGGCACACAGCCCACCAGGAACTCATAGAGGATGATGCCCATGGCCCACCAATCCACCGGCTTCCCATAGCCCTGACGGAGAATCACCTCTGGAGCGATGTACTCTGGCGTACCACACACCTGAGTGATGGAGAGGCCGAGGAAGACAGAAAAGAACGGAGAGATTCATACATGTTATTCCTATGATCTAAGACAGTCCAAAAAATATTAGTAAACATGAACAAATCCAAAAACTAGAGGGCTAAAACTCAAACTCGTGATGTCATAGGGTATAAAGTGTGGAGCTGCTCTTTAGACAATGAAAAGGGAGAGATGTTATAGACGACACTGAGAGCACCCAGGGGAATGTTCTGAGTATATGGGAACATTTTCTGTTTCACAACTGACAACTCTTCAATAAAATAAAGCTAATTTGGTTATAAAAAAGAAAACAAACATTCTGTGGGTCCATAAAATCAGTCATTGTCTATGGAGCAGCTCATTTATCATTGTCCATTTTCCTCAAATATTCTTTAAAGGTCACCTCCAGATATGTTGTAAGACATAAAAATACTCTGCTGTGTATAATAATTTGTCTCTGATATAGTTTTTTAAAAAGTCAGTTCTTAGGTGAAAACATCCAAGTGAAGTAACAATGAGAAAAATGCATTTTCGGGAGGACTCAAAATGCCACTTTATCCAAATCACAAAAAAACATTTTTCCCATGTATCTATCCATGGAGATAGATTTGGTTTTATTTGAGATCTCTGCCGCTGAGAACTCTGCCACCGTGCCTAAACAATGAAGTCAAAAGGAGCTGCACCGTTCCAGATACGGATACAGTACGATGTCCTGATTATTTACACTGAATAGCAACACAAAACAGTGAAAACTATACACAGCAAGGTCTGTGGACTTTTCAGGTAACTGGAAACCTGTTTTTAGAAAGAGAAACTGTTGAATCAAATGTCATTTTTTTATGCTTTAAGCACCAAAAATGAAATCTCATCAATGTCCTTATATTAGTATTAGTAATAGTATTAGTAATAGTATTAGTATTAGTATTAGTAATAGTATTAGTATTAGTATTAGTATTAGTAATAGTATTAGTAGTAGTATGGCAGCAGAAGTCTCATAAAACTAAAATAATTTGCATGGCTACGTTCTACTTGTTGTAATGGAAACCATTAATTTCTCTCTTCTTTCACATGTTCCACATTGATGACATGTTCAAGATTTTATTCTAATAATCACACATGTTCAGTAATGATTTTCTGTTGAGCGGTTACATGTGTGTGTGCATGCTGTATTATAGAACAGAGACATCATGATTGAGTGAATGAGAAACACTCTCCTAAACAGAATCTCAACTAGGAACATGAAAAACAAAGCTCTGGTCTGTTTCATCCTGCAGATGTGAGTTGATTACTGGCAGACAAACAGATGTCTGCTTTCACCCAGAAGAGCTGACTGATGTGACTGATTATGACCGGTTTCATTCAGAGCATAAACAATAACTGTAATAGCTAAAAGCGGGATTGTGATGGAGGAGGAGATCATTAATGATTCACTAATTCTGACTACACAGGAAGCATTGTAATGCATTGTCTTCATTTGGAGATTATTGATTTTGCCAGACGTCTTGTCAGGTTGGTGCACACGGATGGAGAAGACTATCAGATGATGTTGTGAATGCCAGTCAGCCACCAAACATCCCATCTTAGAATAACACACCTCATTCATACAGTCGCTAATTAAATGCATCGGTCTGCAGCCTTTCTTCCTTTTTAATGTGATGACAAAATACTGAAATTTTTGTCCAAAAACCTACGCTTCTACTAAGGTTACATGTACTGTACCTGCTTATCCAGGAACTCTCTGGCATCTTTTTCAATGTGTCCCTCATACAGGTTGGTGGTGAGGCTCATCAGACCCATCTTCGACAAGCCAAAGTCTGTGAGCTTGATGTGTCCCATGGATGTTATCAGTAGACTATTTGGAGAGAGAAAACAGACATTGCAATAAAAGTCATATATAATGGACTATGTAGTTATTTTGAAAGCTGTGTCGTGGTCACAGGTTGCCATTTACTGTTTTTTGAGGGCAGGTCTTGCATAATGCGCCAGGGGGAAGAGTACTTATGAGACTGGCGTGCTGCAGATGAATGCACAGAGAAACCTTTCATCGAGATCGAGATGGACCCTCATCCCTGAAGTATTTTGGTTTAGTTTCTGTCTGTGTAAACTTGCTAACCTAAATGAGCTGAAACCAACCATGCTCAGTGCACGGAAACGAGAAGAGGACCGGAGCAGACTTGAGAAGGGCTGTACTGTAGGCAAGGCCTGCCTTACTGCGGTTGTATGCCTCCGCCAACCAGTCGAGTTGCACTTTACATCCATGTCTGTTCAAAATGTCATCACTTCATCAATTTATCCTGTTGGAAATTTATGTGAAATTATCATAATAAAGCAAATTAATTCTTGAGTTATGGCCGAATAGGTGTTTAGTGAGATCACAGTGACCTTGACCTTTGACCTTTGACCACTAAAATAATACTAATTAGTTCATCCTTGAGTCCAAGTGGACATTAGTGCCAAATTTGAAGAAATTCGATCAAGGCGTTCCTGAGATATCACGTTTACGAGAATGGTATGGACTGACAACCCGAAAAGATAATGCCACTGCCCACGGCTGTTGCAGGTGTGGAGGCATTAAAAAATAATATTGATTAGTGCGGCTTTAAACACTCACTTGTCAGGTTTGAGGTCTCTATGGACGATGCCATAGTTGTGCAGGTACTCCAGGGCTAAAACTGTCTCAGCAAAGTACATCCTCGCCAGCTCCACGGGCAGCGCCCCGATGTTCTTCAACAAAGTGGCACAGTCGCCACCTGAGAACACAAAAACGCCGCGAGTTATCGTTCTGGTGGGAGTGGATTTATCCATTTCATACTTCTGAAAGGAAAGACTGTATTCCTGCTTGAGAAATGTTGAATGAAAATTATTCAGACAAATGGTACTGAAGCATCTGCAGGATGATGTAATTTGAACCTCAGATTAAAATAGCAACATAATATGTGATTCATAATAACAGTATTTCTATTTTTGTGGTGAACCTGTGCTTATAAATGGGTATAAACATTTTATTTTTTCATGTTTCTATTCTTTTGCACTCCCTAAAGCACGTTTGGCAGAGTCATCCCACATGAGGTCACGACTACCGTTCATGCCTCAGCGTGTCTGTGCACCAACAGATAACATAAGAACTGCTGCAGCCACGACGCTGTCCTCAATCTACTGCTGACCTTGTTTGACTTTCATGGTTATTAAGAATCATTGTGATAGTGAAATAAGAGTCTCCACCATATTACTTTCATTTTCCTGAATCCGAGCAGACGAAGTCATCACTTGATATTCAGGTGTTTAGCTGACACTTTTATCCAGAATTAAATAAATTAAGTGCAAAGAACAGAAACCCGATCTAACATTTCCTCAGACACAGAGAGAGGAAGGGCGAACGGAACAGGAAAGTCACCTATACAGAGTAGTCTCATAAATCATACTAACATCCTTTCAATTTAAGTCCTTCCTCAGTGTAATAAAGTCTGCAACCAAACCCTTACCCTCAACATATTCCATGACCATGCACAGATGTCTCCGTGATTCAAAGGAGCAGAACATGGAGACGACGAACGGGTTCTCCGCGAAGGTGAGGATGTCTCTCTCCACGAACGCCTGCTGGATCTGGTTCCTCAGGATCAGATTCTGCTTGTTGATCTTCTTCATGGCAAAACGCTGACGTGTCTCTCTGTGGCGCACCAGGTAGACGGCACTGGAGAGAAGGTGAGACAGAAGAGCCCAGAGTGAAAACTGAAGCGACTGGTGGTGCCAAGATGAGGTATGGAGGAAAGAAAGCAGGGTAAGACAGTGGGGAGACCATCATGAAGTGTATTGTATGAAAGATATTCCGTCTGCTGTTTGACATGAAGTTCATACAGTGTGGGTGATATTAAGACTTAAAAAATGTCTGGCAAAAAAAGGTCAAGCTCCACGCTACTAACTTTTGAATTTTTGAAATACTGAACAGAATTTTTGAACCAGAAGAATCCTTTTTCTGTCATAAAGGCAGATATCGCCCAAGCCAGCTTTAGATAAACTGAACATTTTTCAAAATGCAGCAATATGTGCACTGATTATGACCGAGAGGAGACCACACGGTATGGTTTTAAAATCCCCACAGATTGCTTGTTAGTTGTAGAGTACACTTTGAGGCTTTAGAATTATTCTACAGACCAGTGCCTGAATACAAGTCAGAAAATGTCTTTTAAAAAGGTTTCCCCTTAAAAACTCTTTGAATGTTGGTAAAGAAACGGTCACACATGCACAAAATTAATATTCGCCTCCTGTTCACTTTCCCCATTCTATATGAGCGAAGGGGCGAAAGAACATTTGCTTCCGCAAAATCGCATCTTAGCATTCAACTTTTAGTTTGAATAACACCTCGGCAGATGACAGTCACTCGCCGGCATTCGCGCATGAGTGACTGTGCCTTTATTCTCCATGCCAGGATGATGTGTTAGTTAGTTATCTATTTTTTATTACCTGGTCATCCCAAATATATGGCCCATCCCACATGGGATTACGCGCTTATTATATCTAAAACATGAAAAATATCACAAAACATCCTTGGGTAGCTCATATAGACTTTTTACTAACTTGACAACATAAAAATACTAAATGGGTTCCTTTGTATTTCCTTTTGCAATGTTTGTTAATGCAGTAGCTGACAGGAAGTAAACTTGGATCAAAGCTGTTGCCCTAGTAACAGAATTACAATGAAAAGATCTATACAAAACTAAAACCCAAAGAAAACAATAATATTAAATCAACATTATTAACATTATATGCACACAGTGTGTGCAAAATTTCCGATCATTTGTGCAGCAAATGGCAGATATTTATCCTGATAAAGGGCTGTTTCCTCATCTTCCAGGCTTTCTCCATGATGTCATGTAAATAATGAAGTCAGTCTTTGTGCGTGTTTAAAAGAATCAGTTTTTGTTTTATGTTACTAAACAATACAGCATTTGACAACGTACATTTTTAGCTATAATTACCATACTGTAGTTAAGGAAACATATTGGTGGGTTTTCCACTGAACATATTCATTTAGACTGGTTTCTTTCTTTCAAAGCAGCTGGTTTTCAGCGATGGAAACATTTTGTACTATTATCATCATAGTGTTGCTGTTGTAGTAGCAGTAGTATTATTGGAGTAGTTTTATTCCAGGATCCAATATTGTGTTGCATCTTTTATTGATCTTTTTTATCAGCTCTTCATGGAGCACTATATGATATTGAGCAGGAATGATTGTTGACCTTGGAAAGATTTGTTCTTGTTATAACACTACAAAATAGCTTCATTGGATTTGATTTAGTTCCTATGAGGGGTCAATGAGTTCAGTCCGTTGCTTACCCATAAGCTCCATTGCTGATCAGTTTGATGCTCTGAAAATCTTCTTCACTCGGTGGCTTGATGACTCTCCCTTTTCCCTGGTGACATATTTAAAGAAATTATAACTCAAATCAACACAAAGGCTGTTTCAATTAAATGTTCAAATGCTCAAATGTCATTGTTTCTTTGATTTGACAGCTGTGTGTGTTTGAATGGCGGTGTGTGTGTGTGTATGCAGTCGTATTGCGTGTGAATACATGTAAACACAGATCTGTCTGGTTTATTTGTTCTTCACCTCTGCTGAGTCATCGGTCTCTGGAGTATGTGGACCCTCGCTGTCGTAGCTGTCAAGGCTCACGATTTCTGTTGAGAAACATGCTAGTTAACAAGCAAACCTAGTGTCAAAATGAAAACATTTTTCATGCTAAAACACCAGGCATCCCTCACTGCTGTGAGCAGATAAAAAACATTGCAGCTGCTCAGACATCTTAAACAAAACAGCTTTTTTAAAAACAGAAGAAACACGTCAGATCACAGAAAGAAAAACATGAGAGTTAAAATAGCGTCTTCCTATTAATTTTTCTTGTCTCCTTCAGCTGTCCCTCCCCCTCACTTTGTACCTTCTCCTTCCTTGAGCAGCACTGGCTGCTAATTTTCAGTGTTCTTCCTCTCTTGTGTGTGACAGCTGCAAGAACACACTGATTATAGTACTGTTTTGTTGAAGCAGGGAAATAATTGACTAATAATTAACTTTGCAAAGCGTTTACAAAGCCGCTCTGTAGATATTAACGTCATGTGAAATAAAAGTTACTGAGCTGACAATCGTATATTCTGTCGGTTTCTCTTTGACGCTGAAAACAACTGATCTTGTCAACGGTCTCTCTGTGAGGAGCCAAGAAAAGAAATGAGAGTGTGAAAGTGTGCAAGCAGCTACGTGGGTGTGCATGTGTGTCTATGCATGACAATGTAGGTGCAAAAACAAAAGTGCAAGATCAAGATATCAAGTTGCACATTGTTAGCAGAGATAAGCTGAGAAAGGCCTGGCAGGAGGCAGAGGTTTATTGTGAAGAGTCATTCCGGGTCATTTAACCCATCAGCTAATGAACAGCTCCTGATGGATGAGACCCGGAGCGGCTGAGCAGATGTGAATTAATATGTGAGTTTGGGGGCCGAGTTTGAGCCATGAAGATTAATGAAAGACAGCGACGCCACCGCACCACCAGCCAGCTAATGATCCATCACATCTCGTACATCCTCATCCTGAACAACCAGTGAAGCTGATCGATAGCTTAAAGCAAAGTCTTAAAGTCTGACACTGTGAGACAACAAGATAACCACTGGCTTGACTTTATTGCCTGTATGTTCATGTTCAACATGAAAAAAGTAAGTAAGTGAGTGGTGTAATTCCTATTATTTTATCATCTTTGACTTACTTACTTTTGGGGATAATTATGCTCTAATTTGTGGGGCTACAGTTCCCATCATTGGGGCAAGCCCCCAGGAAGAGCGGCAGTCGCTGATGCCAATTTTCTTAGTGGTCAAAGGGCGGTACTACAACTTCCGTGTCCGTTACGTGATGCCATTAGGCCCAAAAAGACTTTTTCCCATAGATTTATATTGGGAAAGAGACGTCTGTAACTCAGCGGATAATTCTTTTTTAGGTAAATCATGAAAACTTGAATAGCCCTTATTTAAATCATTAGGTCCTAAAAGTTGTAAAATGCACTGATAGCTGAATCCAGAGTTATTTCCCTTCCTCCGTTCATGTGAATGAGTTGGAGGTGGAGTTGGAAAGCCGTGACGACAGCGTGATGGCTGTGACCCTGTGACCGAGCGGACGCTACTGCGCCTGCTCCATGGGCCCAATGGATGCGGAAGATATGGGTATTTTTCCAATCGGAAGTCGAGCCATTTTGGCTCCATGCGCCCCTGAGCAACTTTCATAGGAATGAACAGGGGCCCCGCCTCCAACACTGTATCCAGTTCTCTTAATACATCCGTGATTTGGGGGCTTTGGTGGATGTAAATAGGTAGCTGGGGGCTGTGTTATTTTTTTTGCATACATGTATATTTATTTACGTTTTGATAAATTGGCACCATTAAAAGTATGCCGAATTAGCTGTTAGCACTTCCTGGTTGCAATGTACCCATGGATGTACAGTACATACAACTTTCATTGGGTTACTTTGATACTGAAGGAAAATTAGAAACATGATGATTGTCAGGCAAGCTCTGGAGCTGTAAGGAGTGTCTTTTTTATGGATGTTTGTTTGTGATGGACATCAGAGATAATATCCTCAGGAAATGTTTGTCAGACTGAATCTAAAAAATGTTTATATCAATATGTTCAAATTTTTCTTTGAGTTACGACTGCAAGAAGGAGTACGGATTTTCCGACAACCCGGTGCTAAGGGCTTTAAAGCCCCTTAATTCCATCCATAATCTGTCTCTCGCAGTCACAGTTGCTGCTCCAACTGCTGGTGGTGTTGATAAGTGGTCCAAATCAATGGGACGAACTACATTAACTAACTTAAAGAAGCTTAAAGGAATAGTTTGACATTTTTTGGAAATAGTCTCATTCCTCAGTCTATAAATATCACAAGGAACCAGCCAATGTCTAACAGAACAAATCAAAGACTTAACACATTTCTTTCTGTGTACATACAGTATTTTCTGTTAAAGCTACATTTGTACAACAAAACCCAGAAAATATATCTTTCTCTTACCCTCCAGGTCTCTGGTCAGCCCCAACTGGCTGATGATGTAGCGAGGGATGTCCGCCTTCATCAGTTGTCCCTCCTTGGCGATGTCCTCCGCTGCCTCCAGCAGATGGTAAAACTCTTCGGGGTTGAACTCCTAGGAGCCGGAAAAATAAGTATCAAAGGAAGCTACAACATAAATGCACCTTAAAGCTTAAGCTGCTACAGCTGAAGATCTACCATCCGAATTCAAATGTAGTATTCAGAAGTACAGGTACTCCAATAGGAGTGAACACATCTAGTGTGTGCAGCACAGCAAAATGATCACTTCTCATTTAATATTCATCAGTATAAAATAGCTTCACGTCAGTTTTAACACCTTCAGATGGGTTTGAAGACCAGCGCTGGAGCCACATCATCTCTAGAAGTGAATTCACAATAATCAGCTCCTGTCAACACCAGATGATTGCCACTTTAAAATCAACACTACTGAAGTGTTTGATGTGTGGGATTATAAAAAGTGAAACCTTGTCCCTTCCCCTGAAATTTTTCATTAATCCTCAAACAAATTTTCATGTGAGATCAAGAAAAAGGGACTGAATGATTTTTAAACGACTGCACTGCTCAGTAAGACAGGTAACCTTCATGATAGAAAACTGATGATATTCTGCCCACAGTCATGATGGTATCAAGATATAGGTGATGCTGTGAGTCATTTGTCTAATACATATCATGATATGTTTGTAAATGAAGAGTAAAATTATCGCCCTGAAATGGAGAGGAAGAAAAGCTGTACTTATTTATAGTATACAGTATACCTTATTTAAGGCTGCAACTAATGTTTATTTTCATTGCCAATTAATCTGGGGATTATTTTCTCAATGAATTGATTAATTGTTGGTCTATTAAATGTTAGAAAATAGTGAAAAATGTCACATCATTCAAGGAGTGCAATGTGGCATCTTCAAATTGCAAATATATTCAATTTACTATCATAGAAGACTAAACAAAAACAGCCAATATTTAAATTTGAGAAGCTTGAACCAGTACATTTTTGGCATTTTTGCTTTAAAAACACTTAATATCTTAAGTATCTTGGTCATAATTTAAAAAGAAAAATAATTCGAAGGTATCCATATCCAGATTGTTTATGTATTCATGCCTTTATGTTATTAAAAATGATAAACAATGCCAATATATTATCTGATTTTTTATACTCCCAAATATCTGCATCACTATGATTGACAATTCGAGCTATGATTGGTTACATATTACAAGAGAATGTATCACAGTATATCACAGTAATGATTATCTTTTACAGCTGGGTATTGAACCATGATAACTAACTTCCTAGTTAACAGAAACAGAGATATTTGATAACTGTAAATTGTGTCACGTCACATACTGTAAATTCATTTAAGTAATTCCAGGATTTCCCAATTTATAATCACACAACTAGAATTTACTTCAAATTCATGACCAAACGCCGCTATAGGGCTGTCAAACAAACACAATCAGTGTTAATACACCTCCCAACTTTAAATTGCTTTCTTGAAACATCTTTTTTCCAATGAAACAGCCTTTTGTGGCGTCCTTTGGGATTCAGTTTCATTCCTGTTGGTGGAATAACATTTTGATTAGAAAGCAGAGCCCGGGGCAGCCGGGATCATTTCCTTCCTCCCCTGCTCTCTCATATCTGCTCCCCTCGACCGGAAAGAAAAAATAAAAAAGACAGCGTACGGAGAGGGGGAATTAACCTGCCTCTCTGATAGCTTGCTCTGCTCGAGGATAATATCCCTGCAGCCAACAGCCGACTGACTCTGTGACATTTTCACCAAATCAGAATTCACAGCTGACTTGAATGCTAAACAAACTCTACGCCGGCGGACCACATTTTATCTGTGTGCGTGTCTCCTCCTCTCTAACCTAAAGGCGGTGAGGATCTTAAGTCCCATCCACATCCTGCCTGACCCTATCGACCTCTTCTGATGGTCGCCTTGGCAACAGAAAGATGAGCTGGGGGGAGTGGTTGGAGGCGGGACCTCACCAATGAGGGCCACGCAAGGCTATGAATCAGGGAGCGGATATTCAGGTATGGCTAAGCCTCCTGTGCATACAGAGAGGCTTGTTATTACCAAGTGGAAGTGAGTTATGTACTGTATCTATCCACATGTCAAGGACGCGGCTCTGTCTCCCAGCTGATTTGACTCGCTTCCGAGAAGATCGGCAAGAAGTGGAGGTGGAAAGAATATTTTACAGTTTCGAGTTAAGTTGGAAAAATATCCTGCGGCGTACTGAGAGATGTGCAGCATGTCTGATGCACAGAATGACACAAGACCATGACCTCCACTGCATAATACAGTACATTCATACATTCAAATCTAATAAGTAATAAGAATGCTGAACATGAATCTACATTTACTGGAAGCAAGTGTACATTAGCAGCCATTTCTGAATGCAAGGGGACGTAGTAAATATGCAACACAAGTGCAGAGAGCAGGTAGAGAGTAGAACTCTGGTACAGGTTTTGATTCTAATGCAGCCACGCTGACTGATCATTTAATGATTTTAGCTGATCTACCGAGCTTCCGGTGAGTGCACACCAGCCGTGTGCGATTGGCAACAACACTACCCTGTCGAAATTCACACATTACACAAGTAGGTACATAGTGTGCACAATGTACTACATGGAAGAGTACTAACGGAAGTATCCAATTTGAGACACAGCATAAATGAGAAATCATCCCTGAGACTTCATGCTCATAAAAGAGTTTTGTTTGCAGACGTAAAAGGAGGGTGGGATGCTCGTTTCAACAGCGACATCGTAGGTCGGAATCAGTGGTAACTGCTGTAGCAGTGAGAACACCACCAGACTACATGGGAAAATACAATTTAGAAAATCAGTCAGAAAAAAAAAGATATTCATGTTTTTTTTTATTTGTCACAAGTAAAACAAATGTAATGTAAAAGATTGTTAAAAAAGCCTAAAGTCAGTTCCCTTTTAGGAGTGACAGCACAGCTTCCAGCTGTGCAACACTTACAAAACCTGTGTTTCATCACTTCAGACTGAATGCACAGTAGACAGCCTGCCCCACTTCTGCTCATGCTTTGATACCATTTCAGTATGAAGGAGACTACCCTCCATCTCAAAGTGGGAGGACAGGAGTCTTTCCCAGCAGATGAAGCAGAACATACTCAGAATGTGAAAAGGCCCTCAGAAAAAAAGGGATCTTGTCATTTGATTCAGTAAATGCTCATTTGGTGAATCCGTATCAGTGTGTGTTGAGTGACTGTTTCACAAAACTGACTGCATAATCAGATGGAGGGATGAAACTCACCAAACACTCGAGGAGCCTGGCCGGACGAGATATGATGATGAAGAGCTTTTTGACCAGCTCGATGACGAAGGTGAGCTCCGAGCTCTCGGAGCGCTCATAAGCCTGATGGCGAGGGAGAGAGATGGAAAGACAGGCATTGTCAGTTGTTTGAGGTTACATTCCTCTCCGCCTCCACGACTCACGCGTCACAACTCACGTCATTCAGCAGCTTCTCCAGGTTCTCCTGCAGCTCACAGAAGTAGACGCTGGTAATGAGACCCTCACGTGATTTGGTCAGGCAGTCCCTTGACAGCTCCTCTACCTGGTGGTGGATGAAGCTGAGGACCCCGTCGGCCAGTGGCAGGACACTCTCTGGGCAGTAGTTGTGGATGAACTCTGCCAGCCTCTCCTCCATCTGAGCTGTGGCCTAAATGAATACAAGATAGTGGATATCATCTTGTCAGGCTGCCCCCACGTTGAATCACCCAGATTCAGGTTTCCTACAGTACATAAGCCCACACATCAGTAATGTCTTGACACCTGTCATCGCAGGCTGATGTGGCACATTAAAACTCTGTAAAGGCAGTGATTTTATTACACTTGTGCAGTGCCTGCTCAAAACATGCTAGTTCAGAACTGCTTGGCCTTTGCTTGCAGCTTTCTCAAGAACCGCTTGTGACGACCCTTCCTGTGTGTCTGCTCGGCCTGCCCTGTGTTTGTTTTCTCCTCTGCTTTGCAGGTCGTTAGTGTGCTGCGCACCTGGGCTGAGGAGGACAAGCCTACAAAGCTGTTCTTTTAGCATGCAACACTGCCTTACACCACTTTTCACTCACCACAACACTTACATACACCACTGATATACTGATTGGTCACATCTCTATTTTCAGGCTTTATAAAATCTAGCCCGTGACGGGAGACTTTGGCCAATCACAGGTCATTTTAGAGAGAGAGAGCGTTCCTATTGTCTGTGCTCCAGCTGGTGGGCGGTGCTTGGTATTTCCTCAACTGTTCTCAACATTCTCATGATGCCAAAAACGTTCTGACTACTGAAGCTTTAAAGCATCCATTAAATACCTATTTCAGGTATGCAACTGCTATTTATTCTCCTTATAATGGCACTGAGGATGCAGCAATGTCGAGCTTTTATTCACAGTGCTGGGAAGTGTGCAATTGTATGTGGGAAGCCTTATTAGCACTGCTTCATAATGCATTACAGTGAATGAGCACGGCGTTTGTGTGTGTGTGTGTGTGTGTGTGTGTGTGCGAGGCAATCGAGGAAACCACATTTCCTGACATACATTTCCCTGTTCATAGAAATAGTTGTTTGTCTCAGACATTGAGTCATGTATCCATGTCTCAGTACTGTACAGACTGCAAGCTTTAAAAGGTTAGCTTACGGTTTGATTACATATCGGCCCGGAGCGAGATACGTGATCTAATTGATTATGCGCTCATGATCAGTGACTCATAGGTCAGGTCTAGCATCTCAGACATGGACGACCTCCAGGAGTTTTCCCACATTGCCGTGTCAACAGCTTACCAAGAACAGTGAAATAGAATCTGCCCTCTGACTGAGAGCTGTCTTTATGTTGGAGGTTAGAGGAGAATGGTAAGCCTCTTTCAAAGTAACAACATAGATAACAGCTTAGTTCAGCAGGAGAGTGCATCAGGGTGTAAAACATGCAACAAAGGTCCCGTGGCTGGGAGTCAAACCCTGGACATTGCAGTTATATCTTATACACCCTGACAATGAGGCTGCTGGGGCTACTTACACTCTGACTCATGTAGTGTTGTGACTCGTGAGTGTCTACATGCTGGGATAATATTGCTGCCTGGCTCATCACAGAAGCCCAATCTTACTCAGACTGGTCTGCTCCTAGAAAAGGAGGAGCAGACCAGACTTTTGTGAATGACCGTCTGTTGTTCTCAGTCCATATGGTGATACCACCCTAGTTACAAATAATGAGCATCGATGGGAGTCGCTCTGGAAAAAATAATCTACCAAATGTTTTAAATGTAATTCAGTGTAGCTAAAGAGGTGGCCACTGACTGCATGCATATTATTTGTGTGCGTATTTGATGTTTACACCGTTGTGTTTGTTTGTATGAGGCTGACCTTGGGGAAGCGCTCCTTGTAGACATGGTTCATCATCACTATTTCATTGTCATAGCAGGATGGAGAGCGCCCCGGGCTGAAGAGAGACAAACACACACAGAGCAGGAGCGTAATAAACAACACTGACTGAGAAAATCAAAGAACAGAGAGTGAGGGGAGGCAGCCGGTGAGACGCAATTCTGTCTTTTTCACTTGAATGAAGGAATAATTCACCGCTTCCCCTCATGTCCATCCTGTCTGGACATTATGCTAATCGACCCATCAGAAATTCAGTACACTCAGTTTAGTTCCTCTAATGGATCCGGCGTCCTCCCGCACGCCACGCCACACGTGGTGCAGACGTCAGACAAGCATGAATGTATTCAGAGTCACATGTGCACTTTCCTACACACACATGTGCACAGATGTAAACTCAACACGTGGCAGAATCTCATACAGCGCTGAATTAGACATTCACAAAAGGAAAGCATATCGTGAAGACAAGTCTAGTAGGCAAACACAGTTTAGCTTCACATGTGATATGAATAGAAATAATGAGGCACGTCAAGGTACACAATAAAAGCATTCTGTATACTGAAGCCAGAAGATAGGAGATTATCTATGTAGGGCAGCGACCGCTGAGGAGCTTAATATGAAAACTGAATACTGATCAGTAGTGACGTGTTGTATGTAGTTGGAGCATGTTGCATCCAGAGGGGACGCTATAATAGCTGTGGAGACTCCTGCTAATAGAGAAACTGCTGCACTCTGGAGAGGCTCAAACATCTGGAGGGTGGACTGATACTCATTTAATAATAGTGGTAGGAAGCAACTACATGAGTACCGTACTAACATTTTGAGGTACTTGAGTATTTCCGGTAACACTTCATAATAACCATCCTATATAAATGGTAAATTGGTAGTTAGTTAAACTTAGTTGATAGTTATTTTACTTTAACAAACAATAAAATGATAAAAAAAAAGTTAAAGATGGCTATATGCCTAGTGGCTGGTCTCCCTTTGCTTAAACTTTCTTTTGCCCACCTGAGGCTTCGAGAGCGAGGGCGGACGTGCGGCGAGCGTCGGCCCCCGTCATCGTCCGTGATGCTCTCAGTGCTGCCAAAGTGCTTGGACAGGAAGTGCAACTCGTCCATGGTCGGCTGGAAGGGCAGCTGGTGCAAACGCTCCTGGGATGAGCTGGATGACTGGAAGGAGACATGAAAAAGAGACAAGGTTAAATTATGAACTGCCCTTTTGTTGGATTCCTTTGAAAAAGCTTCTGTTGCAGCTGCAACGTCAATAGTTTAAAAATAGATATCCAGTGACGGAGAGGAGGACATAAAAAATGACAAATGGCAAGAGCACCCTAATCGATGTGGTGACAATAAGAGAAGAGAAGAAGAAGAGAAGAAAGCACAAGGTGTACCATGAGTGGGTGGAAAAAACTGAAACAAAGAAACGACTAACTTAAAAGAACAAGGGAGGAAGAGAGAGAGGTGGAGAAACAAGAAAAATATCCAGAAGGAGTTAGTGTAGGAGGGCAAAACAGAATAATGTGGACTGAACACCACAGCAAAAAGACTGCAGGGAATGAAAGAGTCACTCCACCTAAAAGTTGACTGCTGCCTTTAAGTGTCTGCTGCCTCGGGGGGGTAAATGGCAGTGCTATTCGGCTTTAAACAAAACACTTTTCTTCAGTGCAGGAGGGAAAAACCAGCCTGGATCAATGGGAGGCTTAATGAACACATCTCCCAATGGGACACCATGGTTGGCTTTGGCCACACAATGATTTCTGCTATAAAAATCCATTAGAAACTCCATTCAGGTCTTTGCCACTTGCAAGCTGCAGAAAAGCACGTTGTAAATGCAGCAAGTCCAGTCAACAGAATCAATTAAGAAGCTCCCTGGAGACACGGAGAGCTCGGAGACTGAGGGAAATGCCGTTGGATATGAGCGTTGACATAGATGAAAAACAGTCTCATAACTGTCTCGCTCCTTCGTTCAGTCACAGAGTGCATCTCAATTTATTTAATTGCATCCAGATTTCCTTCACTCGCTTCTCTTGCTGAAGACGTGACGAGAGATGCAAGGAAAATATGCGAGGAAATAGGCATCGAGGAAACGCGTTTTTAAAGAATCATCATCTGAAGTCAGTTTTCTCATGGTGGTGCCACAGCTGTCAGTCAGCTTCAACAGTTCTGTTGTCTTTTGATGCCTTGGAGTTCGATATTATGTACAAACAATACAAAAATAAGAGTGTAAAGTTACTGTTTTTAGCACTATTTTTTCATATTTCCTCCCACATGGCAAAACAGAACAAGAAATGAATTGTCTCTGCATGTTTTTCCCTTAAAATAAACAACTTGAAGCCTCCATACATGCATCAAAACTTTATTCAGTGCTTGTAATGCACCAACGTTTGTAAATGGACCTCACTGCCCGGACACTGAACGCTCATGAGCCATTACTTCAGCAGCAACATGTTTTTTATAACGCTTATTTCATAAAGATTTGCATCAGCATTTCTGTTTGTAAATGTATTATACAATAATAAAGGTTATGATGAGTGTCTCATAATTCGTAGAAATGTTTGGGTCTAAATTTGTTTTTGGCAAAGTGGAAATTATGTAAATAAACTGTGTACACATCAAAATATAGTTTCTTCCCGGCGCACAGGGATTTTCAGCATCACATTTGACTTAATATGCAACATTTTCCTAAAAAACAACATATAGACGGATACAAAAATAATCCCTCTCAAACATCACTTATGACCCACTAGAAGTATGTGGTGGTATCTCTATCTGACCCTGCAGCCCTCTGCCTGTATTTTCTCATTTCTTCTGATTTTGCAGTGTTCCAGACGTTTCTTGGCGTCAGCAATAATGTTTTACTAAATTAATCAAATGAATTATTAAATTGTACCTTTGTACAGCGAAAATGTGATTTGACATTGTGAACACGGGACACGAACGATCAGCTGATTGTAAAGCGAAACTGAAAGTGAACGCATGGGACGCGATTAGCGGTCTCCTGAATGAAAGCTCTGTGTTTGTTGGACCCATCCACCTCCCCTCCCGCCCTGTGTGTCTCTTTCGCTCTTTAAACTACGTCACCACAACACTTTCCACGGATGTGTTTTCCAACGACAAAGCGTCGGTATTTGAAGCCCAATGAGAACAGGCTGTATAAAACTGTGGTGTTGTGGTGAAGCAGTGTCAAAGCAGTCCGATCAGCTGCAGCGTCCAACACCTAACAGATTTCCAGCGAAGGGAAATTAGAATTGGGATGTACGGATATCCGACAGAAGGTTTCATCCTCGGTTTTCTATCCATGTGTTACCTCCACTTTCAGCTGTTTACATGTCTGCAGCTTTCCTGCATAAATTTGGTTCATATCTACCTCTTTATATAGGAACCCCCCCCCCCACACACACACACACACACACACACACATCTCCTCCTCCTTTCATCTGCTCTGTTCAGTATGCAAGGGTCCTGCTGTAACTAATCAAGCGAGTAATGGCCCATGTAAGAACCAGCAGAGCACAGAAACCTGAAGGGAAGGAGGTGGAGAGGAGGAGTGATGGAGATGGAAAGGAGTATGGAGAGACTGGGAAACCATCTTCAAACTCATCTACCGGTAAAAAGAGATCAATGAGTCGCCTGCGGCGTACTGTATGTCTCTCTATACGTGCCGCTGTGAGGAGGTGCACGAGAGGAAGTGAATGGAAGAAATGACGTGTGAAAAGCAGCAAAGACGCTGAGGAAGTGATTGTGTTCAAGATGGCAGAGAAGTGTACAGGGGGTGGATTATGAGTCAACACCTTGCCTCCACCTGAGCGTCATACACATTAAGGTCCATTTCTCAAATGGACTATTTACCAAATGGGCCTTGGCAGAGTTCATTTCTCTGAGTAGTCTCTTATGCTTCACTCAGACAAGAGTGAACATTGTTGTTGTCCCTCCGTTTGCTTCAAAACATGTTTCACTTCCACCTACACTCTCTTTTATTTGTCTCTGTTGCCATCCATCATCCATCTCCGCTTCTCTGGGGATGAAGTGATGGATAGAGATATAGTTACTGGAACAGGGAAGAAATACAGATTGGTTACATTTCCATTATCCCTGCTCCACTATTTTTCTTTTTCAGAAAGGTCAAGTCACAAGCTGCAGATAAATCAGCTCGATCATTTCTTAGCAACTGATAAGTTATTTTTAGTTCAAGGTTTACATGCGATGCATGTTCCTCAGGGCTAAAGTGCTTTTAAATAATCGGCTGAGACTCGCAGCAGCGAGTACAAAGTCAAAGAACACAGGGGAGTGTGTGTGTGTTTGTGTGTGTGTGTGTGTGTGTGTGTTTGTGTATGCATGGCATTTAGCTGCAAGTGTGCCGTGTAATCATTTCAAAGCGGAGCGAGACCAAAGTAGAGCATGCAACTTTTAGAACATGAATTTACAAGCAGAATGGAGCGCACTGATTTTATGCATGAAAATATATGCAAATAAATTAACTGAGTGAGATACATATTCATGCAAAGGATACAAAAACCCAACTCATCAATTTAACAATGGATGAAAAATGTAACACACAGTTTTGGGAGTTGATTTCATGACTTAGCCTATGTTATCAAGAGAAGAAAAAGAAAATCCCACTTAAGTTTACTTTTCTCCTGTTTTCTCCGGTAAAATTGGAACTGAAAGAAAGTCCAGTGTTTGATCCTTATGAGTTTTCACTTGTCACGCTATGGAGAGGGGGAACATAAAGGAATCTCTCTGTGAAAACAGCATAACAGCCACCATAGGCCTTTTCAGGAGACTGCTGCTACACTCTGGTGTCCTGTTTGATAGTCATGAGTTTTGTGTTACAAGGACACACTTAGTCAGCTCTATCCTAGATTTGAGAAAGCAGAAGGTGCCGTGGCTGCTGCAGTAATAATACACGACAGATGGAGGAAAGTTGCTGCTGCTGTGGTCACGTCTGTTGTGTAGACAGTTATGTTGGTACCCTCTTAAAGAGAGGACTTAAAGAAAACACACTCTTACTCTGATGCAGGCTCCTGAAATGTTACATAACATTGTTTTGGCAGATACTTTTGTAAAAAGCGAGTTGCTTTCTTTCGCATACACACAGGAAAAATGTGGCATTCAGTGTCTTGCTCAAGGACACTTTGATAGGAATCAGCCACCAACCTTGTGATTAACGGCCAACCTGCTCTACCACCTGAGCTGCAGACGCATCATGTGAACATATTGATGATCACTGATCTGAAATATCTGTCATATAGGCTACAAATATACATAAATATCTCCCTCAAATGACGACTAGAGATGTACCTATCCAATATGCAATTATTATCAGCACAGGAGTTGCTGGTCTACCGCTGCCTTGATCGGTTAGTTTGTTTGGGTCATACAATAGCACAAAGGTTTTTTCACTGGAGTCTGGTGGCTTTAGCGAGAGCACAGATGGATACAACAATACAATGGATACAAATGGATCGGAAAGCGGTGAAAATATTCTAAATATAGTATACAGTTAAACGGATATTGATTTTTTTTAGGTGAGCCTGTCTTTTATGTGGCTAAAATATGTTGATTACTTTGCTTCTGTGCAGATCTCATGTCTGCTTCTCCAAACTGGGGGTGTGCCGACCGTCATCTACTGTAGGTAATACACTGATTATGGATAAGTACCTCATACAACCCCTCTTCAAAACACCCGAACTATCCCTTTAATCAAGTGGATTGGTTACTGGTCGAGACTTGACCGATCCACACTGAATACAGTTAAATTCAGTGTAATTTAATCAGAGTGGGTCGCCGACTCAATTTTTAGTGGCATCACGTTACCTCATAAAAAAATATATATTCGAGTGAGATCCACACAGGGAGGAACACAGATTTTAAATTAGGCAAAACAATTGAATCAGATTGGAAATCAGAAGAGGAGAGAAAAAGTTGGATCAGTGCATCCCTAATGATTACTGTCTCTTGTCCTCAAGAAGACAAGATGTGCCAAAATGCTGATAAATGAATGAAAAATCAAACGAGTGTGGCTTTCTTCTTTCTCTTAAACGTACCGTTGAGCTGGGTGTATTGGTGCCATATCCTGAGGAAGGCAGAGAAGCCAAGGACCATCTACGACCATCAGCCCTGAGGAGCAAATAAATAACAGTGGAAGAGGGAGAACGTATCATTTCCATCACTTTCAACAGCCAGAACTCCAACATCAGTCTCTATTTTAGTCCCTCCAAACAACACAGTTATACTTAAGCAATCCCACCACCTTCACTTTCCTCTCTATCTAATTATACTTTTGTTCTTTTTATTCCTTTCTCCCCTCAGGCCTCCTCCAGCCATGTCTGACACTTCCTCTGTGTGAGTGATGAGGGACACACGTTTGGGCGAAATCCTGGCACCTCGCCTCATTCATCTGGGCCCGCTGTCACGCCTTTGTCACGGTGGGAGCAGCGCAGGACAAAGACAGAGCCGAAGCATGCAGTTTCATTTCACATTTGTGTGTGTGAGTGGGTGTGTTCCCTGAGGAGTTTCACTCTGTGTGTGTGTGTGTGTGTGTGTGTGTAAAAATAATCCTATCAACTTCTTCGCACTGCCCTTGTAACGTTGCATGTGTGACTTATTGTGTGAATAAAGGAGGGATGCCAACCTGCGAGAGGAGGCGAAGGAAAAGTGGGCAGGTCCGCTTGGTGAGAAGTTGCGCGGGCTGTCCAACGGACTGCTTCCTATTAAAATACATATGGAACAGAACAGAGCAGAAAACATACACTATGGGTTATTGGGCAGGATAACATACCAAACGTCATTTTAGGTTTTAGGTCATTCCCATTTCATTCAGTCAACCTCACTTTTAAGGAAACATCAAGAACAAGAAGGTGGGCCCTCATAATTTGATCTTTGTACACCGATCATGTCAGCAGAGACACAAAAAACACTGTTATGCTTTATAATAAAAACAACAACTCTGTTAATTCACTGTGACGCCTACTTCCAAGACATCTACAGTAATAGTGGATTGTATCCTTGATCTTGTCCTACACTACATGTATTAAATTACTGTATTATAAATTAAATGTTAAGTTAAAGAGCAACTTAACACCTCTAGTGCAGTGGTGTCAAAACATTGTAATACCACGGCACCTCTACATAGCGATTTTGTTATTTTCCATGGTGCCCAGGTTCAGTTGTCTCACACTGTGCTAGGATGAATCCGCATTTGTCAGAGCTCTGTTGTTTACAACGAGAAACCCGCCCAATGCTTGCTGTGATTGTCTGTATTTGTCATTGCTGTGCACCTTGAAAACTCACATGCCACAAAGCTTATTGTGTTACTATGACAACTGGCAACTGTGAGCTCTTAATACAGTGACTCCGATGTTCTTTGCTTGTTTTGTTTTTTTCAGTTTTGATGTTGTCTTGTTAATCTTGCAGCACTCTTTTCCCGCCTTTAAAAGGTGCTAAATTCAAAATACAGAGCATCAACATAACAGCAAACAACTATTTGCCGTGTAAATAGCAGAGAATGAAGTCACTCTCCCTCTGTGTGTGTTGTATCTGAGCTGATCTGTGCTTTGTTGACATAGCCAGGCCGGCAGCATGTGCATGTTTGTGCATGTGAGTATGCCCCACTGGCTAGCTAATTGGCTAATCAAGTTAGCTAGCTAATCAAGTCGAATAATAAGTAATTAAAAATATATATACTGTTTAATCTCATACTGTATCATGTGTCTAACTTTTACATACTGACCTATGTGTCCAGGCAGTGGGGAGTGCGGCCGTGGCAGGGTGGGCGATGTACTCAGGATGAGGCTTTTCCGGTTACTGGTCCTGCAACTAGAGCATAAACGAGAACAAAGAGCACGTCAATATTTGTCTTCATTAAATTCTCCATCGATACCAGACAGATGATTGCTGACACACACACACACACACACACACACACACACACACACACCACTAAGTGACCCCCAGGTTAATGAATACACCGTGTCTGTGTTTGGCTTTGAGTCTGTGTGCTCACTTGTCACCCTGAGTAAATGTATAGCCGTCAGTACAGTATGTGTGGGTGTAAGTGTGTATGCTTTTTCATCTTGAGTACAGTAAGTCTCGTGTTTGTGTGTGTGTGTGTGTGTGTGTGTGTGTGTGGCAGGCCATAATACAAGACTTTATTGATGTCCGCCCACCCACAGGGGAGAGCGACAAAGCAACAAAGATTTTTAATTTCCTCTAGATCCAGCCCCACGACGGCTGCTGCCATGAAATATAATGGTAGGAGCGATGAGGCGATGGAGGGATGGAGAGACAGACGGAGAGGAAGAAAGGGACCAGGGAGGGCAGGTATAGACCGTCATGAACAACTAGAATTATTGAACCATAAAGGCTTCAGTCGCTGCTACTCCCGCTGCCACCGCTGAATGTGACTTTGAACTTCACAAAGGAGCACACACAGAGATGCACACGTTTTATTGCGTACACAACAGCTTGTAAAAGTGGATTTTTCAGGTGTTATTTTTATGTGAGGTTTGGGTTTGCCCATAGGCGTTTCGTGCTCGTCTGTGTGTTTCACCGGAGTGCCTGTCAGACCAGATTTTGCAGAGCAGAACCACATCTGACGAACAATACAAGTTTGCTCCATGTTGCATCAGCCAGCACGCTGCTCTACATCTGTGCAGGAAGTGCTGTATATCACAGATACACACATAGAAATAAAAAAATAAAACGCGCGGTCACCCAACACACATTGGTTATTTGATGTATCTCCCTCGATCAATAATCTATATCCTCCCACATCCTCCCTTATCTCTCCTTCCTTTTTGATGCGAGTCTTCAGCAGTTGTTTTCTAGCACTCTGAGACATCAAACCCCTGGCAGGGTTTTTATCGGTGGCAGTGCGCCTCTGTGGGCGCCAGCTGAGGGAGAGCTTGTACTCAACCTTGCAGAACAGAGGAGGAGCATCTTGAAATATTTAAGGGAAATGCATTAGCTTTGGATGGAGGGATGGAAGTGGCTTGACACCATCCGTCGCTGCAGCTCTCAGAAGAGGAGAAGGGGGGAAGGGCGAGGGAGGAGAGAGGAATAAAAGAACAAAAAAGTGAAGAGACTGGAGGTGCATACAGGATATTCCTCTGATTTCCTTTCTGTGTCTCTTCTTCTTTTCTTGGTGCCTGCAATCACCTTTCATTTCACTCGCCCCTTAACCTGTAGTCTCTCAAATGCACTTTCATTGCTGCTCTTCCTAAATCAAAAGCTGAATCACTTGAGCATACGCTAGTCAAGCTTCACATATTCTTAGCTTTTGATTCATGATTCATCACATCTACAGATACAGCTCGACTCTACCAGTGATTCACTTTTAGGTGTAGCGTCTAATCTTTCATACCACACATTACAGGGAAAGGGATTTAATCCTACCTGCCTCGTTTCTGTGACTTTTTCTTATTTTCAGTCTCAATAAATCTCCATCTTTCAATAACACCTCACACATCTGTTGCTCTTTCATTTCCTCCATTTTTTCCTGCTTTGCGCTGATTCTGCTTTATCCTTCTTCGAAATCAACTCTCTGAATGATGAATAATTGAAATGTGGAAACTCCAGAAGACTCATTCTTCTGCTCTAACTCCCCATTTTAGGGTTATAGAGTTGACTAAACTATTAAAGACAGTAACAGAATGAAGACCCACTAGGGCAAAGCAATCTAATCTTCCCATAAAGCCAGAAGCCTCTTGCAGCCACTATGCTTTATAACATTGTTATCTTAAATGAATGCTATAAAAGGGCATCTTGCCCAAAGCATTTGTACTGTAAAAAAAAAAAAAAAGGTTAAATAGGAGTGCTGCTCTTTACTCTGTACTCCAGCAGCCAGCCACATATTTATCACCAGTAAAGGTCACAATGGAGTTCTGCTACTTATATTCAGTGAGGAGATGAACATACGACAGAAGCAGCAGGGCGGAGAGGAGGGTAGAAACATCCATCTGTGGATGCTCTAGCTGTTATATATCTTCTGTATTCCAGTGTATGCTCTTATTTTGGGATGATTTGATTCTCATAACCTGCTGGGTTGACTTTGACTTCAGTCAGTAATTTGGTTCAAAGAGTGACTTTTGGGCCCCTTTACCAGACATGAAATAGTAAAAACTATACAATCTAATCAAAACAGTGCCTTGTGGCTTCATTGCAAACTGGTCTATTGGAGTTAATTTTGTTGGATAGAATAACAGATGGGTGACAAATTAAATGAAAAACCAAAATAGTGTCTCATTAAACCTGCATGAATTGACCTTTTTTGGCAACTGAGGGTAAGCGCAACAAGCTGTAAACACCATCGACATAACATCATGTTATAAAATTCATATGGCGGATATGCTAATTGCAGTTGCATAATTACACATCCTGCAACATTAGATTCTCTTAGACACATGTCTGATGAATGGAGGTCCAATATTCACTCTCCTTATAGCTCTGGTTTGGTCTCCACCAGCACCTGAGGGAAATATCTGTGGCTCTTTAACAGATAAATGCTCCACTATGTTCACCAGCTAGTCACTAACTGTGTCTGGAGCTGAGCAGGTAGTCTACAGTGAGCAGAAAAACTAAAACAATGAACTGTAAGACATAATTCACTATGAGTGACACTCATCATTGATTAAGGCAGCTTTAAGGTGCTGAACTAATATTATCCTCCAGCGCAGCTTCACAGCTCCTTGACATAGATTTTACCTATCTCTCAACTCTACTGGAGGGATGAACGCCATTACCTCCAATGATGTTCCCTATTTGGCATTTTGATGATGGCAGTGGAGAGCGCTGTGTACCAACATCTCCCATAAGTATTCAGCATTTGTATACTGTACATGTCACATGAGAAAATAGTATATTGCTCGATTGTATTGTCATGACACAGGCAGTAGCCTACTGGAGTATCATGCAGCACATCTGTATGAAAGCATCTGCATTTGTTTCTCCGCTCTTTAAGAAAAGGTTTTCATTCAATCGGTAAATGTACACAGTAAAATAAAATAGAAATAATGTGTGTATACAGTACATGTAGAACAAAGGGAGGTGCACATTATAAATTACGGTGCAGTGCAAGAATTTAAGTGCAGAGTACCGGCAACTATTACCACAACTTAAAAAAACTGTAGAGAAAGATGTATCTTTATAACAATATAACAACATTATACATATAAACTCGAATTACCGCTTCACGGTTGTATGCCTCCGCCAACCAGTCAAGTTGTAGTTTACATCCATGTCTGTCCAAAATGTCATCACTTCATCATTTTATCCTTTTCACCCTTCCTACCCTATTTGTGTGAAATTGTCATAATTAGCATATGTATTCTTGAGTTATGGCCAAAAACGTGTTTTGTTAGGTCACAGTGACCTTTGACCACTAAATTATAGTCTGTTCATCCTCGAGTCCAAGTGGACGTTTGTGCCACATTTGAAGAAATTCCTTGCAGGCGTTCCTAAAATATCACATTCACAGGAATGGTACGGACAGACGGACAACCCGGAAATATAATGCCTCCGGCCCAGCTGTCACCGACGTAGAGGCATAAAAACTATAATCCTAGTAACTGGCAATACTTTGTATACTTTGTCCATAATTCTCTTAGTCTAAACAGCAAAATCATTAAAAAAAAAAGTAGGACATTTAAAAATAAATTCATATTAATCCCGTCTTGCCCTGAAATCCCAGCCACAGTGAGCCGTCACAGTGAGTGAAGGTCACAGGACAGGAGCTATAGGTGGCTGTAAGGAATTATGACTAACATGCTGCAGACTCACTTGACTGGAAAAGCAAAGGAGATAAGAGAGGTGGGAATGTGTTAGCAAAATGTGTGTGTGTGTGTGTGTGTCCATGTGTGTGTGTGTTTAAATGTGACTTTAAATCACTCTGTCACGGTTATGGTCATGCAGCTCGGGCTCATCCTGCCTCAATCTGGCTAAGAAGGTGTGTGTGTGTAAGAGAGAGACAGTTAGTATGCTGCACATCGCCATCTTTGAATCATAAATCTAAAGCTGTCTCTAGTTTTGCGGTCAAACACAAACGCGTTGTCAGTTTACAGCCTAACAATCCTGCACTATATCATCCGCCGCCCTCCTCTGTTTTCAGGCAGCCGCTGATGTTTGGATTCATTCAGTCATCCACTTGCGCATAAATGAATTTTGAACAGACAAAACTGAAGCTCTGCTGAAAACGAGACACTTTCCTGTTAAATATTCAAACCCATTCAAACCCAATTAGGTTAATTAAGAACAAATTCTCGTCTCTCCTTAATGAAATTGACCAAGAAGAAGAAGAAGAAGAAGAAAGATGAAGAGGGAAGAGGATGTGAGGGGGAATGCTCGTCACCATGGCAACACATTTAGAGTCACACTCAAGAAAAGCAAACAGTGACAACTGTTTCCTTTTTTCCTATCTTCACCAGCGCTCACGGTGAGAAACAGACAACAGGTGTTAAGTAAACGAAATGATGAAGGTGAGCATCAGACTGAGTCAGCTCTGATCTGAGGCCAGTGAATCCACAGAATATGAGTCAACCACACTACTGTGAGTCAGTGTCTGTTGATATGCCTGAGCCAAAGACTGTTGGTATGTGAATGCCAGCTTTATAATCCATCATAATCTATTGTGTAATCCATCATGCAGGCTCAATCTGTGTGTGTGTGTGTGACAGAGGAGTAGTGGTGAGGCGTGTGGTGCTGTCAGTCACACAGAGTATGATTCATCGGGGTCAATGGTGCATGCTGCTATTGTGTGGGCCTCTGTTGACGGACACCGCTGCAGATGAGAAAGCAAAACAACTTTTAATATGTGAGAGAGAGAGAAACAAAGTGTGATGGTGTCAGCTGTCTGAGTCCGTTAAAAGGTGCAAGGCAAATCAATGCTTTTTTTCTGTTTGTTTGTTTTTGCATCCAGCTGGTCTCAAAGAAACACCTCAAACTGTGACAGGAGAGAAGAACAAGAGGAACAACAACGACGGTGAGAAAGAAAGAAACAAAGAAACCAATCTGGCTGAACTCCGTCTGTTATCAGTATAATGAGAAACGTTTTTATATCCACAAACTGTTCACTGCCAACATGAAATGTGCATAATGAATGCATCTGTAAAATTTCAGTTTCATCCTACAAAATCTGCTTCTGGCAAATACGGCATGATTTACCTTTTCATGGTTATGTTTTGGCAACTAAAAGAAGATCTTGGCTAACTTTAGAAAAAGTAGGGATGCACCGATACCGATACCGGATCGGATATCGGTCCGATACTGACTCAAATAGCTGGATCAGTTATCAGATCTATACAATTCAGTTCAATGTTTATATTCTATATACATTATATACTGGAATTTTAATTCCTGTTTAAGTTCTGACCAATTTTTGACAGATTTTTTTCCAAGTTGCTGGTGTACGATTCATTATTTTAATAATAAATAACAATTAAGTAAATTTATATCTATGTATTTATTTGTTACATATTGTTTTACAATGTTAAGAAAGTAATGTTTAAGTCCAGCCTCATGTTGTCTTCCACACAGTGAGGCATACAGCTTATTAATTAAACACTAATATCGGGTCGGTACTCAGTACCGGCGAAAAACATTGTGAACTTAAATATTCAACAAGTCTACGCTGACTTGAAGCACAAGACGAGATGCCTTGACTTTTTAAAATTTTAACTAAAACCACAATCTTCACAGCTGCTTACGTATAGTGTAAGATGAAAGACACAGATAATTATCACAGACTCTGCAGTCCCCTTCAGCTTTACGGAGCGTTTTAGCATCTTTCAGCTGATTGTTTTGGTTTGTGTTGCTGTTCATCAACTCACATAAACCCACTGTACACTACCAAAGCAGACGGACACAGTTAGCAACTAGCTGGTGAACATAGTGGAGCATTTAGCAGCTAAAGAACCAGATATTTTCCTCAGGAGTTGGTGGAGACCAAAAACAGAGCTAAAAGAGAGAGAATATTGGACTTACATTCATCAGCTGACCAGAAACTCGGCTCTGAATGAATGCTTAAGTTTTTCTGCATCTGATGGGTGTGCAAATGTTTTCTAACGCAGTAGCAATAACAACTAAATAATAAATAATAAAACCTTGTTATATAATACGCCAATGTTGTTTACAGTTTGTTCTGCTGCCCGACTAGCCAAAAAAATCAATTCATACTGCTTTAACCAAACTAAACTTAACAACACATGAGAAGCAGGATGTGAACCCAAGTCACCCTCTCACTATGATCCCAGCAGTAATTACGATTCATCCAAAACTTATTTGCCAAAGCAAATTAGTCGTATACAAAGGTATTTTGTAGGTGACAAGGTTGCATGCTGACACATTAATGTTTAGAGGATAACATAAACAGACAAGGTCAAAGGTACCCAACAGAGAAACAGTACGAGCTAAAACCAAAAACACAGACACAGATGTGACAGCCAACAACCCCAGTTTGTGTCTCCCTGCTCCCAATAATGAAACCCAGGGCTGTCATTGGCTACGACGCCCCGGTCACCCTGCTGTGGGAGGGGTCAGAGGTTAAATCTGTGGTAATGACTCGTGCAGAAGCTTTGAGGAGCAATTATCCCCCTGCAGGCCCTCGGCTGGCACTGAGCCATTAGTCTCTCACACACGAACGTGCACACACTCATGGAAAACACACAAACGCACATTTTGGTCCCCTAACACTCCAAAACTGTCCCAGACTGTCTACACTCATTACAGCAATAAAAGTAATGCAAACAATAACAACTGGATACAGGTCATTAAAACTACACATTTCATGATTGCCTGGTACTGATGCACAGTTTCTAAGTTATGAGTTAGGATGGAACAAGCAGTAATACAAAATAGACTGGTTAATTACAGCTCAGGTCCTTTGTTACAATAGCATTGTACTCAGCAAGGTAATTGCTGGGTACTGAACACAACAACGTTGCTACAATAAAGATGGGGCAGGAAGCACGAGCAATCAGACGATCAGAAAAGTTGTAAACAAGCCAACAGTTCAGCAAGATTATCTAGAGATAAAACTGAAAGAGACCACATCCGAAATGTTGATAATAAAATGTTATGTGCACTCAACTACAGCGAGTATGTTAGGTCAAAATTGATGCAGGAAGTCAGTTTGTAAACTGCGGATGGATGCCTTGTCTGACATCTCTTTAGCAATGTCACGATGTACCCAGTTATCTGCAATAAATGTAACAACTGTAATGGACAACGTTGTTGTTGGAAAACTACAAAAATAGGATGCATGTGGTGTAAAAAAAGAAAAAGAAATAAACATTTTTTTTCTTTTGGGCTAAAACAGACAACATTTTCATGCCTCCCCCAACCAGTCAAGTTGTAGCTTACATCAATCACTTCATCATTTTATCCTATTAGACATTTGTGTGAAATCATATGAATTCTTGAGTTATTGCAAAAACATGTTTTGTGAGGTCACAATGACCTTTGACAAACAAAATCTAATCAGTTCATCCTTGAGTCCAGGTGGACGTTTGCACATGATTTGAAGAAATTCTCTCAAGGCGTTCCTGAGATATTGCGTTCATGAGAATGGGACGTAACGTACGGACGGACAGACGGACAACACAAAAACATTATGTCTTCGGCCACGGCTGTCGACCACACGGAGGCATAAAAAAACAATCATACAAAGCTAAATCATAAAAGAACAGTATTGGCCTCATAGATTTTGTGGTGGAAATATTCTACACTTACAGGCCTACAGTATGTTAACCACTTTAAAGATACATAAACTGTATAACCTCTGTACAATATACTGGCCTAAAAGGGTTAATGTCAAAACATTCTGACATTGCACTAATGACCTAGATAGTAGATAGTGAAGGATGTTGAACCCAGGTGTATCCTGTTATTGCTATTAGATATCTTGTCATTTGTATTAGACCAGAACATGCGCCATATATGGAAAAGTTTGTTAACGTACGGGAAAAATGTTAGAGGGGGGGTTAATCATTACACTGATTAAGGTAGCCAACGGGGAGGGTCTTTTGGGTTACGACGCTTTTGATATATGAATGTAACCTGGAAATACGAACCAGTTTGTTGAACGTCTGCAGAGACACAAACTCAGATGATTATGCAAATAAAAGGTCTTTTGCATCTTCGACAGTCTTCTTCTCCAGAGTCTTATTTTTCACCCACAATTTTCATAAATGAAACTTGTGTCAGCTGGCGTTCACAGGTCGCCAGGAAACTTTCTCCACCAACAGGAAGTGAAGCAAAAGAGCAAAATGCGTAACAAGACGACATGTTAGCGGCTCTGTGAAACTGCACTGTTTGTTTGTTTTTATCTAAAGTTAACATCAGCATGCTAACATGCTGCTCTTTAGCCAGTATAATGTTTACAATGTTCACCATTATAATTTAGCATTTAGTTGTATTTCACATACATTCACACAGCCTGACCTGTGGACTATGGAAACTCTGAACTTTGACCAATGATTTAATAAAAAGGAGCTAAAAAAAATTAATCAAAGTGGGAATTTAGCTGACTGATAAATATTAAAGCTTTGGCTTCAAAAACAGCGATTTATTCTGAAATGTATTTTAATGTTTTATTTTTCTGTGGAAAATTCTGGTATCACATTTTGTTTTTACAATGTCATCCTTACTCATGATTATCTTTTAGATAAAAACCTCTATCACAAACTCCCAATCTTCCTTTATCGTTATTCTCATTCATAAACAGCAGTTATAAATAACAGTATTTAATTTAATTATGCTTCTTTGGCACTTTGTAATTACTTCCTAAATGATTTCTCCGCTCCTCTCCTCCTGTGAAGCTCTGTCCGCAAACAAAAAGGCCTCTGACGGGCTTATATTAACGCGGAGCACATTCATTATAATGGATGGTTACTGATAAGAACGCAGCAGCCATTTAAACACAACAGCTCCATATTATGCAAAATCAATTAAAGGAACGAGCCGATTCAGAATGAAGACGGCCCGAAAGCACATCATGAGAGGACGTTTAACTGTCTGGAGCAGGATGTTATGGACGCAGACAACTACATGTGTGTTCGTCTGTGTGTGTACTGCATGGTGTGTGTGTGTGTGTGCTGCTGGACCGTAAGTGATTATCCATTTGCATGCACATGTGAGCCTGTGACAGGTGTGAGTGAGCGCTTGTGCATGCTTAATGTGTTTTACCAGCAGATTATTAACTCCTAGTGTGTGTGTGTGTGTGTGTGTCAGTCAGTAGTGTCAACTTCTGCTCTAAGTGCTGACTCACAGGGCAAAGAGGACACCAGACGCTCCTGATGGTTACACCATCGATCTGTCCAAGCTCACTTCCTGTCAGGTGACATCCCTCTCTCTTCCCTCCCTCCATCCCTCCCTCCCTCAGGACCTCTTAAAGGTGAGTGCATGTTTACAACTGTGGGAAGTGGGATGGAAATGGACGGGAAAAAACGCTACCCCTTTAAAAAAGCTTTCTGGACCAACAGGCTGTTTCCCTGTTAGTGCATCCTATTATTACACAACACCCACTGTTCTTACTGCCAGAGTCCGAATCATCCACCAGGATCTAGATGGATCCCCAACTCAGGGAAAAGTGGCCAAATCAAACCAAGTGGGCAGATTTATCATGCATGAGGCATTCAGATGGAGATTGAGGGGCTGATTGAGTGAAGCTGACGTGCAGCAGATGAAAGCAAACAGGTGATGTGAAAAAAGAAAAGAGGATGGTAGATAAACGACAGGATGAAACTAGGGAGGAGAACATACAACAGGAGCGTCTTGGTGTTAGGGGTTGCTGCAGGGTTAGTCACATGGCTTTCTTGTTGCTATGCAATGTAGCACAGAGAGACATAAATAGAGGCCTTTGCTGTCATTCCCCATGAAAGAGAAGCTAAGCAAAGGAGGGAAAAAAGCCGACCAACAAAGTATCAACCACGGCTTCACAGTTGTACAATGTAGTTAAAGAATGGAGATGAAAAGAGAAAGGCAGAGAAAGGAGGTCACAGAAAACAATACTGACTGAGTCACCCAGTCCTTTCAGCATGTTAGAAAAATAGCAATGATTTTGGTAATTCATGCTGTGACTAAGGGGCAATTCTCAGTTTGCAATAGGAGTTGGTGCTACAGTAGTTCAATAAATAAAAAAAGGTAGTGTGTTTTGTTGTGACTCCTAAGTACAGTGACTGATTATGTAATAAGCTGGTAAGTCAGCTTGTTGTGTGACTGAATAAAAAGTTGGCTGGCAGACAAAGTAGCTGACTGCTTAAATTACCGAACCCATTGGGTGGATAATAAACATGCTGGCCGACAGTCAGACTGTATTATCTGGCTGAACTAGTGCTGATTTTATAGCGGAGTAAGTGTAAGAGTAAGTGACTGTTAAATACTGTAACAAAGTTGTCACTGAAGTCTATCGTTCTTACAATCCACTTTAGATGAAACCACGCCCACTTCCGTATGACGAAAGCCTGACACAGCGTCAACTGTGCTGTGATTGGCTCCTAGTTGCCTTGTGATTGGATGCTATGCAGAATTATGAGCTTTCCTACACTGTGACAAGAGCGTGTGAATGAAGCATCAAGTTGTTAAACTTTACTCATTTAGCAGCTGCAGTGCTGAGTCTAACAGTCCCTCCACGTCAGTCGCCACCGCTACGAGACTAGCTGTCTCGCATGTGTACAGTGAGGGACATAAAGGAATAGTTCGACCTTTTGCACACCCAATTATTTCTTTTTCTTGCTGAGAGTTGGATAAGAAAACAGTGGTACTGATTTTCTCATCTAACTCTCAGCAAGAATCTGAATAAGCTTAAATTTGAACTATTCCTTTAAGACCTTCCATGTGTTTCTATTTGAGAATGGAAGTTCGTTCTTGACAGTATGTGAGAAAAAAATGATCTCAATTCAAGATCCAATTATTAGCTTTTTCTGAGCTATTTTAACCACAACACTTTCAACATCTTTGAAACGAGACAGTTGTTTTGATCTTCCCCCATATCACATGACTGACTTTATACACCTACGTCACGTGATGATGATTTCATTCACTAATGAAGACCATTACATGAAGTTGAAAGCCCAGAAAAAGCTTGATTTTAGATTATTTTGTCACACATATTTCTTCTTATTATTACATTATTTGTGAGAGTACAGCCTGGGATATCCTTCAGTTTAATTATCATGGTTTTGGTGTCAACACTACTCAAACGCACAGGATAACCAGGTTTGATATGATGATGATATAGAAATGTAACAGAATGACATTCTTCCCAAATCAGAGTTTTTTTTCATGAATGTTTGAGAATATACAACAGAGAGCTTTAAAACGAGTTACACTGCAATAAATTGCATTCGACAACATGACATCCTATGATTCACTGGTCTGAAACACACCACAGTCAGACCACAGCACATAAATAGAAGTCAGGACACAATAAAGATCCAGACGTCTATTTTAGTCACATCACTCCACTCCACTCGGAGGTGTTGTCAGATGTCCTCTAAAGGTGTGAAAGTGCATCCTCAGGCAGAGTGATGCAGCAGGAAGTTGTGGCAGTGCAACGACCTATCTGGATCTTTCTGCATGTGTCTCTGTGTTTCCTGTTTGTCTCGCCGCCATGGCTGGTGCTATCTCAGCTCAGTTACTGAGACCTGAGAAGCGCTCTGAATCACCACGATCATGACATTTCACTTTGTTCCCACGGTGACCTTATCCGTGGCAAATGATCCGTAGCCATCTCCTCGTACAGAATAAAACACTTCCTTCAGTGAGCGGCGCTCATTTGCATGAGTGGGGGAGTCTCGCAGCGTGTCTAATAGACATTAAAAATGATTTAATCTGATTATGGATAATGCATATGGATTCACAACCAAGCAAGGCCACCGCTCCTATCGCTTAGAGGGAAGTAAGAACGGAGATGGCAGCAGGATGCTTAACTCAATATAACGTCTGGCGTCATGCTACTACGCTTTAAATTATGACACTAATGCTTTTAGACAAGGAACAGCTAAATAGCTCAATGTGCAGTAAATAAACAGCTTTGACATTTTGTGATGATAATAATAATAATGATTTTTTTTACTGTATGAAATCCATATAGTAAATGCTTTGATTAAGAGCTCTTTGATAACTGAACACTATGGTGACATCCTGGATAGAAGGTCAGAATTTGTGTGTTGCACGTTTAATAGTCTTGCGATACCTGAAAATCGGAGATCTCTGCCTACCGAATGTCTGTGGATTTTGAAATGCAAATTTGTTGCGGCGAGAACGGCTGCTAACAAACCCACAGCCCTTACATGTCATGGATTCGGACAGGCCAATCACAATTGTTTACCCACATGAGTGGGGACGCTGTTATTGGTCGACATCGACTAAGACGTGGCTCCGGTGGAGAGAGCCAGGAGGGATCATCACATTGACTTATTCAAATAGCTTTTTTGCTTGTCTAGCCGCAGACTGACCTAATAACTCAGAAGTCATGAGGATTGAAGTACCTTAGTTGTTGCATTAATGAACGTAGTCATGCACGAGATGTAACATGTGCTAAATACAGGTTTGGGAGCGTTTCTATTACCTCTCAACGGCGAGCTGGTAGCTCATAGCTAACGGTGCTAGTAACGGCGAAAGTGCTGACAGAGATAACAGTGTTTACCTGAAGACGGGGCCGGAAGGTGGTTGCTACGCTTCCGCGACGGTGCCGTCGGTTAGGATGGCGTTATCAATTGTAACCGCTGTATAAGAGCAGTGCAGAGCGGCGATGATGAGCTAACATGCACTAAAATCACGAGGGCGATGTCAACAAAGCACGGAGAAGCTCAGATTACAACACACACACACTCAGAGGGAGAGAGACTTCATTCTCTGCTCAGGTAGACATTACTCCTCTATATCTTTACATCAACAATAGTTGTTGTCTGCTATATTAATGCTCTGGATATCGTATAGAGAACCTTTAAATCGTGTACATTCCTGATAGTTAATGAAGTACTACATTAATGAATTAATGCATGGATTTGTGATAATTAATGTAGGCTACCCTTACCATAAAGTGTTACCAATAAGGACATAAACCTGAATGCCTAAATAGCACCTCTAAGCAGATTTATATTCATCTGGAAAATGACCAAGTTATTTCATATGCCATCCATGTTGCCAGGTTGTCTTCAAACTCACGCCTGTATATATGAGATGCTGTGTTATCATGTCACTGCAACATCAAAGATAAACCACAAACAGTCTGTGTGTTTTGGTCAAGGCCAGCCTGAACACCAGCCAGTAACAGATGGTGCTGTCATGGTACAAACAACAGGAGTAGAGCATGGAAAGGGCTTTTCCTTTTCTATACCATCTTTTGCCCGTACAGCTCCGAGCTCCTTCATTAAAACAGACCAGCCAGCCAAGCAATACAACTGCTCAAATATATGCCGCTGAACCTCCATGCATTATGCATGTGGTGCTGCGAAGAGGTAGAAAAGCAAAGTTCCTGTTTTCAACCTCATGTATGAACAATATGCTGACAAAAATATGTGAGAAAGCGCCTTCAGTTAGTAACCTCTAAAAGCCATAACGCCACTGAGTGTGTGCTCCACTGTAACCATGGCTCATTTGTTGATGCCAGAGTAGATAATTATGGTACCTGCCTACACTTATGAGCTATCAGGTCCATCATCATAATGTATGCTGTAGTCAAGCTTAAAAATAGCCTGAATTACCTGTCACAAAGATGATAGATGTGTGCAAAATGAAACTACTGTAGCAAGGTGAGAGTGTAACTATTATATATTCAATGTGTAATTATAATTTGTTATGCTATAAGTGAAGTAAAGAGAGCATATATGCTAAATAAATCAAATAGCAAACTGTATTTTTATGATGGCTCTACTGAATTTCAACTTTCTGTGAAAAATTAACATTGACATTATGTTCTGTGTGTGAGTGGGATGAAATGTCCTGTGTGTTGTCCATGAGTGGGATAATTTGCACTGTGCATCATCGACACATATGTATGAGTGGGATACTACTTTATATAGGCTACTGTGTGTGTGAGTGAGATTAACATTAAGACTTGTTTATCATCCAGCTCCAGTCCCTGAATGCTCCGTCTCATGATCTCAAAAGCCAAAACAACAAACCAAAAGTTTACCTTCAAGTGAGAGGAAAGGAAGTAGACGAGCAGACAGAGTTTATCGTCATGGGCTCGGTTAACCCCACTGGGCTACTCTTAAATGTAGGCTGAGACACTACCTGAGGCTCTGCCTTTCATCCCACCCCACTCTCTCTTCTTCCTGTAGCTCTGCCGCTTTCTCTCGTGCCTCATCTTCTCTCTCTCTCTCACACTCATTTTTACTGCCTTCCTTTAGCTCAATCTGTTTGGGAGTGGGCACAAAGCATTATCTCTCTTAATTGCAACAGCCAGCCAAGAAAACACACAAGCACTAATGAAACAATGCAGACACACACACAACACAGAATGAGGCAGAAAACAAGATAATTAAAAAGTAGAATGAAGGAAAAATATCAGGGATAAATGATCTGTTGATATTTATAACTCAGAATTAGGGCTGTTTGAAAAGTTTCAACATAACAACCCATAAATAATATATTTTGAATGCCTTGCTTTGAGAAATTGAAACTTTCCTTTTCCATTTAACAAAAGAAGCCAACGTTCTCTAATGTCAAATGTCGTCTAAACACAATCAATCGTATCTTATTATACACTTTACAGTTTATTAGGTCCACCCATAGACTGTATATATAGATGGACAACACGTCTCCACTTCCTCCCACTGTACAAAAGTGAAGCCAAAATACCCCGGTTACAGGAGGTGCCATATTGAAATTTTTATGTCATTTGGAGCCAGAGTCTACGCAGTAGTGATCGGGAGGGTTGGAGCCGCAATATCAAGGTCCCGAGCCAATCACGAAGCCGCAGCTTGTTAGCGTGAGCCACCTAGCTGCTGCGTTAGCACCATGGTAGCTGTTTGGCTAGAAAGACACAACAACTAACCATAATATCTCTATAACTACATTTATGATCAAATTGACACATGTTCTATTACACAGACTCGTGACGGTTATGGAAAGTTAAAGTTACATCTCTGCTTTCGTACAATTCCCGAGCCGCCGATACCACGGCTCCAGCTCCCCCTAATCACTACTGCGCAAACTCTGACTCCAAATGACGTCAACATATCCGGGATATTGTGGCTTCACTTTTGTACAGTGGGAGGAAGTGGAGACACGTCGTCAATCTTTATAGTCTATGGCTAATACACACTCATAAACAGGTAAATTCACACACATGAAACAGAAATTAGGTAAAAAAACAACAATTCTGTGACACGCACAAGACTGTAAACATGCTAAGCTCTTAAAACGCAACAGTAAACACATGTTCTCTCTCATAAACACATACACTCTGCATGGAGGCCGACAGTCGGAGTGAGGGAGGCTTTATTCTGGTTCATATACAGAATATCCTGCTGTTTATTCCCTGCACAGTCGGAGCAACGGTGAAGACTCAGACTAATCCCCCTGTGATCAGATGAGATGAAAACCGCTAAAATGAAGCACGGCAGGAGGGACTAAAGGGTCTGTACAGAGTGTACATCAGGGAGGAGGAGGAGGAGAGGAGAGGAGAGGAGAGGAGAGGAGAGGAGAGGTAAACTACAGAGGAGAGGAGAGGACAGGACAGGAGAGGAGAGGACAGGAGAGGAGAGGAGAGGAGAGGTAACCTACCAAGGAGAGGAGAGGAGAGGAGAGGAGAGGAGAGGTAACCTACCAAGGAGAGGAGAGGGGTGAATGAGGTTAAGAGGCAGAAATGACTAGAGTCACAGGGAAGAGCTGACGGAAAACAGAAACAATGAAAATGTAAGCGAGGAGAGGAAAAGATGGAGGAAAGATAGGTGACGTTAGGGACAGAAAAATAAAGGAAGAGAAAGGGTGGATGACAGAGAAAGAGGTGAAGAGGAAGGGAGAAGAAGACTGAGGATTTGTGCCAAGCAGACAGCACTGCCCACTGTTGGATCTCCGCTACACAAGCGCTCCCTGGACACTGATAATAATACCTTCACTTCATAATGCTATCTCTGGCACACAGGCTAGTGGCCAAGCACACACATACCTTCCAGTGTGTGGGTGTGTGTGTGAGGGTGTGTGTGGGTGTGTGTGTGTGGGTATGCATGTGTGAAAGAGTGAGCCATAATCTAAATCCTTGTGCATGTGCATTACTACAATAAAGCTCAACAAGGATATAAATAAATACACATCCTGCACAGACATACATAAGCAAACATATTATCAAACCTTCATGGACTTTAGAAGCTCAAATACAAATCATAAAAGCATACTGTATGCACCTTACGTTAACACATATGCATGTAAAGACATCAAAACACAAACACACACACACACCATATTGCTGGAGCTAAATGGAGACAGGGAGACAACAGTGAGACAGCATGATAGCTGGCAGGGACAACGGAAACATCATGGAAAAACACAACAACCTCCTCCGATGAATCCACACACACACCAACAGCAGCAGGGCACCACACCGGTCACAAAGATTTGCATGGAGACAGATGGTTGCCGTTTACCTTTTTGTGCGTCGAAACATGTTGTTAGCAGCAGTGGCTGTGTTGGCAGATGATCATGAGAGCAGCTGAGCCTCACACACACACAGTAATGAACACACACACAGAGGCAGTCAAGAGGCAGCGATTACGCTCCACGCCGGCATGTCAGCCTCCTCTGGCCAGTTGAACACACACTCACCGCTGTCTCGCCGTGACTCTGTACACGTGCGTGTGCGTGCAAGAGTGGATTCAAGAGAGAGAAGAAAATGATTAGAAAGATTTGGAAATGTCAGCCATGTCACAGACGGAGGAAACAAGAGGATTAAAGACAGAGAGAAAGAGAAAGAGAGAGAGAGAGGAAGGTAGAAGAAGAGATGGAGAGAGGGGACAGGCTGCCGAGCATCCCTGTCAGGAGGAGAGAGGATTGTGGGGCTGCTCTCAAGGGTATCGTGCCAAGCCAGAAAGTGTAGAGCGACAGAGCGATGGGGGAGGGTGGTAGAGAGAGAGAGAGAGAGAGAGAGAGAGAGAGAGAGAGAGAAAGGGGAGCGGGGGTCAGTGCAGGTATGAATGAGAGAAACAGTGAGAGAGTGAGAGAGAGAGAGAGAGAGAAAGCCAATCAGAGGTGGAGAGACATGAGAGTGTGAATGACAACACAGGAAGACAGAGGGAGGGATGGACACTGCAAGTTGGTTATCACATGCGAGTAGGGGCTGGGCGATACGGAGAAAATTAAATATCACTATATTTTCGACCGAATACGATCAATTATAGATATTGATATTGATATTGATATTGATATTGATATTGCGACGATATTATAGGATTGCTTTTACAAGAGATTTACACAATGACATTTTTGATAAATGATCAGCAGTAATGTGGATATAATGACTAAGTGGGTAAAGGCCTATAATAGAACAGCTAGTCTGGTATCAGACAATGACATCACTTTACTATAACCCAGCCTTTAAAACCAGGAAAAGACAACACTTGTGCCATATTACAATATCCAAAATCTAAGACGGTATCAAGTCTCATATTGCGGTATAATATCGGTATATTGCCCAGGCCTACATGTGAGTGTGTGTTTTCGTGTATGTTACATACACATACAGTACATAAACAAAAAAACAGGTCGTTAAAGGTTAAGGATGGTGATATTCTATATTTTTCTCACTGAAAACAAATCCCATGAAAAGCCCAAAGCGAACAATGAATTTATCCTACTAACAATATAGTTTATTCCTCAATGCCACAGACCTCCATTGTTGTCCATAAGCTAATAAAGGATGAGGCTGGTGAAATTATATGTTTTTGTTATTGTCAAGCCCCACAATGTTGCACTGGCTGACATGTTCCTTCATGACAATGAACACAAGAACTGTAGTTTATTTTGAGTCAATCCCACAGTCTCTGTTCTTTGTCTGTAAATATTCACTAGAGCCACAAATGTGTATTAATCCACAGCTGAAAATAGACCCCAAAAAATGCACTATTTGCTCCTGTTTAAAGGTACAGTGTGTAGGATTTGAAGTCATCTAGTGGTGTGGTTGCAGATTGCAACCAACTGAGTACCCCTCCGATCACTCCTCCCTTTCCGAGACTGTGGTAACGTGAGCCGCAGAGTGCAAAACCGTGGTAACGCAGATCAACTCGCTCAGAGGCCATCCTGATCATAACACTACTTTAGGCTGGTGGTACCACGGTTTTGCACTCTGCGGCTCATGTTACCTCAGTCTCACAAGCGTGTCTGAGAACTACGGTGGCCTTCAGGTAACGTAAAATTGCGAAAGGCGCTCACTAGAGTCAGTGTTTGGTTTGTCTGTTCTGGGCTACTGTGGAAACATGGCGGAGCAGCATGGTGGACTCTGTGAAGAGGACCCGCTCCCCATGTAGATATGAAGGACTCATTCTAAAGTAACGAAAACACAACGATTCTTAGTCTTTAGGTGATTATACACTAATGAAAACATAGTTATTGAATATTATTTTCCATTTCTGCCAATAGATAGTAATGTTTGCTCAGAACTACAGTGCTTAAGAAATTACTGAGACTTTTTAAAATGAAACTACATATTTGCGATGCGTTTTTAAAGATTTACATCTTAGGGCTGAGCGCCACAGACATGGTGGGAAATAAGAAAGTATTGACAGATGTATTAACACACTGTTGGTTTGGGGGTTTTCATGGGGTTTGATCGCGAAAAGAATATATAAAATTACAGAAAGCATCCTTTAAAATGCACATAGAGACACAGACAGACACTGTTCTGTTTTTTTCTATGTAAAACGCCATATTGGATGAGCTCTGGCATCGTCCATTTGTCCTAGATATCACAGGAGCTGCTCTGCAATGCCCAGCCAAGAGAGATGTCATTTCTGTGTGTGTCTGTGCGTGCATGCATGTGTGTACGCCCCTCCATCCCTCCCTTTGAAACAAATCCACCAAATGTTAAAGCTGACGTGGGGTGACAGTTGCACAGTAGTGCTGAGGGGAGTAATTCAATAATGGATGCCGTCTCTAATGTGGGAGTCTGGATGGATAAAATATACATGGGCGAGGAGAGACAGAGGGGGGAGGAGGAGGAGGAGGAGGGGAGGCAGCAGGAGGAGGAGGGGGGGTGGTGATATCACTGAAACACAGTGGGGGGTCACAGACAGGGATGGGCAGCATGATATCATAAAGACATGGTGTGCTTTTTGTGTGTAATGTTGTTTTTTTTCTCCGTCTCTTCTGAAGCTTATTTAACCTCTCAGGATTTCAGTATCCTGTTTGTCCTTCAGGTCACTTTATTCTCATTCTCAATAAACGCCCAGTCATTACGCCCACAGTATAATACTCCAGCTCCACCCACAGGAGGATGTGTGTAGAAAAATCCAACAGAGGTGGGGCTATAGGGAGCTGAGAAGGCTGATCTGAGCCTCCAGCTCTAGTGTCTCCTTCATGTCACGCTGTGACATCTGCCCCCCCGCCACACAGAGGTCAGAGGTCAGGGACAAAACACACCTGATGACAGCAGTCCGGGACACACATGCACGCCGCACACCAGATCACTGACACACACACACAAAAGCATGTGGCCGCACCGAGTAAGGCAGTAAATTGTAATAACACGGATACACATTAAATACCCCAGGCATGTATAAGCTAGCATCATCAGGCTATCGCTGCCAGACAGTAACTCTGCAGAGGAAAATGCACAAAGAATATTAAATAGACAACTACACACACACACACACAAATAAAAAATTAAGGTAAATAAAAAACGCAGCTCAATACAGGGAATTAAATCCATGCTTCACATTTACTACTTGCTGAACTGCCTGAACCCTCAGTGCAACAATAACAGTTTACATGATAAACAGACGTATGACGGAGTTACGCGATTCACATTCTGCTCACGCAGAACAAAAGTGGCAGAGCCGAAAGTAGAATGGGAGGAAAAAGTATGGCTAAAGCAATTTCAGAAAGATTTCAAGGATTACAACACTCGAAATGATGGCGGTAAAGTGTAAGCATTTTGTGGAAAATTACACCCCCCTCTATGTTCAAAGGCATTTTCAGACGGCCTTTTGAGCTGACATAAGACACTTTTCCAAATTGTGCCTGATTTGTGAAGTGCTTTTTAGCAGCAGCAGCCAGCTACGGCTTCCCAAATCCAACTTTAAGCGTAAATGAGAAAATTTGCCGTTAATCTCAGTAAAAGAGAGGATATATTGTCAGTAATTAAGATGAATAGCAAAAGAAACGCTGCCAGAGACAAACACAAACTAATGTCACCTCAGCCTCTATGTAAAAACAATCAGTCTGTATTCTTCAGCCATATTTGTGAGTAAAGTAGCGACAAACACAGTGTGCAAAAGAGAGTGGTGAGTTTCATTTCAGCACCATGGACAGAGACTCACATCCTCTATAATGAGAGCATCAGCTGCATCAAAAGCTCCAAATTTCACATTTTCCCTGCCGTAACTGTTAAGTGTAACAGTTTCACATGCACCACAAATTAAGGTGCTTTAATCAGTTTTGTCAAACCTCTCGGGATCGTTCAATCCCACTCTTTTCGAAATGGCACAGAAAACGCGACTCCAGAGGTTTCTAATTCAGTCGCTAAATGTAATCCATCTCTGTGGAGAGGCCAACTGTATCTCTCTCTTTCTCTGAGAAGCCAAGCTGCCTGTTTTTATCTGACTTTAATGTTGACATTTTGAAGGTATTTCCATTAATCGTTTCATTCGAGAGCACGATGAGAGCTGAAATGACCAATGAGAGGATCTCTTCCTCAAACAATGGGCTACAACTTGAGCCCTGTGCTTTGCCTACATTTGTTTAAATTATGCTGATTTAGCTATTAGCAGTTCCTGTTTGCAATGTATCCATGAACGTACAGACAACTATCACTTGATTACTTTATTACTGAAGAAAACTTAACAACATGATGTTTCTCAGGCAAGTTCTGCAGACATAAGAAGTGTCTTCTTTCCATGACTTCCAAGCTGATTTATGGACGTTTATTCGCAATGACATCATACGGGAATAATGATATCCTCAGGAAGTGTAATCTAACTATAAAGAGAGGAATCTCTGTCTGTCTGTCTTTCTGTATGTCCTTCGCATATCTCGAAAACTGCACATCAGATCAACTTCAGTTGACAAGTCATCAAGTTGACATCTTCCAAAGTTGCAGTCTGTGTAGGACCAATCTTTGTGCTACTGTCCCTTTGCTGGAGTTCAGCAAGCAAACACTGTCGACGAAAGCACAAAGTGTGAATTTGGTACTGAAAAGACCTGAGACTGCTGAAGTCTCAAATTAGCTTCAACTAAACTTTAGAAGTAATTTTCACACAGTACAAGAGCTGTGAACTTATGTTGAAATCACTCAAAGAAGGGATCTCTGTGACACCAGTAAGGACAGGACCGGAGGAATGATTACAGGAACCAATCATGCTTTCGATGTACATACAGGCATGCGATTACTGTATTCTGATATCTTTGATAAAGCATAAATGTCGTTCACTATCTGCACTCAACATCATGTACTGCTCTATTCTCCTTTCTCAACCTCTCCGCCTCCCCACGACCACGCAGGGCATTGAGGTCACAGCACGGCTCTCCCGCTGCAGAACTTTCATTGCACAGCTCACTGGTGCAACAGATTGGGCCGACAGAGACGCTCTGAGAGTGAAAGGGCTCATGCAGAGCTGGAACATGCTGCAGTCTGAAGGCAAAATACCATCATTTCACCATGACTTCCTTTAACAAAGCTGGAAGGACTCTAAGCACTAAAAAATGTTATTCCTTCTTGGTTTGTGTTTGTTTTTCAGCTCAGAAAACATGCAGCCATACAAGTAGAAAAGCAGTAAAACGGAAATTTATTCTGGTATATTAAGTCACAACACAATAAAATGCCTCATAAAATCCTTATATGTTGATAATATCTCAGTTTTCCAGAGAATTAATCACATTTCCCTCTCTGGGAAACAATAAAATGCCAGAAAATCCATTGGAAACCCAAAGATTAATAAAAACTCACATAAATAACAGTCACACATCTAACACAGCAAACAAACTAATTCGGAGATGGGTGCACACATAAACCAGAGACAGTATCTCAACAACATATAATATCTTTCCAGAGATAAATACAGAGAAACAAACATGTGAACTTACCTGCTACTTTTCCGCGGCAGAGGTAAATCCTTCTGGTTAGAAAGAGAAAGCAAGAGAGAAAAAGAAAAGAGGGGGAGAGCAGATATTAATAAATTAGCCTGATGATTAGATGAGTTTTACACACCATGCAATCACTGTTTATAGGACTGTGGAGACGATTATAATATACGGAAACTGTGGTGAGGAAATATGAATTAGCATAATAATAAAGTTCAATTAAAGACTGAAACAAATTAAACTAATTATACTGATGTCTGATACGTTACTTAATGAAAAAAAACATTATAATGACTCGTCTTTTTGTCTTATCTATTTTATTTTAAATGTGTTTTCTAGTTTTATCTCCTCATATTCATGATGCTTCCCCATATAGCACTTGTTTTTTAGCATATAGACAGGCCGTGTATGAATCAAATGCATTCAAGGTCAAACCTTGCATACCCCCGAGCATAAATGGATTTCATAACTTATTACAATAGAAATGTATTATTTTTCAAACGCTTGATGCGAGAGGAACCGAGATTCAGATTGGATATTTGAGATGAAACCCAGAGTGTGACGGACATCTCAAGGACATATTATTTCTCCAAGAAAGTTGTCTTAACCCAGTGGTGCCCTGTTTTTTTTGGCTTAAATGACCCATTGAAATAAAGCAATATGTACTTGTGCCCCCTTGTCACAGATCATTGTCTTAGAGGTGAAAGTATCCAGTATTTCATACATAATAAAAAAAGGTAAACATATAGGAAAGTCAGAAAAAATAACAGAATTTTCTGCAACTTCATCTTGGGAACCGCAGCCTTAACTTCTCCTAAATGTTTACATTCATGGCAACACGGCCTACAATGTCTAATATTACACTTTTTTGATATTTACTTCCTAAATAATTGCTGCTAGACATTTAAACCTTGACTGATTTATTTGCAAAAGACCCAACAGTAAGTTAGGAAACATTTGGTCATGCAATCTTTTCAAGTGGCATTATGCCAAGTACCAATTTATCTCCACATCATATGAAACTTAAGTTAATTTTCCTCTGTTAAACCATGTGCCACTTTGCTTGGAGCGCACTAATAATCATGCATCTTACAGTTAAAGTTTTGCATTGTCATTAGCATTTAATGCTGACATCCCACACAGAAAATAAGGCTCTGCAAAAACCTGAAAGAAGGTACAACTTGTAAATCACAATCTCAAAATATAACTGAAACTTGTCTGAACACTGACACCTTCCAAAGAACGCAGAACAAGAAATCCCCGACAAACACTGTGTTTTAGAAAAAGTATAACACTGTTTGAAATACGATAGTCAACCTTTCTGATAGTAAAATTGTTCAAATAGTCGTGTGCTGGGATTCGTCTATAGCCAGTTTTGTAATTTCTCTGTTAATGTCTTGTGTAAGTGAAGCGTAGTTTGAAAAATGATCCCTCCTAAGTGCTCAGAGACTTCAGAGCTTCAGGAACCGCCAGGTTTAGTGGAGCCAAAGTCGATTTAAAAGATGTTGCTGCTATATTTATGACATTGGGACACAACAGCAAGGACTCTGATGTGATTAGGATCTACTGGGAGGAATCTGTGTGCTGCTTGTTGCCCATCTATTCCCAATTTGATTCCATTTAACACTCGGTGAAGGTAAGATCAGGTTACCGTCAATTTCTATTGTCAGCCTGTGCTGCGCTGCTTATCATGCTATTTTCTACAGCCCAGCGGCTCCACTAAAAAGATGTTATCATTTGTTTCTTTTCACTCGCTGGGAGGGCTTAATGACATAGAGCCATGTCGGTGAAAATAATGTTGGATATAAACAAAACGTGAGAGGAAAATAAGAGGAAGAATAAAAGACTGTAATTGGTTTTCCATGCAGAGAAGGATTTCATCCTGTTAGACGAGGGCAATCCTGAAATGTCTCTCTCTCTCTCTCACACACACACACAGTCTATCTCTTTGTCTTTGTATAAGCAAACAAGCATTACGAAACCCAAACAAAGCCGAGCTGATGAAACATGACTTGACAGCTGGAGCTCTCATCTCCAAACAATCTGAAAACAAGCTTACTATATCCAAACTCGCCCGATTTACTTTCCAGCACAGTGAGGCATTAATACTTACACTTAATAAAAAAACTATGATGAGCCAACGAGCAGAAGAAAGGCAGAAAAGACGCACTGTAATAAGTCAGAACCAGTTTTCCAAAGGCATGTTGAAGAAATCATAATTATCCCTCTTGGGGATAGAACAAGTGCAGTATAAGTGCAATCACATGAACAGAGAAACTTGGCAAATGCTACTCTGCACGGACTGGCTTATTAAAGGAGTAGTTCTATATTTGGGAAATATTATTAGCTTCCTTTTGGAGAGAGTTAGATAAGAAGATTGCTACCACTCTCATGTCTGTGTGTAAAGTACGGAGCTCAAGCCAGGCGCTGATTAGCTTAGCTTAGCTGGCCTGGCTCTAAATGTTCAAAATACTTGCTGATTAACATGTATTTTGTTTGTTTAATCTCAACACAAACAGAGATGTAAAACCATCAATGTATGGTTTTGGAAGGGGTTATGTGCTGTTACTACTTCTCAGAGGAGGGACCATAAGTCATTGTTTTGCAAGTCACAAGTAAGTCTCAAGTCTTTGTACTCGTGAGTCAAGTGCCAAATCCTAAACTTTGAGTTTTGATTTCTAAACAAGTCATAATGCGCTCGTTACCAAATGTAATGCCATTTGCTTCTCCATCTGTAATTTTCACACATTTTGCATACTTCAATTGTTTTTTTGTTGACCACCGCATAGTTTTTGTACACAAACAAAATCATCTTTGGTATCATTTTTTTCCAACTGGCGCTCAGTAAGGTGACGTCAGTTCCGAGTCCACACCTCTGCTATTTCTCAATACATTTTTTTATACATTTTTTCTGGTTGCCTGGCGTTCTCACGGTGATAGTTATGACTACTTAACATCCCCTAAAACTACAATCTGTTGCGTTTACATTTCTGTTTTGTGGACAAATTAAACCAACGAGATATAATGTGTTAATTAGTGAGCTTTAGAGGCATATTTTTGTTATCTTTGGGAAGAGAAAGGCTAGCTTTTCCCCCCTGCTTTCAGTCTTTAAGCGAAGCTAAGCTAACTGGCTGCTGTCTGTATCTTCATATTTAATATACAGACATGAGAGTGGAATTGATCTTCTCATTCATCTCTCTTAAAGAAAGCAAAGAAGCGTACATTCACCTATATGACGGTGGCTATGCAGTATTTCTCAGACAGAGGAGAATGATCCCTTTTTTTCCAGTGGGAGTGACATCACCCGTCATAGTAAGCTCTTTCTGGGACAGCTAATGAGTTACATCATCAAGAGGAAGTGAGCTCGTCCAGGGTTACTCAGAGAGAGCCCCGCAGGAGTCTCATATACGTCTATGTGTGTGTGTGTGTGTGTGTGTGGGGAGGGGGGGTGATAGGGGTGGCTAATGGATAAAACCCCAACACCTGCTCCCTCTCACTGTCTCTGTCCAACAGATGGCTGCGTGTTGTTGCCATGTTACTGGTTACTCCAGCATTTCTTTGAACAATATTCTCAATTTCAAGTGACCATGACAACCTCTGAAACTTCTCCATGATATCCACTGTGCTTCAGAAACAGGCAATGAAAAAAAATAACCTAGATATGCATTAGAACATCCAAGGATATTTTCAGACAGTATAAAGTCACTTGATAGATCAGAGAAGAAGAGTGCAGTTCAAAGATCACATCTTTACTTAGGCAACTTGTCATTGTAATCCAAATAAGGCGGCCAAACCTCTTAAGAACATGCTATATTCTTTTATGAGACTGAAGGTGATCTTTTCAAGGGTGACACAGCTCTTCATTTCTAATAAAAAGAGAGATCATTCCTGTTATTTTTTGGCAGTGCGTTATTGTTATCATGCCAGAAATAAAGGACTGTAGGAGGATGTAAAAGAGCCCTCCCCAATTCCAAATCTGAAACACATTCATGCAGCTTCTGCAGTGTGAAATAGTGTTGCTCGACACAAGTCTGACCTAAGTCTGATTCCCATCCCTCACGAGATTTATAAAGGCCAATTGTTGGACTTCCATTCATCCGTAAAGAGCACAATCTTGCAATAAATGTGTGAACACATCCCTCGTGAAGCAAACTGATGTTTTATTTATCAAGCATTGGTGCCAAATGCAAGTCACGACTTTTCAAATGTGGGTGACTTTTAAACCACGGAGTGCAGCTACAATCCATTTAAACTGTGTAATCACATTTGTATTTAATCTAATTATTTATATTCATACTAGGGTTGTTAACCGATTAAAATATTTAATCGTGATTAAATCGCATGATTGTCCATACTTAATTGCAAATTAATCACATTTTTTTTTATCTGTTCAAAGTATTTAACACTCTTATCAACATGGGAGTGGACAAATATGCTTGCTTTATACAAACATATGTATATATTTATTATTAGAAATCAATTAACAACACAAAACAATGACAGATATTGTCCAGAAACCCTCACGGGTAATGCATAGAGGAGTAAAGAAACAAGAAAGTATTCACTTTTAAGAAGCTGGAATCAGAGAATTTAGACTTTTTTTCTTTAATAAAAAATACTCAAACCGATTAATCAATTATCAAAATAGTTGGCGTTTAATTTAATAGATGATAACTAATCGATTCATCAGTTAATTGTTGCAGCTCTAGGTCGGATGTGACAAAGTTGCACTAGGAGGATGCAAAAAGCAAATATTTTATCTCAAAGCGGCATAGATAAAAGTGGTTTTGCAGACATAATGAAGCCTAGACGGACTCACAGATGTCTGAACATACAAACAAACACCTTCTTAGCACATTTAATTGATTATATACAACCTCCATGCTTCAAGTAACTGCAAATTATTCACATTCTCTTTCAGCCGCTACGTTTTATTGTGAAAGGGACGTTCAAAAGTGAAGAAAGGGTGTCACATGGTTTTTCCATGTTTTTTTTCGAAGGCCAACTGGAAACCAAAGAAAAGAAAAATGTTAATATGCTGCTGCTCTGGGCAAAGTCACAAGGCTTCTGTTCTGTTTCTACTGCCAAGACTGACAGCAGATTGCGAGGCAAATGTCGCACTGTGTATTATTCCGTTTAATAGTTTTACTTAAAAGCTTTATGATCACCAGTCATTACACTGAGGTCTGAAATAATGTCTCATTGAACAACTTTACTTTCTTGTCACACTGGATCTGGTTTAAACTTTAATAAGACGTGCTATTTCTTTCCTTACTTCCATCCATTTCTGTCTGTTTTGGAGATTACGTTGGACTCAAGCTTTTGTGCTTTATAGGCGTCTGGCATGATAATTCAAGCCCAGTTAAAGTAGTTCAAATATTTGAAGGTATTCCCAAATATATTCTGGCCCAGATCTGTTGCTTTGATGTACACTTTGCTCTCGCAGTACAAAACCTACCCTTTCTGAATAATACTGACATCAGAAGGACGCGGTGAGGCAGAACAAAGCAGTGGGCATGGCAGTGAGTGACAGGACTTGGCACGGAGAGCTGGATCTTCTGCAGTGATCACACTCTTATCCCTTGTGCTTAGCATATTGGAAATGGGCACACAGCCCAGAACAAAATATTGGACAAATTATGCCAGTGTGTGTGTGTGTGTGTGTGTGTGTGTGTGTGTGTGTGTGTGTGCGTGTGTGTGTGTGATGTACTCCATACTCCTACAACAGAGAGGGGTGAGACATGTTGTATGACTTGTGTTTGTTTGTGTGCGTGTGTGTGAGTGTATGAGCATATGGGTTAAGTGTAAGTACACTCCACACACACCTACAACTGCTCGGGACGTCAGGATCATCATCACTTGAGATGAAAACGACTCATCTCAATGACACACACACACGCTCCCACAGTAACGGCCATATGAAATGGGCCGTGTGTTGCTACAGATCACATTCATTGTAGTTTATATTTATTATGTGTTTCATAAAGTAAAATCGGGGGCCTGTTGCAGCAAACTTCACTTTAGAGTGGTCCAGGGATGACATGTTTTTGTAGGCCAACTCAGATTTTAGCATCGCACTGGTTCCCTCAACAAAGAGCCAATGGGATTTTTCCATTGGGTTTTGGATTATTGCAGAAAATAAGCTCTTTGGCAAACATGATCTCCACAAATGAACACAATTTTTATGATTTTTGAAGTGTGAATGCAATCACCAGAAGTAAAAAGCTAATGTTAGGCTATAAACAAACTACACCACAGTCGCATGAGCGCCAGTACACACAACGAGGCTGTAAAGGAGGACGAGTCGGCGTGATGAAGTTTAGTAGTCTCATTTAGCCACTTGTTAGCAACAGCCTTTTTTAAGACACAGAAAGGCTTCAAAATTCATGAGTAGGTTATTTATTGATGTATGACAAAACGTTAACATCTCTTAATTGTGTAAACCACAGACCTTATTTCAGGCATCTAACTAAAAACCCATTAAAAAAAAACATTGACTTCGAGACGAGGTAACCAGAAGTGCAAAAATGCGAACTCATTTCTGGGTTTTAGGACAAATTCTGTGATAATTCATATGTTTTGGATGTGGACAGTTAATATATAAGAGCCAGTGATGGGTATGTAAACCATTGTTTATGACCATATGACTATCATCCTGTCATAACTGCTAAACGAGTAACGTTATCGACTCCAGCTCAGGCAGGAAAATTTAACACAGTGTTTGGTTTGTCCATTCTGGGCTACTGTAGAAACATGGCACCCGGCTCTGTGAAGAGGACCCAATCTGTATGTAGATATAAACAGCTCATTCTAAGGTAATGAAAACACAACGATTCTTATTATCAGGTGATTATACACAAAAGAAAACATACTTAATAACATTATGCTCCATTTCTGCCATTAGATCCCCCTAAATGCTACACACTGGTCCTTTAACTGTCAAATAAAAGCGAAAACATCTGCTAAATTCATGTACTGTATTGTAATGTCATTTATTTCCTGTTTAATGACAATGACAGCCCCCATGCCAAATGTCACGCCCTCAAATGGTCTGCCAGATGTACCATGGGGAGCTGCCAGAATGAGAGAGTGAAAGTGAGGACGGAGGTGAGAAATGGGGAGACATGGACAGAAAGATGGGTGGATGAAGGAGGTGATGAAAGTGAAGGAGAACTGAGGTGGGAAATAAATAAAAGAGAAGAGTATTGTGGAGGTGAGGGAGACAAATGGAGAAAGACGGAGAGAAGAAGAAGACTTTGTGGCTTAAGGCTGACGACAGGATGAATCAATCGGGATACTATAGTGACTGCAAGTGGCCAAGAAAGAGACTCCCAAGAAGAACGACAGCATCAGTCGTTTCAGCAAGTGCCCCAAAAAACACGTTTACGTTGAAGTGACAAAGCCCTCTAGAGGCCGTAGCAGTTATGACAGGAGGAAGTCAGGTGATGTTATAGAGCGACAAAGTCAACAAAAAAGCAAGAAAAGAATAGATATGTTTAACATAGAGAGAGAGCACTGACAAGTTTAATTTTCAATTGTAAAATGTCTCTCTTAGTACATATCTTCATAATTCTTTAATAACTAAATTTAAGAGATACTTATCACAAATTTTCCTTTATCGATCAATATATATCGGTACTCTTTTTACTGTCAAGTACTGAGTTGACAACAGATGCTCCATGTGGTTCTTTTAGTTTTATGTACTTTTTTATAGTCTTGGTTTTTAGTCAAATATTGTCCAATTTAAAGTTAATGTTAAAGTTAAAGTTAATATTAAAGTTTATGTCCAGTTTGTGTTAAGACAACAATGAACTACATGGATAGTAATGAGTTTGGCTGGTTTTTTTTTTTATTTAATCAAAAGGTAGGGTTGGTGATGCTGAGAAACATTAAATTTAAAAAATGATCCAACCAAAAAACTGAGCCAACTCTTTTCCAATGAAAGTAGCTAACAGCTCTCGCTCCTAAAGTCCCTAAATCTAGAGAGAAAGTCTCCAAGTCGGCAACACTGACAGTCCATCGCTTCGGGCCTCCCTCAAAAGCCACTCCCCCAAAATTAATATTATGAATGTAAAGATGGTTATTGTTAGTACTCACAGCTGTCAAGCTAGCAGCTTGTGGAACTCCGGTGACGCGCAATGTGCACACAGGCAGGCAGGCAGGTAGCCCGTCTAATCATTACATTCAGGCCACATGAAATGATTGTACGGGCTTATTACAGTCCTGTCACAGCCACAGATAACAGAGTTTTTTCTTTTTTTTGCCGGAGCATTTGATTTTTTGATTGCTGTGGGGATGTAATGAGAATTTCAACAAAGATAATAATAATGTATTTGAACAGCACTACCAACCCAACCTTTAATGAATGAAAACATTTTATTCATTCATGATACAAATTTTCAATATTGAGCAAATTGATACTCTACCGTAGTTTTAAGAAGTACAAGTTTCATTGTCCACGCTCATATAAAGTATGAAACACAAACATGCTATACATCTACACACACTCCTCTCTCTTCTTTCCTCCTCTCTCTCTCTCTCCAGTGTGAAAGTAGATCCAGGCATTAAAGGGATCAAGACATTGTAATAGCCACTTAAATGGGGTCTACTGTAGCCCACAGCTGCTGCCTGCCTCAGGTCTATGCTGCCCCCCTTCCTCCTCCAGGCCTTGGGCCCTTTCAGCCCGTCCTGCTGCTGGTGGTTGGTCTTCCTCCCTGAGGGCACACAGGGCTGTTAGGCCACCATTAGTCTTGCTAATGGGCCTGACAACTGCGCCACATCCTTGGCATTTAGACCTCCTCTGTCTGAGATATAGATATCGACCACTTCAATGGAAATGGAGAGTCGGGGCAGTGGGTGGGAGTCGATTTGATATATACATATAGGCATGAATGTTATGCACAAACACACACACAAGATGTTTAGTGTAACTTTTGAATGGATGGACACACACATTAACATGCACTCTGACTAAAATCAAAAGTTTGACTCACCAGTAATCTTCCTTTAAGTGAATGTGTATTTTTATGTGTGTGTTAGCTGGATACAAAGTGCATCCTGGCAGAGTGTGTGTCTGTGTGTTTCTGTCTTGCTGTGTGTCTCTGCGTGTGCGTTATATTTAAACCTTTATGTTCACATCAGATTGTCTCCTGTCTCCCCGCCAGGCTGCCCTGCTCTAAGTTTCCACTGACGATGTTGATATCCGTGTTTAAATTTCAGCTGCAATTTACTTCTGGGAAAATATTTAAATCAAAAAGGACCACTGAACAAAGTGACTGAATGTCTTCTAATTTACACTCAACTCAGACTTAGACTATTCCTGAGCTAAGTTTCTTCATTTTAAGTTAACGAAGCCCCACGAAACCCACAGCACACAAAAACTACGTCATCTGAAAATATTTACCAATTTGATGTATGAGATCTGTGCCTGATATGAGCAATAATGTTTTGTGAGAACTCAGCTCCTGTAAACAGGATCTCTCCAAAGAAACTTATTTATAGTCGAGCTGAAACAATTAGTTTTCCCAGTATTATAAACAAGCAAAAATGGCAAATATTCTCCGGTTCAAGCTTCTCAAATGTGACGATCTGTTGCTTTTCTTAAGTCATGTATTATTTTGAATTGAATATCTGAATTTTGGATTGTTGGCCGGACAAAATAAGACATTTGAAGTCATCATCTTGGGCTCTCAGAACTTGAGATAGGCATGTTTCACCGTTTTTTTTACAGGTCACAGAACAGCAACTAATCAATCTAAAAAATTACAGACGGATTCATGATTTACAATTTACAATTTTGACAGTGGAATATTATTGAAAATCGAAAGTTCTTAAATCATAGACTATATAAGAAGTGGACGTAGTCACCATGACGTCACCCACTGGTTTGGGGACTGCCGTTTTGAAGCCTCACATTCGGCATTTTAGCCGTCGTCATCTTGTTTTTTGCAACCAGAATTGACACAAGAGGGTGGAGCTAAGTACAACTGAACGCTGAAAAAGATATTTTCAGGCTACCAAAAACGTTATAATTAACTTTCATTAACTGGAAACACACAGTGAAAGGGTTAAAGACATAAACACAGACAACGCTGTAGTAGTCAGTCACAAGCCACGCCCTAAAGCATGCCCTGCTTTATGGTCTATTTGACTCTAAATGGGACCATAATTTACTAAATGAACATCATGCTGTATTGAAGAAGACTTGAAACTAGCGATTGAGACCATAAACTCATGTTTACAATGTTTACTGAGGTAATAAATCAAGTGAGAAGTAGGCTCATTTTCTCATAAACTTCTATACAATCAGACTTATTTTTGCAACCAGAGGAGTCGCCCCCTGCTGGCTGTTAGAAAGCAAGTTTAAGGCTTCCCTTTTCAGACATCGGAGTTGTTTGAAAAGTGAAGTCTAAAAGTCATCTTTAAGTAAAAATGCCAAAAAATGTACTGGTTCCAGACAGTTCCCCAATCTCCGCCTGCACTTTAACAGCAACGGTTATCAAAAGCCTCAGTCTAAATGTCACTGAGATACAGATGAGGGGAAATCTTCAACAAACAGCTCAATAAGTACAGTTCAACAAGCTGGTGGTAGAGGTAGCAGATAGTCTTGTATTCCTTAGAATTAAATTGTCTCTAGACTAACTCCATCAAAGACGGGCATTTATCATAAAATTTTTAATTCAGTGTCTGCTTTAATCCAGCTGGATTTACAACAGGAGCCCAGCACCTGTAGGAGTGGGGACTCTGAGCCTGGCAGCGTTACCGCTACGTTCTACCAACTAAACAACAACATTTGTGCAGGAAATCTTCCAACGCCGCTTGTCTATATTGTATAAATGATGAGCAATCATCTAGAGCAGAATATCTTGGCACAATGTGCAGCAGAGAACTTCTATTGTAAATTAATTCACCAGGAAGCAGAGGACTGGCAGACAACGGCCCTGCATAGTAAGCTTTGCCTGCCTCACTTGATTAATTTAACGCAAGCGCCCACCACACAGAGGAAAGCCTGGAAGGAGGCTTTTACCAGTGCCTTCCTGTGTTTGTCATAATGTACAAGATATGGGCTAAGTGAGTGGCCTACATCATGCAAATGTAATGGAATAATCTAATCCACATATACTCACAGCCCAGACTCAACCTACGACTGGTTATTAAAGACTTGTATACATATTATTGTGAATGAAAACAGGTCTGTCACCCACTGCAATTATTGGTGCTGCCTTTTACAAGTTATTCCAAAGCTAAGGAAGTTTGTCTTACGTCTAATATTTTTGCCATACTGTTTATAACGGAGTACCTATCCCTTTAATATCTCTCAGTGTATTAAGCCATTGTTGCAAATGAATAAGCTGGACTGTTTCAATGTGATGAAGTATCCTGATTTGTCAGGTATCTTTTATGACAAAATAGTTGATTTCTTTTAATCCATAAACAGTTTCTCACTTGATTTTCCAGAAATGTGACTATATCACATAAATATTGATATTGCAATATAAAAAATATAGTGGTAGAGGGATTTCCATGTCGTCCACTGCAATTCTATCTGAAATGTTGCTGTTTTGTGCAGTCTATTAAATCAACTGTCTACACTTTTTTTTTATGGCATTGTTCCTTTTCATACTACTTTTATAAACTCACTCATTTATATATCGTTCCTGTGGTTGGAGATCTCTTTGGAAGCATACATACATAGATTAACATTTCTTTAAAAGAATACATAAATTCATTCAAAGTACAATTTATATAGCTCTATTTATTTGAATCCCTTACATGTGAACAAATAACCACCATATATCACAACTGATCTCCTTTAAAGATGATGTGCCAGTGAAACATTTCTCAAGACTTATTCTGAAACATAAAAATACATGCTGCCTATATTTGTTCTGCAGGATTCATACAATATATATATATATATATTTGTTTAATGAGATGATCCTCATATGATAACAAAGTGGGTAAAAAAAGTTTTCACCTGCAGCCTCCGTCTGCGGATGATCCCAGAATCATCCATGGCGCGTGTCCGCCGGGTTCACACCTGTCGGAGGTGTCTCGTGCAGGGCTCCTGTGGTTTCCAGGTGACGGAGGAGGGGGGCGAGAAGATGAAGCCCAACTCTCGCGTGGCTTTCAGCGAGAGTCGATTTACTACTAAACCGAAATGCTTGGCGGAGTGACGGCTGCTTTAAACATCATTTACCAGTTTATTCAGCAGGTAAATCTGCTATTCTCTGAGGATTAACAGGTGTTGTTATGTTCTGTGTAACAAATTATAGCATTAAAGAGATCTTATCTCGCGTTACAGCCCAAAAAAACACTATCAAATATCACTATCAAAGTATATATAAAATAAAAAGTGCAGCCACATCCCTTTGCTGGCAGAGACTGACAGAGATTACTGACGAGGCTGCTCTGTGCTGGGAACTGCTGAATAAGCGAGAGGCTGCATGGTGGGACCAGCTGAAGTCCAGCTGAGAGACAGAGAAGACTGTCAGACCCACACTATAGATAAACCAAACAAGTTTGCACACAAATCTTTAACCCTCAAGACATCTAGTGCGAATCACAGCTCAAAAACAATCTCTTAAAGTTGCACCATTAACAGCCAAAATCAACCACTATACTGTCATCCCTTTAAAACGCTTCTATCACAACGATCGGTCTACAAGCTGCAGAAATAATCCACTACATGATCGAGGAGTCCACAGGCAGCCAAACCACATTCAATCTATATGTGCTGCTGCTGAGAAGGCATCAGTGCATGCATGTATACACGGAGTTCATTGCATGCATATTGCACATTATTGCACAAATCTATGCCACATCCGTGCGCTGTCAGAGCTCCTGTGCATTTAAAAAAAGGCGAGATCAATGAGAATCTGAATCGACTCTATACGTCCGTCTGGTGAAAGATGCGCGCACACACATCGGCGCTGAAAGCAGGTTGATCACTTCACGTTTTTCGTCCTCCGGTAAACAGATTTTGTCCCGTTTTCTGGTGTTCTCTGACAGGTATACGCGATGGATGGGTTCACTCTCTTCTTCTCTGATGTAACATTGATTTCCTCGCGAAAACCGATCTGTGGTCGCTCCTCGCGCTTCTCTCCATCCTCAGCTCTCTTTACCTACCACCCACTTCCTACTACCAGAGGACTTTAACCCTTCAGCCACCAGAGGCTCCATGCAGCAGCTATGGAAGTGGGGTTTTTTTATATGCAAGTTTTTTAAGACATTTCCAAAGAGGACAGTCATCTTTACACACTTTCCAGGTGCATCAGTCCCAAAACAAATGTAAAACTATTTAATATTTCAAAGCCAGGTCTTGAAAATAATTTTTAAAAAAATTTAAAGGGACTGTTTGTAACTTTCAGAAATTCTTGTTAACAGCGACACCTGTGGCCGTTAAGTCAACGAAAGTCAGCGTCGGGCTCGAGCTTGCTCGCTCTACATACACATGAACGAGCATCGCTCAAAACAGTGAGGCGACACACGTCGGCTAAAACCACAATATCACTCTATATTTCACCTGTTTGGCAGTAATGTTAGCTGACCAGACGAAGGTCTCTCCATGAATATGATTTTGATCTGATCCTAGTGTTGGCTTTTCCTGCTTCAGCCCCGCTGCTTCAGCCTCCGGGGCTGAAGCAGGAAGAGAAACGTTATCATCTCTGACCGGGTGCCGGAGGGACACACCGGCACGAGACAAAAACGTTTCTCTGCGGAGCCCCGTCACTTCACAAGACACGGAAAACCTCTGTTTTCTCTGGAGGTGCTGCAGCATTTATTTCTGCACAAACGTCCACTGTACATTCACTAGGTATTCGCATGGGATCCCGACCCGGTAGATTTATACGTGTAAGAAGTTACAAACAGTCCCTTTAAAAAAACTAAAAAAACACATTATAAATTATATCAATCTAAAAAAATATTTTGATAATTGATGATTATCAGTCATTTTTTCCAAGAAAAAACTAGAATTGCGCCTCGGTATGCCTCCGTCAACCAGTCAAGTTGCAGTTTACGTCCATGTCTGTCCAGACTCATATAATATATGTAGTGAAGACTTTAAAGGAGTTTAATAAAAGGTGTTAAGTGTATTTTTTTGGCAAAATCGAAGTTATCACTATATTGACATTAGGGCTGCAACCAATGATTATTTTCATTGTCGATTAATGTTGATTATTTTCTCGGTTAATCGATTAGTTGTTTGGTCCATAAAATGTCAGAAAATGGTAAAATGTTGTGACTGACAGGTCGCTACCACGCCGTTGTCCGGTCTGGGAGTTCTCTGTTTTTTTGTCTTACAACTTTAACCCTTTCACAGAGTGTGTTCAGTTCATGAAAGTTAACTGTAACATTTTGGTCACCTAAAAGTGTCTTATACAGCGTTCGGTTGTACTTAGCTCCATCCTCTCCTGTCACTTCTGGTTGCAAAAAAAAATTATGGCGACAGCCAATATGTGAAACTTGAGGCTTCACAACGGCAGTCCACAAACCAATGGCTGACTACGTCCACTTCTTATATACAGTCTGTGGTTGCAAACCAATAAGCAGGAGTGTTTGTTGGCCATATTGGATTTCTCTATGATTTTTTCTTCATTTGTCAGGTTTTTAATTAACTGGATGAGCCAAAAAAGGATATTCCTGACTGGTTATTTTATCAATATTAGAGCAGCAGCTACATTTTCATTAATGATTAATCTAATGACTATTCTCTCGATTTATTGATTAGTTGTTTGGTCTATAAAATGTCCGAAAATAGTGAGAAGTGCCCATCACAATATCCCAGAAGATGATATAGAAGTCTTTAAATTGCTTGTTTTCTTTGATCAACCATCCAAAAATCAAAGATGTGATATAAAACAGAGAAAAGCATCAAACTCTCGCAAATTTGGGAAGTTGGATTAGGGAATGGTTGTCTTTTTTGCATGAGCAATGACTTAAACAATGACTTGTTAAGTTAAATAGTTGCAGAGTATTTTTCTGCTGATTGAGTAATCCATTAATCAACTAATATCATAGCCCTAACTCTGATATATGCTGTATATCAATATCATGATATAAAATGACATAGAGGGTAGAGGATTCCTTTTGAAATGCAGACAAAGCGCATCAACAAACAGTAGTTTGAAATTCCCGTGCAGCACTCTCCCTGGGGATAACAAATCCTGCTAACTTGTCACCCAACCTAACATGACCCAAAACCTTTGGAGAACATTTGCATAAAGAGTTACTTAGTGACTTCAAAGTTAAATCGCTTTGTCAAGATGTGTTTGTCTGCTCATACACCGTACGTGTGTGTGAATTAACAGTCAACACAGCCTGCCAGCATGTTTCCGCTGCTATTCCAATGAAAAATGGCACCGCGCATTATGTATTATTCAACATGCACACCTGCCACACATGGGATTCACTGCTACATAACATTTCACAGCTCCTCACCCTTCAGCTACTTGCATCCCTGATCCAACTGTTAATGAATGAACGCTGGCATAGAAACCAATTCCCACCATGGTGATTTTAAAGAGAAAGATCTGTTGACATATCAACTGAAACTGTATGTCTCCTGCAGATCTGATATATTCATTCAAACTGAACAATCCTGTCCCCACTGAGTCTGCCAAAAGACGTATTGTCAATAAAATGAAGGCATTCCCTGATCGATACTGAAGGAAATGTCACCAACAAGCAGTAGTAATCACTGACTATACCGAAACAGGTCAAAGTCCATCACCGTGATCACACAACGTGGTTGTCAGGATGATGTTTCACTGTTAAACATTCTCACAAGACAGAAAGCGAGAAGAAAAGAGTTGGTCAAAGGTGACTGATGGGACAGATCAATGTGGAGAGAGAAAAACACACAAGAGGCCGGGCAGCTGGTCCGGCTCCAGATTCAGGCCGGAGGGAGACAAGAAGGAGACTTAGTGGCTTTTAGCATTATGCCCTTAATGTTCCCCGTCTATTTGAGCAGACGGAGCTGGCTGGCTTTAGTCCCTCTCACCCTGAGATTTACTGCTGACGGATCACTCTGGGTTCAACCTCAGCACCCCACCAGCCTCCTCCACCGCCACCACTCCAAATGTCTCACTCTCAACCTCTCATATATTACAAGGAGAACTCCCTCATCTAATGGTGTAACATATGTTTTGTTAAAAAAAAGAAGACTGCAGTGATTTTTGTTGGTCAATTAATATGCAGATTAATTTTCTAGAATAATCTATCAGGTTTATTGCTGAGTAGGTTTTTTCACATACTAGGAATTTGCTTTGTTGTATTGGTGCATAACATAAATATGGTAAAAAAAATTAAAATTAAGGGTGCAAAATAAAAATTCAGAGCATTAATATAGCAGCAAACAACTATTTGCTATGTAAAGATTTAGAGGAGTAATGGCTACCTGAGCAGAGAATGAAGTCGCTCTCCCACTGTGTGTGTTGTAATCTGTGTTTGTGCTTTGTTTACATAGTCAGGTTTGCTACGAGTGCACGTGAGTTATCGCCGCCACTCTGCACTGCGCTCATACGGCAGTTACCGCTGATAACGCCGCCCCGACCCATGGCATTGTTGCGGAAGCCTAAAGCCCACCCTCCGGTCCCCCACCCCCAGGTTAACACTGTTAGCTCTGTTGCCATTGTTAGCACCGTTAGCTGCTAGCCGTCAGCTCAACCGTTGCCATGTTGAGAGCCGTGTGGAGGCAATCCCTCAATCATAGATATGCTCTGAATTTGGAATATAACACCTTTAAAAATAAAAGCAAGTATTGCAAAAATCAAGAAACTGAAATATCTAATAGAAGACGAATATGAATAAAAAGAATATGCAATGTACAGAGATACAGTATATTCCCAAATACATGTGTTAATGTAACCCATATACTGTAGACCGATATGAGTATGTTAATGTAGTGTCTGTGGGAGGGGATAAGAGTCCATGTCATTAATCTTGTAATCAATGAAATGTCAAAAAAATTGTGAGTAAATGTCCATCACAATTTTACAAAGCCTAAGATGAGGTCTTAAAATTACTTATTTTGTCAAATCAACAGTCCAAACTGGCCTCTGGAATGAAATCAAACTTGCAGGCAACCTTAAAAGCACATCAGATGGCATAGCTTTAAAAATTCATGATGAACATCATCAGAAAATATTCACATTTGAGATGCTGGAACCGGTCATTTTTTTGCCATTTTAAATTACATAAGCTATTATAATCGGCTACCAAAATAGTTGCAGATTCATTTTCAATTTTCTGTTGACTAATCCAGTGATTATAAAACTTTTCATCATGCCTAGCTATACTGCTTTACGAGCATCGCTGTACCCCCATCACCCCTCCGTGCCCCACCAGTTTCAGAACCAGTGGACTAATTAATTGATTAAGCGACTAATTGTTTCAGCTCTACATCATATAATGTGTTGATGTTATAAGCAGTCTATCCAGCTAAATACAAGGGCAGGGACAAAATAACTTGGACGCATTACAATATAATTCCCTTTGAACGTCCTTGAGACTGAAGGCTGCGTCTGCTGAATCAAATGTACCTCATTAATTATGACTCTGTCCCCACAGTGCATTTTAAATTCAGCATCACACAGTATAAATCCAGTAGTGATTTGGCCTTTTTGAAGCTCTCAATTTGTCTCTTTTGCTGTGAAAATTCACATAAAGGTAAGTGCTGATTGCCACATCTCTTCTAGTTGACTAGCGGCTGCTAATTGGCACTCAGCCTAACATGACCTGACTTTGTAGCAGTGTTTGTAATTGTGATTGTGTTAAAAGGAGTAGCGTTCATTTACACCGTTTAGCAACTGTAAGTTTTAATTACCAACTTGATATTGTGTACATTACTGTGCGTTTCTTTCAGTGATCTAATACAACAACAGTACATTCAGTACGTATGATTCACACTCCATGAACTCCTTGACTTGCGGAAGAAGGTAAAGCAAGGGTGAAATTAATATTAATGATGACTGAGTGCCACTGAGTGCATGCACACTACCAAGGTACTGAAATCACAACTGTGCTTGCCTTGCTATGAGTCATGTGTGGGGGCATTGATAGTCACATGTGCATTTTGGGCCATTTGTTCAGTATTGCATGTAAGCTGTGTGAGAGATATCTGTGTTATGCCAGTAATTTTAGAACAGATGTTAACAACACTCTGCAGTCAGTTCTTGTCCTTCTGACTAAGGGATGAATGGATTACTTTAGACAGTACAGATGATGCTAAATCTGTTTCTCCAATGGCATCTGTATTCTCAATCATCAAGTATTTGCAGGTCTGGACAGTTTCCTCACATAAAGGAATACTCCGACAATTTAGTATTGAACTTCTGGTGGGGAACTCGCAAGAGAGAGATTAAAAACAATGATCTGGTCTGCAAATTAGCTAAAAGTACATCGCATCAGTTGCAATTGCATTAAGTATAACAATGCCTAAATGTGTTGTCCCTGTCAAATAAATTGATAAATAAAATCAAAATGGAAGCATCAGTGACCCAGATATCCCAATTTTAATAATCTCTCTCTCAACATATCATCTATCTCTAGTATGAATCAATCTCAAAAAGCAATGGATCCTGCATTTCCCAAGATGCAACTCAATATCGTCTAAAGTGGGTCTCCTAAATGCCCACTTCTTTCAAAGCTCCCTCCAGAGCCACAGAGGATATTATAAAACTACTTCCACACGCTGAGTAGTGCTCCTCGAGACGGTCAAATGGAAAAATTTGAGTGCAAAAACGGCGCAGTGCCGCAAATTTAGGCCATGAAAAAAACTCATCTATGTGTTTTAATGGAATAATTTATTTAGTGTTGGATACATTTAAATCTATAAATGATCTATTACAACAGTCTACAAATGTATGCAATAATCAGATGTTAATCTGGAAATTATTGAGCGACAATTCAAATAAGTATGCTGACATTTTTATAACACTAAACTTATACCTCCTATTACTAATATCAGTAGGATGTTTTAAATGTTTCAGTGTCTAATGGCAAAGCTTGTCCACCCTGCCGACAGTATTATGTACTGGGGAACTTGTCAGCAGGAGAGCATGGTAAAATGTATATGTATTAAACGTAAATCCAATCATGTTGTCATTTTTAAAGCTCGTACTGGTCTAATACTAAGGAAGGCATTAGAATAAACTGGGACCCAGGCTGAGTGTGCATTGGTGTCAGCAGGTGAAAAATGATTTTTCTGGGGAGTGACCCAGTTACCAGCTTGTCTGACTCCTGTAGCACATTTAGCCTATGCTGCTTTTCTTATTAATATTAAATAATTAATGAAGGCACATGAATTTTACATCTTTTTTGTTCATTAGGTGCTGTGAGATTTGGGGAGGGGGGAGGGAGGAGGGGAGGCAGCAGCAGCAGCGTAGAAACCGTACGAGGAACAGTTTCAACAGACAAAGCCTTTTTCATACTGCTCTGTGCAAAAAAAGCTCTCAAAAAATGATGTCACCCTCTTTCAAAGGATGCCCTGAGGGAGGTCAGATGGGGTCAGCTCTCTGCAGCCAAAAAGCTTGGCAGGGCTGGGATTTGGGATGTGCCAGGCGCTTGTGCGATCCCATTTCCCGTTCTGGTAAGCCTGTCTCACAAGAGCCACGTCAGCTCACATCTCTTCATAGACTGCAAGTGCCTCCCCCTGCATTCACATCTGCTGTGTGTACGTGCGTATGTGCGCGCGCTCGCGTGTGTGTGCGTGTGCGTGTACGTGGGGCATTCATGTAGGCATTGTTTTAAGTGAAAGTTTTCCCTGCCTTTAGGACATACAAGGAGTATACAAAAAGAACTTGAAACACTTTGAAAATTCAATACAATCCAGTCTAATAGCCCGACAATAAACACTACCTTTGTGATACTAATTAGGTTATTTTGTGTCAGAGAGGTAGTGATTTAACTATTTTGAGGCCATAACTTGTTGTGTGTTTGGTATTGGGTTGTGTTGTTCATCATATTTGGGCTGCAGCTAACAATTATTTTCTTTAGCGATCAATCTGATGATTGTTTTCTCAGTTAATAATTTAATCTATCAAAAGTCACAAAATAGAGAATCACATTTCTCAGAGCCCAGTGAAGCCTCTTCAAAGGGTTGTTTTGTCTGACTAACAATCCAAAACCTAAAGATATACAATTTACTATCATAGACGACTAAGAAAACCAGAAAATATTCACATTTGAGACGCTGGAACCGGTAATTTTTTTGCCATTTTAAATTACTTAAAGGTACAGTGTGTAGGATTTGGAGACATCTAGTGGTGTGGTTGCAGATTGCAACCAACTGAGTAACGCTGTTCGCCTTGCTCAGAGGCCATCCTTACCATGATGACACTACTTTGGGAGCAACAGAAGTCAGACGGCAGTTTTGTACTCTGTAGCTCACGTTACTGCAGTTTCACAAGCGTGTCGGAGAACTACAGTGGCCTTCAGGTAACGTAGAAATGCAAAAGGCTCTCGCTAGAACCAGTGTTTGGTTTGTCTGCTCTGTGCTACTGTAGGAACATGGCGGAGTAACATGGCGCACTCCATGAAGAGGACCCGCTCCCTTTGTAGATAGGAAGGACTTATTCTAAGCTCACAAAAACGCAAAGATTCTTAGTTTCAGGCGTTATACACTAATGAAAACATAGTTATGAATATTATATTGCATTTCTGCTAATAGATCCTCCTGTTACACACTGTTCCTTTAAAATATTAAAAGGTTACCAAAATAGTATCAGATTAAATTAAAATTTTCTGTCGAGCAAAGCAAAGCAAAGTAGCTTTGCTTTGCTCAAAATAGTTTTAAAAGCATTGCTGTACCCCCATCACCCCTCCATGCCCCACCAGCTTCAAAACCAGTGGACTAATCTGTTAAGTAACTAATTGTTTCAGCTCTACATCATATAATGTGTTGATTTTATAAGCAGTCTATCCTGCTAAATACAGGGGCAGGGACAAAACAAAGTGGACGCATTACAATATAATTCACTCCAAACGTTCTCGAGACTGAAGGCTGCGTTTTGAAGCTCTCAGTTTGTCTCTGTTGCTGTGAAAATTCACATATAGGTAAGTGCTGACTGCCACATCTCTTCTAACTGGCTAGCTGCTGCTAATTGTCATTCAGCCTAACATGACCTGTTTGTAATTGTGACTGTGTTAAGAGGAGTAGCGTTCATTTACATTGTTTATTATCTGTAGATTTTGATTACCAACTTGATGTTGTGTACATTCCTGTGTGCGTATTTCAGTGATCTAATACAACAGTATTACGTTCAGTACACAAACTCAGTAGCCATGATTCACACTCCATAAACCCCCTGACTTGCAGATAAAGCACGGGTGAAATTAATATTAAATGATGACTGAGTGCCACTGAGTGCATGCACAATACCAAGGCGCTGAAATCACAACGGTGCTTTCCTTGCTATGAGATGTTAAAATGGCTTCAGTGAGAAAGGTCTATAGTGTACCATAACCACTACAAAACTATTCTTAAGTATAGTATTTAGACAATCATATATGAGGCAACAACAATTTCCCATCTTCAACTTTTGGACAATTTGGCAACAGACTCTACCAAACTCTCCCTTTGAAACCTCCTCATCCCCCCTATTGTCATCCTCATTTATCCATTCACTCTTTTCCATCAACTCTCCTTATCCTGCAAAACTGCTTCCTTAAAAACACCTCGTTTCTCCTCCTCTCAGCTCCCACCTCTTCCTCATTTCTAGCCCCGTCTGTGTAGAAGTGGGTCACAGACTACAGCTGTGCTAAAAGCCTAGTCTGGGAAGAGGAGCTTCTCTAAATAAAACACCATACGATCAGCGGTCTCTGGGGGGCCTCATCATACATACATAAACCTAACAAAGATGGAGGGAAGAGGTGAAGGAGTTCAAGACGGAGAGATGTATGTATGTGCTGCTTGATTGTTTAAGTGGGTTTCTGGCCTCGTTGGCTCTGTAAAGATAGAAAGCCATTTCCGCCGGCATGTATTATATGGTTTATATATTATACATCAAAGTTTCGATGGAAGTACTCTCAAGAATTTTCACATTAGTCATAGTGAAGTTTTCCATGTGATCTAACCAGTAGGTTTCACAAACATATTTTAGTGTACTGTTTAGCTGTAAAATGAGAACGTTTGTGACCCGGCCACCAGTCGAGCCAAAACCAAGCACCGCCCACCGGCTGGGTCACAAACTTTCTCATTTTACAGCTAAACAGTACACTAAAATATGATTCTGAAAACATCAGAGGAGAGATATAAGCATTACAGTAACAGGATATTAATTCAAATCTGACCGTTTGATCGGAGTGAGTCGGAGTCAACATGATTTTTTCCCCACATATTATCTGTCTCATGCACTGAGACATGCACTACTGTCAGGATATAGTGACTGTTTTATCATATTTGCTCAAAGTTACCAACTGCTTCTTTAATGCTAACCAGGCTAGCCATTATATTAGCTGTGTGAGGCCAATGTGTTGCCAATGCAAAATTCTTTACTGTGAAGTCTTCCCCAGTGAAACAGAATATTTGAGAGGTGTACAGTTACAAGAGGGATTTAAATCAAATTCTTCGCATCTGATTAGACCGCTTAGAATGAAGCGCAAGTTGCAGATTGTAAGCACACGTCATATTTTGTTTGAAGGAAGAAAAGATAATTGGATCTTGATATAAACATATGAAGAAATTGATTTTTTTGTTTAAAAAAAAGAGAGAAAAGATTTTGCATATATTATTACATAGGTGCACAATAGAGTGCTAAAGGAATGAGTCCTAAAACCCAGAGATGAATTTGCATTTTTGCACTTCATGTTCTCTCATCTGGAAGTCAATGGGTGGTTTGAATGGGTTTTTAGTTAGACGCCTGGCATAAGGTCTGTGGTTAACACAAGCTTAAGAGATTTTAATGTTTTGTTCTATGACATAAAATATGTCAGTATTTATCCCACTTGTGAATTTTGAAGCCTTTCCATGTCTTAAAAAAAGGCAGCTGCTAACAAGTGCCTAAAAGAGACTACTAAACCTCCTCACGCCGTTTATACTGTTTATACTTGCACTCATGCGACTGTGGTGAAGTTCGTTTATAGTTACATTAGCTTTTTACTAATGGCGATCGCGTTCACACTTCAAAAATCATAAAAGTGGTGTTCATTTGTGAAGATTATCTTGTTGAACAAAACGTGTAAGTATCATAAATGTTTGTTTGCCACAGAGATTATTTTCTGCAATAATCCAAAACCAAAGGAAACAATCCCATTGGCTTTTTGTCGAAGGAATCCAGGGCGATGCTAACTTCCTGGTTGGCCTACAAAAATAGGACATCCCTGCACTACTCTATATGACTGGGGATGTGACCTAAAAGGGTTAAAAAGGCATTTTTCATTTCATCTCAACTTTAAATTACTGTTGAGCTGACTCAATGTATTAGTTTTACTTTTATGAATGTGCATACTGCTTGTCTACTAGGTGGATCGCTGTGTTGTATTTCCTATGGGAACTTCCTTCACTGGTGAGACTTTGTTTCTTTCTGGCATGAGAGATAATCAAACTAATTTGACATTCAGTCCATACTTTTGTAAATCCACCGGCAGGTTGACATTTGAAGAAGAAGAATTACTTTATTAATCCCCGGGGGGAAATTCTGAGTGAAATGTCTCGACAGCTGTCGGATGGATTACCGTGCAATTTGGTACATACATTTATTGTGTTTTTGAACTTTGGCTGATCTCCTGATTAATTTATCTAGCACCATCATCAAGTCAAAAATGTAATTTGTAATTTGAGTGGTTTAACATTATGATTTTCTCTCCAATGAGTATTACAGCCTCGCAGAGCCGCTAGCATGGCTGCAGACTCTTGTTTACAATACCTTTGGTCTAACTGTTATTTATGGTATCTAATCTGATTTTAATCTCCATCAGTGAATTTGTTGTCAAATACTGCTTCTAGTAAAGACCAACGCTGTCTCCAACCTTAACTGGAAGTGTGTTTAGCTTGTGGCACAGGTGTGCAGCTACACAGATAGTGACGGCAGAAGACTGAATGTACGAAATATCAGCAAAGCAGTGCAATTGTTGATGTGTATTTGTTGTATTAGTTTTTGAAAATCCAATCAATGTTTCATTGAAATGGTAATAAATGGTAGAATCTTGAATTTCTCACATTAAGTCAAGCCACTATGCGGTCTAGTGTAGTTTCAGTTCAACAGTTAAATGTACAAAATGTTTGTCACATTATGGGCAACACATTAACTTGTATGTAAGTGCATTTTGCTGGCGTTGTTCTGGACGTCATATATGTGAACTTTACCCGAGCAAAGGAGGAATGTTTGCTCCAAAAAAACATGCCGGATGCATTACTGTATACTAATAAAACGTGACAGATGCATTACTGTATACTAAAATGAATATGGAAAAAATACAAGCACCAACAAGCAGCAACAGAGAAAAGATGTAATAGAGTGAAATTGTGGTTATCACTGAATGAGACCTTCACAGCTGCAGTACAGATCCAGCTGCTTTCACACCAGTTTTCATAAGGCATGCCAGCACCGGTTGTACAGCATGTTCTTTATTTGGCTATGTTGCATTGTACGATTTTTACTGTCTCATTTTAAAATAGTGCATTAAATGAGACCAATGCAAAAGATGGAAAACAGTAATTGCATTTAAAATCAATAACTGCTTCAAAAAAAGGGTCTTCCACTCCTGAAATTTTTACATGGCTAAAAAATAGAGCAGTTTTCATTTTGAGGCAAGAGAGACACCATGTGGAAAGGATCTGCTAGTCCAATTAAAATGAGCCACCATATGTTGAACGGGCCAAGAGAAAAATGTTAGGACACCTGAGGGATCTTGACAGAGATAATTGAATCTGACGGCCAGACACAACAGAGTCTGTGGAGACCGGGGAAACCCTGCTGATCCACAGATCAAGAAGCTTTAGATCAGACTGCTCCATATGGACCAGAAGTCGTGGGAATATATATATATATATATATATAGCACATAAACATATAATAATCATAAAAGTGATGACTTATAAGGAAATTTCTGAATGATCTTTAAATCTGTACCATGTTAAAGAATCACTGATGGCGCCAGCATGAAATGCCAAGCGGAAATATCTGCCGTTTAATGAGGAAATCCTCAAAAGGTCACTTACACAGATGATGACATTTACAAAAATACATTTTGGCATCGGGTATGTTTAATAAGGCGGTGCAGATTGTCTTTAATTTTCTACTAAATAGAACATAATGAGCAACATTATCTTGATTTTTTAACTACAAGTTCATTATCTACTACATTGTTTTATACTGCACAATAAACAGTACCACAAATATATATATTTTGTCAATATATAGATGACCCCATACAAACAGGAAATCATTTTTAATGGAAACATTTTAATCTCTTTCACAAAATAAAATCCATGCGGCTGACTTTTATTTTTGCAAAATCCATGGTGTCATCTGTTATTGCTGTTTGGACATACTTTTTGCATTTCTAACCTTAGTATTAGTCCTGATATCAATAATAACTTTATTAAACAACTACTGATTGAACACCCTCTTACCAGTCTGAAAGCTAGACCCCTTTTGTTTGCCTAATGAGTCAAATAAGGGAGCATGGCCAGTGTGGATTTGTACACACAAGTTAAAGAGTACAGATATGTCCAGATAACTCCAATATACCACTAATATTTATTCCTAGTACTTTTCTCTGACTCATAGTTGAAGCCTCTCGTACCACCACGACGTGTTAAAGAACCGGCGCAATCCAATTAGCACAATTAAAGAGACGCCATGACAAGACACTGGGACTACTTGCAATGACCTCAGGGATTAGAGACCTGTTGACCCCATGTGACCTCGGTCACAGTGAGGAGGAGCTGTCCTTGGTGCTGAAAACTGTGTACAAGCCACAGCGGACGGTACAAATGACATTCTTTAGTGGATAGATGAAAAGGTCACTAAAGTTCTTGTGTCATTAAAGTTTTCACACAGCCTTTTGAAACACGGACAAACAAAATGATTTGCTGGTTTCAAAGAATTGAACACACTGACTGTCGTAGATAATACGAATACTATAGATAAAAAGTAGAGCTGCGGATTAAATATAGTTAAAGCATAGGACGGTTTGTGATAAGGGTGATTTTCTTAATTTTTTATCAATCCGTCAGTTATGTTTTTAATAATCGCTTAATTTTTCTTTCCAAAACCACACGATATTTTATATACATATATACCTCAACTCCATTATATGATATATAATAGAGTTATATATCACTGTATATATACAGTATATAACGGAGTTAAGGACCAAGCTGCATACCCACATTTAAGAAGCTTTAATCAGAAGATGTTTTGCATTTTTGCGTATTAAACGGCTTAAACAATTAATCCGTTATCAAAATTGTTGCGGATTAGTTTCCTAACAATGTACTCATCGTTTCAGCTCTAGTCTGTGTTAATATGAGAAACGCCATCCAACGTTAACTTCCTGTTTACCTTCCTAAATGTAGTTGGACGAACTACAGCATTTACAATATATAACACTTTGAAAAATCTGCAAGGAGAATAAAGACGTGGGCTTTTGAGATATTTTACATAGAAATGTCTAATGCTGTTGACTAAATGACAAACATACCATATATTAACAACTAATTCTAAATATAATGTAGATACATAATCTAAACTTTTACAAATCAAAATCTTTAATGACGAACTATGTCCTTGGCTGGAGACATTAAATAATAAAACAATGTTATTTGAACTTCTAGTTTGAGTTTTATTGTATAATTGTCCTGTAGTGTTTCTTAATCAGATGTACTCTTCTTTCCGGTGAATCAACATAGATCTTTGATTGATCTTCTGTCCCGTCTCTCTACAGATCTACTCTCTTATCTCATCTAAGGGAAGGATCAGTACATGTTCAGAAAAGTACAGTAGTCTTAGATAACAGTCTACACTCATCTGGCAGGTCTTCTGGTATCAATTACGTAACCAATGGAAAAAAACGAATAGCTGCCAAATATTAGCAGGTTCTAATCTGCTTCTCCTCCTGAGCACCTTAATCCTTATTGTCTGCCAAAACAGGGCTATTTATTTTGGTTAACAAAACCGCTTTCATAAACATTTGCTTTGTTTTGTGAGATATTTTATCTTTTTTTAAAACTAGAATTACGGCCTCGCAGTTGTATCCCTCCGCCAACCAATCAAGCTGCAGTTTACATCCATGTCTGTCAACAATGTCTTCACTTCATCATTTTATTTTATTAGACAGTTGTGTGAAATTGTCATAATTAGCATGTGAATTCTTGAGTTATGGCCAAAAATGTGTTTTGTGAGGTCACAGTGACCTTTGACCACCAAAATCGAATCAGTTCATCATTGAGTCCAAGTAGACGCTTGATCCAAATTTGCAGAAATTCCCTGCAGGCATTCCTGAGATGTCGCGTTCACGAGAATGGACGGAAATACAGCCCAAAAACATAATGCCTCCAGCTACAGCTGTCGCCAGCGCAGTAGCATAAAAATGCTGTTGTTTTGTAATTAGGGCTGTCCCGAAGGTCATTTTTTGGGCTTTTTTGAAGCTTTGGTGAGAAACATTTGAAGATATTCCAAGCTTCGCGGAGGTCTGTCTGTATCCATTTGGGGGGCGCTTCAGTGCCCGGGACAGCGATATCCGTCAGAGAATCATTTTATGATAAATGATGATAAATACATTTATGTTGAATATGAATAAAGTTGTGGGATTTTTCCTTATTTCATGGGCTATATTGGGATTTATACTTAATTATTACACACTTATATTAAAAAAAAAAAAAAACACGAAGCATTTGAATACTGATTTGGAGGTCAACTACTATGGCAAAGGTCGAAGCTTCGAAGCATTTGGGGCAGCCCTATTTGTAATACAAACAAAAGTGCAAAATGTATAGAGAGCATATTAGAGAAGTGAAGAGCTTCTTTTCGGTTGTGATGAATATGAAGTGAAACATTTGCCGCATCTGTTTAGCATTGAAACTAACATATGAAGGCATGTGGAAATGACCCTCATGACTGACTGCGTGCTTCTTGTCTGTCATGTCATCATTTATTGTTTATGCCATTTCCTAATTATATGTTTACACACTAGACTTGTTGACTGCTTCTTTCCCATAAACAACTCCATTCATTCACCATGGATGAAGGTTAAGTGTGATCTAACAGAATTAAAGGTAACAGTCTTACGCTGAAATGGATCGTCACCTTGATCCTCAACAGGCAAGGGCCAACTGTTTTTAATCCCATTGACGCAGCAATAGACCAGGCTACTTAGAGGGATTAGATGACGGGTCTGGGGAGGTTATAAATGGGCATACAGGAAGGTATCAGGGAAGGAATCAGACAGAACACAACAGATCAAGCTCTGCGACGGGTTGGTCACTACAGAAAGATCCAGACACATCCAGCTGAGGCTGAAGCAGACCCAACATCTAACCTCCCAACACCAGCTTGTGGACTTTGTCTTCAGTCTCCGTACATCCAAGCAACAGCTGTAACCATGGAGGCCGTGGTCCAGACCGTGACCACCACTGCAGCCTTGGACAGAGAAACTTTCCCCAGGAAAGCCCTGAGAACAAACTTCAGAGGAGCGTCGTCTCACTTTGTGGGGAGCTCCATAGTGATCCTGTCCTCGTTTGCGGTCTCCACTTTGGCTATGAACTGGGGGAAGAGAATCCAAGAGTCTCGACACAAATCCATCGAGAGCTAGGGACGCTGGACTGATGGACATTCCTTTGTTTTGTTTTTTTGTTCACCTTTGTTAAACTGGGCATGTCAATGAAGTATTTATTTTTCTCATGATATGGACACCCCTTTTTAGCCAGCTGCCTTTTATGTTCCTGTAGCAAAATGTGTTATGTCATGCGTGAAGCTTCCTGCGTGTTTAGCCCAGCGAGTCAGAAGAGGATGAAGCTCTCAGAGGATGTGAGACAGATCAACAACAGGAGACGGACATTTGGCAAACATCTCAAGATCAATCTATGCAACGCCAAATGTGCTTTGTTTGGTTAATACAGATTACACTGTGGTATTTAAAGAGAAGAACAGAATGCAGTAATACCATCAATCCTCCTTTTTACCTCATACTGTAGCGGGTAGTCTCAACATGTAAAACTGAAAAGAATAGAAAATCCTTTTCTATATTTAGAGGTATTAGCGCAAAATGTCTGCTGCTGGTGCTTCAGTTATTAAGATGTGATCTTTTTTTGCAAGTTATATATCAATTTTGTAAAGACAGTACATAATGTGAAAGCTAAAATTAGAATAAAAACAAACCTGTATTTATTTATATTTTAACAGAAAAGCATGACCTTTTGTTTTCCTACAAGGGCTGGGTATTGAATCTCAAACTGTTTTGGTGCCGACAACACCAAGTGTCGAAAACTGTTAAGTACTGAAAGCTAGCATTGAAAGATTACTCATTCTTAAATTATACTTTGATTAGACAGTTTCTGATTTTAATCATAATTTAAGACTGTATTTTATAAGGCAATGCTTAAATATTGTATGGTTGTTTGTTTTAGACAAAGTTCAACATTTAACAACTTTCATTTCTTTTGTTAAATGTATTCCTGATTTTGGTATATGCGCCAAAACTCAGGTATCATACGATACCCAGGATAACACATAAATGATAAGCCATGGTCTTTATGCAGTACTGTAGCCTAAACGATGTGATAAAACAGCATGAGAGACTGTGATTTCAGTGTTTGTTGAACAAGCTGTGCTGAGTGGTTTTCATTCAGCAGTTATCATATTGTAGGGGATATTTTGCATTTGTCCACTGGTTGTGTTGGGACCCATAATGGTTCATGTTAAACATGCTTTTCAACCCCCTGGTGTATTCTGTCACTTCGCCTCCAGAGGGCAGTATTAGCATTAAAGATTGCAGCACATTCCAAACAATGCCTCTTTGCTTCTGTATGGTGTATTTTAAAACAAGGGCTCTTACAAAGTCAAAAAGTGAGTTTTAAACATTATTTTATTAAAAAAAAACAGGTACAAACAGAACAAATAAAGATAGATCTTCATTTATGTTTGTATTGGTGATACAAACATACAATATCTGCAATGTTTCATCAAAGTCCACATCTGTGCCGAAGACTCACTGTTTGGTCTGCACATGAAAGCTTGCACATGATTTCCTGTGTGTGTGTGCGCGTGCCCTCTACTGTGTTGTCTTCAGAGTGTGTCGAGGCTCTTCAGCCTCCGCTCAGTGAAGAAGCGGTGTGTCTGGTGGGTCGCGTTTTGGTTGTTACCTCCAGCTGATGCACTGAAGTAGGCCAACATGGACCGGTTGTTCTGCCGCTGGGCTGCCTTCTCCCCGTCCTCGTCGTCGTCGTCCCTGAGGACAGATTTGATAAAACCAGACAGATTTTTACACTGTGGTTAGCTCTTGTTTCAAGTCAAAGGATTTGCACAGACATTAAGCATGACCTGGAAATCAGAGGGTTGTGGTTTTCACAAAGCAATAACAAACTCACACAACACACAACAAAGCAATTCTCATTTTTTCATGTTGTTTTTGGCTTTCATGAACGTGGATAAAAGCTTGAAAGTGATTTAATGCTTTAAGAAAATTCTTTTTATCTGCCAAATTCCTGTTACAGAATAGCAGAGATAGTAATTTTCTCAGAGCAGAATAACAGCGGGCACAGAAAATCATGTTTTAATGCTGCATTTCAATGGTATTATTTGACTTCCGGAATCAGGGCGCCACGATAGCTCAGTTGGTAGAACGGGCGCTCATATAACAAGGCTGACTTCTAACTGCGGTAGTAATAAAGGCTTCAAAAATGAAAAAAAAATAACCGTAACTTACAAAATCAACCTTTTATACATCTAAGGACTTTCAAAATCAAATTAATTTAAGGCTCTTTACCAGTGAACAGTCACACCCTTGCTGTCCATCAGGGTTTGGGCAGTGCTCCAGCTAAATCGAACAAACTGAGGGTAACCGAACACTGGGTCCAGGTACTTCAGCAGCCACGCTTTAGTCTTGGGGTCTGAAAAGACAGGGGGAAAAAAATCTGTTTATCTACATTCAGTTTCTACATGCATCGATAACTGTCCTGTTTAGGTAACGTTAACAGTGACACAATTAAAAAAAGAAATGCCTGTAATGCTGATTTTATTTAACAAAATGTAAAAAGTATTTCTCAAACATGGATCACATCACGGAAGGATTATAATAGCCGTTGATCGTTTCTATTACCACTGGGGTATCCTGAGCCGTAGTCTGCATCAACCTCTTCCAAGTCCTCAGGAAAGTTCCAGCCCTTTACAACACGATCCCTGGCCACCTGAAGAACAAAAAACTACTGACTGATTTTGAACAAAGCTTAAAATGTGGACACAGAGCTTTTCAGCAGCAGCAATTTTTAGCTCTATAATCCTGAATTACGGGTAATTTACTGACTAATATGGACAACAATTTCTGAAATTGGTCCAGTATTGAGGGACACTTATAATAACAATCTGAGCCTGTTCGGCAAAAGCAAGCACTTTTAGTGGACGTAACGTTACATTGACGCTGCTCACTTGCCCTCAAAGCTCATTTTGCAGCTGCTGAGTACAGTTCTCCCACAATACTGGACCAGTTTCAAAAATTCTTGTCCCCATTAGTCACGTCGACACAAAAACATGACAACATTGGGACTAGATTGAAATATACAGAAGTTACTGTGAACTGAGATCCAGTTGGCTGGTGGTCACTAACCTTCGCACAGATACTGGCTGCACTGACGACGGGGAAGAGGGAGTCGGCCTTTGGTCTCACAGTCACCTCGATACCTGGGAACAGCTTGGAGAGTTTCTCCTGATACTTCTCTGCTGGGCCAACTGTGTCCACAAATACCTGGAGAAGGAGAGGGAGGTGGAGGAGGGAAGGCCAAGTAAGACGGGGAAAAAAAGAAAGAAGACAAATGAATGATAACGGGAATATGTTGTTTTGTCTAATGTTGAATGTTTCCATCTTGAATCTATTCATGACTTTCACTCAGAGAAATGTACAGTACACGAAGAGCACACAATTCACAGGGACAACACAACAAAATCATTATTTATTTATATTTACATGAAGTGCATACCTCTGTGAGCTGCACTCCACTGTCCAGGGCATACTGTACTAGACCAATTGCTGTATCATGTGAAAGGGCGTTCAGGTTGTATTTTGTCCTAACAAAAGCAGACATTTTGTCAGGATGTGAATATAAAACACAGCTTATAACAAAAGAACAAGTGTGCATGATACTGTGTGTGCCACATACCTCTGTAACATGCTGGTAGAGATGGTGTTTGGTGAGAGGATCTGCACAGCCCAGCCTATGTAACTTTTGGCTTTATCCAGTGTTTGGAAAAGATTCTCTCTTTCTGCTTCTGTTAAAGTCTTTGAATCTGATAAGGGAGTGACAAAACGCATCAAAACAATTATGTATTGCTTATTATGTTTTCTGGTGGTATTTATAACTACTTGAACAAAGGAAAAGATGAATCGGTTAGCTTCACATTTTCTTCAGTAAGATAGCAGTGAGGATGAGTTTAAAAGCACCACGCTGAGAAAGAGTGTGTAACATCATTATCAACTCATCTGCAGAGATGTAGGATTACCTGCTACTTTTGAAGCCTTCAGCTGCGGCTTTTTGGAAACAGGACAGAAACATATTCCATACACCATGGGCCCTGGATCACAAAACATAAACAGTGTAAAAATGATGGCAACCACATGACACAATGCAGTCAGTGCTAGAACAAATGAGCAATGCATTCAAACCGTGGCAGACTATAGCAAATCCTTATCTCCATGATAAACTATAGATACGATACGATACAACTTTATTGTCAGTTTGCACTGAAATTCATTTTGCATCAATAGGCAGCTCAGTTTGAGAAAAAGTACACATACAATAGACATACTGTTACCATAGACAGACAGACAAGTAAGACCCATCAGACAAAAAACAAAACACATCACAATTAACTATACATAACCTATTAAAAAATACCATCTGTCCTCTGGATTTACATCTCCTTAGCAGCACATTCATTATTATTTAGCAACAAGATGGACTGATGGACAAAAGCGTAAATGTAGGGACTCTAAATCGGACAAAGGAGGACGGTCTGCAGGACAGATAATAATGCACACAGTGCACTTTCATAGACTAAGCTACTGGAGTTACCCTGCACTATACTCATTTTTAACAGTCTCTTCTGCACTTTTTAATAGTCGTGTATCACAGCTGTTACCCTGCACTATATTCAGTTTTTAAAAAAATTCTTCATCTCCTTGTATTTTTATATCTGGTATATTTTTTTGTACTTTGCACTACTAACTTTTTTACTGCCTTTTTACTAACATGTTTTGCTCTGTGGAACTGTGATGCTGGAAACTTGAATTTCCCTCGGGATCAATAAAGTTACTATCTATCTATCTTTCCATCTATCTATCTATAACTCCCAGGTATTTGTAAGAAGAGACCTGTTTAATTTTTACATTATGAATTGTAACTGGAGACAGCTGAAAGTCAGGAGGACAATTCAGTTTTAACAGTTTTTCTTCATCTCCTTGTATTTTTATATCTGGTATATTTTTTTTGTAGTTTGCACTACTAACTTTTTTTACTGCCTTTTTACTAACATGTTTTTGCACTATGGAACTGTGATGCTGGAAACTTGAATTTCCCTCAGGATCCATAAAGTTACTATCTATCTATCTATCTATCTGTCTGTCTGTCTGTCTGTCTGTCTGTCTGTCTGTCTGTCTGTCTGTCTGTCTGTCTATCTGTCTGTCTGTCTGTCTGTCTGTCTGTCTGTCTGTCTATCTATCTATCTATCTATCCATCCATCTATCTATCTATCTGTCTGTCTATCTATCTATCTGTCTATCTATCTGTCTATCTATCTATCTATCCATCTATCCATCTATCTATCTATCTATCTGTCTATCCATCTATCTATCTGTCTATCCATCTATCTATCTATCTATCTATCTATCTGTCTATCCATCTATCTATCTATCTGTCTGTCTATCTATCTGTCTGTCTGTCTGTCTATCTGTCTGTCTATCTATCTGTCTATCTATCTATCTATCTATCTATCTGTCTATCCATCTATCTATCTATCCATCCATCCATCCATCCATCCATCCATCCATCCATCCATCCATCTGTCTATATATCCATCTATCTATCTATCTATCTGTCTATCCATCTATCCATCTATCTATCTATCTATCTATCTATCTATCTGTCTATCCATCTATCCATCTATCTATCTATCTATCTATCTATCTATCTATCCATCTATCCGTCTATCCATCCATCCATCCATCCATCCATCCATCCATCCATCTATCTATCTGTCTATATATCCATCTATCTATCTATCTATATATCTATCTATCTATCTATCTATCTATCTATCTATCTATCTGTAACTCCCAGGTATTTGTATGAAGATACCTGTTTAATTTCTACATGAATTGTAACTGGAGGCAGCTGAAAATCAGGAGGAAAGACAAAAATAATGACAGATGACAGCAACAGAAGATGTAAGGATGCAGTGGTATTAAGACAGTGTGTATTGTCATAGTAACAGCATACCCAGCACAGGCCCCCTGCCTGCCTCGTCGATGCCCAGACAGCAGTCCTCAGTCCGGCACACATCAGGGATCTGAGAGGCCAGCCGGCAGCTGACCGAGTTGTCTGTCTCATAGGGGCTGAGGTCCATGACAGCTGGCTGAAACATATTACACATTAGTCTCATCAGGTTCAAGTCTTACTCAAACATGTAACGTTACAACTCTTAATCTCCTGACAACCTGCCATGTTAGCACACATGACACATAGCAGGTGTTCGTCTAGCTCTTCTAACCGTTAGTAACCGTTAACTAACCGTTATAACCGTTATTAACCGTTATTGTATTATGAACTCAACCGTTAGCTTGCTGTTTACTACTCAAACTGACATTTTTTTACCAGACTACGCTGATTTTTCTGTCTAAACGAGTAGTTTAGGTTCTTATGATAAAACCTTAAAGCAGCATATATCATTATAAATCTGAACAAAGCTAATTCTTACCTATTTAGACGGTGACAACACTGTTCACTACTTCTGTGTTGTGTTTCTGTCTGCTGCAGATTTGGCGCCCCTGGACTGACGTCACTAGTGATGTGTCGGTCTCGAACGAGTCGGTTCATTGAGCCGGCTCTTTTAAGTGAACGATAATAGCCGTTTTTTTCTTTTTTCTTTTTTCTTTAATTAATTCAAGGCAGAATGGGATGCGTGGCGTGCTGACGATCTACAGGTACAGAGCAGGAGGGAGAGGAGGAGAGAAGGAGAGAAAGAGATAGAGGAGTGCGGTGCGCGAATAGCAGACAAGATGAGTGACAGTTGGAAACGAAGCAGCATGTAAAGTTATGGTATTTTGGAAATTATAAAGTTTAGTATAATTAAATTGAATAATTTAAGTGATATATGTGCACACATACTAATCGTAGGTCAAAACAGATCTAAATTTGGCTGAATTATAAAAGGCAGAAGTGGTAAAGTGAAGAGCCGTTTGGGAGCCGAAAGAGCCGGCTCTTCTTGGTGAGCTGAGCCAAATGATCTGGATCACTAAAAAGAGCCGAAGTTCCCGGACGTCACACGCTTCTTCTTCTTCTTGTTCTTCGTGTGTTTTTGCGGATGATTGCAACACCAGCTTTAAGGTGTATACCGCCACCTACAGGACTGTCTGTTGCAGACTACTTTATAGTATGTTCTGCTTTATCTCACTTTATCTGCCAAACTTCCAATATTTTCTTTTTTTATTAGTGCTTTATCTTCCTCTTTACCAACTGGAATGTCATTCTTTTTCCTTCCTTTTTCCTACTTACATACCAGTAAGTAGTAAGTTATCAGCAAAATATACTTATCAGTATTGTATATGTAAAGGTACATAGAATTGACCCTTTCAGAGAGTTATAATTTTCTATATATTATATTATTAAATTGCTGTTAGTGATGCATTAAAATGAAAACAGCATGTTAATGTAATTTGCACACTTTGCTACTGTATATAGTATGTTATTGTACACTTGCTCTATATATCTATCCATCTATCTATCTATCTATCTGTCTATCTATCTATCTATCTGTATATTAATGTTCCAGCTGGTCAACAGGGAGCTAATTCCAGCTGTTATATATAGGCCTACTGTTGTTTAGATAAATCTACAGTGCATCATATTCTAAAAGATGATCCTTTGTTTTGTAGCTACGTAAAATCTTAATCTGAAAAATAAGAAGCAACTACAGTTGTCAAATAAATATAGTCGAGTAAAACGTACAATAGGCTATAGTTATGAAACTGATCGATGCTTGAGATCCTCTGGCAGGACCGGTACCAATCGTTCCAAGATCCAAACTTGTCAACAAAGGTGACCAGGCTCTTGCTGTCTGGGCCCCTCAGCTGTGGAAGTCCCTACCTGAGGTTCACAGGCAGGCAAACTCAGTATCTTCCTTTAAATCTCTTCTTAGAAACTCACTTTTATCGTATGGCTTTTTCTTTAGTGATGGTGCATTGTTGTAACTATTAATATAATTTTATCTTGTTTTTATCTTAAGTTCTGGATGTTATTTACTTTTATCATGCTTTTATTGTAAAGCACTTTATAACTTTGTCTTTGAAAGATGCTATATAAATAAAGTTATAATAATAATAATAACTATTATTATTATTATTAATCTGAAATGTAGAGTAGTGGAAGTAAAGTAAGATCAAGTACTGAAATTTTACCTAAATGCAGTGATTGTGTAAATGTAGCCTACTGATTACTTTCCATGAACAGCTGGATTGATTTCAAACAAACCTTGTTTTTGATACTCTCATTTTACTGTATCTTTACTTTTTTTGTATTATATTTATTTTCAGGGGCAGATCTTATTAATCATCATTTACTAATATGTAAATCTGCCAGATTTGGCCAATGTTGACAAATTTTCATCTGCAATCCCTCAACAATCCCTGACGCCAAAAATATAAACAATGGGCCCCCATTGGCGTCCTCTTTATGTTAATTTGGTTGAACATAAATTTGTTTGGGAATATGCACCTTTGACAAAACAGGTAACAATGATGGCTTCACCTCAAGGCCCTTCACATGTGAGCTGATATTGTGCTTGATGATGCATGTTCCCAAGCAAATTTGCAAGTAATCAAATCACCATCAGTCAAGTAAAACACTGTGAATGAGGATCTGGGATTACACAGCATCTAATCCAGTCCTGAAAACAGATAAAAAACTAGAAATTTACTTTGCTGCAGCATGAGTTGCTGTGGTATATTTTCAAAGCATCCTTGTTAACTTCTACGGTTGAAATCTCCTCAGATCCAAAACCTTTAGATCCGTCATAAATTCCAACATGTCAATAGGGTTTATTTACAGTGTAATCGTTCATATATATGTTTCATTCTCTAATATTCAATGCAATTCAAGGTTTATTTCTGCTTTTTGAGAAGAGGCCTAAAGCTGGAACCAACAGTTGAAGTATTGTCCCGTTTGATATTTTTATCTAATTAGTTTCCTTCCAACCACATTATGTTTTTTTTCTTTCCGTGCTCACAACATGATTCTATCAGTGTTTGTGAATCACCTGATTGGATGAAATCCCAGTTCTCTGAGTGCAACCATTTTAAAATTCATAAACCAAGTGTAGCTTGTGTAATTTATGGTGAAAATGAACAGCTGGTTTGGACTGCTCCGTGAATTACCTTCCATTTTCTACTAATTTCAGCTCTCACCTTCATTTTTCTTTTTTTTGCAAAAGACCACCACGTCGTCGTTTATCATCATTTATGTCTTACATCTCCCTCACACACAATCCCACAATGAACTTGACATTTTGATTTTGAATGCTGAATGGGTTTAAACAGCAGCTGAGTGTGGAGGCAGGGAGGGAGCCTCAGGTGGAGAGGAGAGGGCAGAGTGAAAGGAAAGCCATGTACAAAAGTCCAAGTGTACGCCGGTTACTGAGCTGAAATTGGCCTTGCCTCTGGCTCTTTACACCCACCCCTTCTCTCTGCTTCTGTCCCTCTCCCTCGCTGAATGGCTTTCTTTGTCTTTCTCAGTAACACGCAGTCCCCAGCCGATTAAATGTGGGGAATTAGTAGTCAATTTTAGCCTACCACACACACAAACACACTAAACAGCTTAGGTTGGTGGGGCACTGATTGTGTTGTTATTACAGTTCACACGTCAGCAGCGTGTTTTTAATTAATTTTTTTCCACCCTTCACTGGCTCCATGTGTTATCTCTGAACCATGGCATAAAATAACGCTCTTACACAGAGTTTTTTGTTTTTTTTATAAATAAATTGATTTAATAGATGACAACAATAAAATTTCAACATTGCTTTTCTTGTATGGAAGCAAAATACTCAAAGTGAATGTATAGCAAACACTTTACAAAACTATCCAGAATTATACAAAATGGAAGAAGCAAAGGTGTGACACACAATGCATTATTACTGACATACAAATAATAACTACATGGTAAGAGGGTCAGTATAAAATGATACATCACGTAATAGAGACCGTGGTAATGACCATTATTCACATTGCTGAAGAGGAAGAGGTCTATTTGGGAATATAGGAGGAAAAAAACTGTAAAGACGAAAACATGCTTTTGGCCTACATGCAGTGCAGAGCGGTCGTACATGTGATTCTAATCCTTAAGTAGCACCCAAAGCTGGCCAATTATCTGAAGAGATTTGGTTGAGACTTTGCACTTATAGATTTGAACTCAGTTATTGGAAAAAAAATCAGATGTGAATCAGCAAAATGTTAGGCACTTAAAAAGCAAAAAGCAAAGACTGAAGCGGAGGTTTACTGCTCTGAAATTGTGAATACCTTCAGCATTATTTGACCAGGTATCCAGTGTTGTATTTCTCCTTTGCTATTGGCACAAAATGAATAGAATTGAGGTAAGTGTCCAAGACTGAGCGTTAAACTGAAATACATCTCTTTCCCTCTCTTTTTCCTATTTTTCCCCTTAAATGCTTAATTATTCAGTTCAGTGAAGTCAATGTAATGAAAGGACAGAGATACAGAGTGTGCTATGTACAAAGAAAAAAAGAGGTTGCAACTATCCTTTCCTGGCCACGAAAAAACAACTCCAGGGAACATCTTACTGAAAACAAAACATGCTTTTCCCAAAGCAGTGGTGCAGATGTATTAGTGTAATATCAAATCAGTCACAATAAAGTTACACCCTAGGATATCAACAATAAACTTACTACTCATATAAAATAACACAATAACATCAAAAACATCTGCTTTAGTTTGGTTAATAAAATCTGATTATGTCAGTCTAAACCCGTCGTTTGTCTGGGTCAAATCAGAGTCACTCATCAATGCAACATCTGTTCACTCTCAGTGTCTCACTCCTCTACCTCATGTATGTACATCCCAACTTATACAATTTTATGATGGCACACGTTTGTTAATTTCATTTCTGATTGGCAGTTGATTCACACTTTATATTGTGTGAGTTTGTGGCTGTTTTTTTTTTGTTTTTACTCTGTAAGGCCCCGTGGATGCGTCTTGCATTATATTGGCTAAAAAAGTAAAAACCTCTAATGTAACATCAATATGGCACGGGCGCACACACACAAACACACATACACAATCACACGCTCACATATTTGCGCACCCACAGACACACAGATCCACTCACACACTTCCCATATTTCCCTCTGCTCAGCTGGTCTCCCTCAAGGTCTTGTGAGTGTGGTGTAAACAGGCTGCTCCCAGTGCGTGGGGCTGTGAGAGGGGGCCACGCTGGAGGGGTCTCCGATGGTAGTGTACAGAGGCCTCTGTGTAGGGCCCATGTAGGAGAAGGCTGAATACAGCCCCGGGGCCTGGCTGGAGTGGGCATAGTACGCCCCGGGGGCCTGGTGCTCTCCGTACTCGAACTGAGCCCTGGAGGCCAGCGAGGGGAAAGCAGAGCCATAATGGGGGAGGCTGAGCGGGGTGTAAGTGACATGGGTGCCTGAGGAGGGAGAGGACGAGGCCTCGGCGTAGTGGCTCCCGGCCGCAGACTCGCTCTTGATCTGGGCCTTGGAGGGGTCGGAGGACGACGGAGAGGCTTGGGGCTGCTGCTGCTGCTGTTTGGAGAGCCACGCGGAGTGCCCACTAGCAGCAGCCAGGGCGTAGGCGTAAGACGAGGCCGAGGATCCGGCCGCAGAGGCCCCGGTTGCGCTCTGCGGGTGGCCGTTCGGAGGAAGGTACTGGTCGAACTCGTTCACGTCAAACGGCTCGATGTTGGACATCACCTCGTGGCTGATCTCGCCGATGTCCATGGTGCCAAAGTCGATGTGGGGTTTAGCGCTCGATGATGACGGACCGCCGGATGCCCCCTCAGCTCCGACCCCGAGGCCTCCCCTGGACCCCCCTGATCCTCCGGCCGCTCCTGCTGCCCCCTCCCTCTTGGCATCTGACAGTTTCCCAGACTGGAGCTCTGTCTTTGGGGTGGTGGGAGGTGTGGGCGGGCTGTGACCCTGACCTAGAGGAAAGAGGAGAAGGGACAACATGGTCAGGTGAACTTTGACCTCTCCTTTTAGTGTTACTTTGATTTAAATCAAACTAGTTTTATGTTTTTTTTCTTGACCAAATATCTCTTGAAATCTGAAAGGATTATATACCAGCAGGATGGTGGTGGTGATGGTGGTGGTGGTGCAGGTCACCCAGTGGAGACCCAGCCCCGCCGTTGTGCTCCAGATGCAGGGTCTTGTAGTGGGACTGGGAGTGGCTGGCCTCCCCTTCCCCCTGGCTGTCCGCGTCACCAGTAGTAGCTAGTTTGCCGTTTTTGCGTCTCCTGGGCTGGTACTTGTACTCCGGGTAGTCCTTCTTGTGCTGCTTCCTCAGCCTCTCCGCCTCCTCGATGAATGGCCTCTTGTCGCTCTCATTCAGCAGCCTGGAGGGGAGAAAAACAAGGACTGAGTTTAGCCTAATGAATTAATGTTAAAGTATTTTCTTAGAATATGTGTGATAATTATAAATATTGTGGCATTCAAGCACCGTGCGCAGAGGATATGGAGGGTGAAGGACGTTAAAGAGGGACACAAATACCCCACACCTCACCTCCATACCATTATTGACACACAGTACACCTGAACTGAATGGACTGTAATGCTGTGCAATATGCTGCCTTCCACTGTGTAATTGTCTGAAATATATTAATTATTTCTTTTTTAAAATATTTTTTTAGTTACAAGTTCTTTTAACATGGTCATGGAGCATATATATACTGTATATTTGTATTCTGGGGGTATCGTTCCTATGCAGAGGGTAGTTTAGTTTATTTATTGACTACACTGAGGGCGTTTTATATTTAAATAATTATTTATTTATTGTGTTGAGTTGGATGTGCTACTCTTTTGTACTGTAATTATCTTGTGCTTTTTTCTACCTTTTTTATTTTCTTAAAGCTGACTCGGTGTTTTGATTTCTATTTCTATGTGTTTTCTTTGTTTACAATCACCAGCTTGAGGTTATAATGTGCCCACTTTCTACTTTTTTTGAGTTACACATCTATAAGATAAGTGTGTGTGTGTATGTGTGTGTGTGAGTGTGTGTGTGTGTGTGTGTGTGTGTGTGTATGTGTGTGTTGCATATGGAGGGCAAAACTCGCCATTTAGGCTGATATTACATTACATTATATTAAAAGAGCTCAACAAAAAAAGCATGATTTCTGTTTCAAGGTGTTTTCTTTGTTTACAATCACTAGCTTGAGTTTATAATTTGTCAATTTTCTACTTTTTCTGAGTTCCACTCCCACTTATCCTTTACGCACAGGCGACACAGGAAACGTGCACCACTGTATGGCCACACTGTTCTGTTCTTCTCTGTGGAACATGGTCATGGAGCATATATACTGTATATTTGTATTCTGATTTTTCTTTTCTTAAAGCTGACTCGGTGTAAACTGCTCAGAATTCCAATGTACTTATATTAGGTGCAAATGGCAAATAAAACTCTTGAATCTTGAATCTAAAACTCGCCATTTAGGCTCATATTACATGACATTATATAAAAAGAACACAACAAAAAAAGCATGATTTCTGTTTCTATGTGTCAATCACCAGTTTGAGTTTATAATTTGCCCACTTTCTACTTTTTTTGAGTTCCACATCTACTTCCCCCACTTATCCTTTACGCACAGGCGACACAGGAGGAAACGTGCCACTGTATGTAAGGCCACACTGTTCTGTTCTTCTCTGTGGAAAACAACCACCACCCCCCTCCATCCATACAAACCTCCACAGTTTGCCCAGAGTCTTGCTGAGCTCGGCGTTGTGCAGGTGTGGATACTGATCGGCCAGTTTCCTCCTCGCAGCTTGAGCCCAAACCATGAAGGCGTTCATGGGCCTCTTCACGTGGGGCTTCGCTTTGTTTCCGTTGTTAACGCGCACCGGCATGGGCACGAGAGTCCAGTCGTATCCGTCCAGCACCTGACTGACCGCTTCTCTGATGCCAATCGGGAATCGATCGTCTTCTATCTCCGATTTGGCCACGTCGCCTCCCTCTCCATCTCCATCCTCCTCGCTGCCGTCCGCGGCGCAGAGCGAGGTGAGCTGCGGCGGAGGTCCGCTCAGAGGTGACTCCTGGCCGGGTGGAGGAGCTCCGGGTTGAGTCGGTGACAGAGAGTGACCGTCGTCTGAACCTCCGGGACTCAGTTCCGCCTCGGACAGGCTGTGATCCTCACCGGACATTTTTTTTTTTTTTTTTTTTTTTAACTTTCAACTAATAAGAAGACAACCAATGAATGTCAAATGATTTTTTTTTTAAAGAGAGAGTCCAAACTATTCAGTTTTAATTAATTATTTTCTGAATAAGACGTCTGTTCCAGTTATTGCTGACTCTTCTCAGGCAAAGCCATACTGATGCGTAAAAAGTGTCCAAATCCTTTTCCACCGTCGGCTGCAAATCCGATTCAGCAAAAAGTAGTTACACCTAAAAGACATATTAAGTATAATACAAACAATTCAGTACTAATTAAGTCCACAAATAAGGAAAAACAAATATAATTGTAGTTTTCCTGTGAATTAAGCCCGGTTTACTTAACAGATAAAGAGAGTTAGCGGATTAAATGTGACCATACTGCGTATCTCTAGCCAATAATAATATTAATATAGCCTAATAATGATAATGCTATTTGGACGAACCGCATCCAGAAAATACATTTTCATCGAAGCCAAATTAACAAACCTCCTCCAATTTAAAAATAATACACCTGGCACAAGATATACTGATATGAAATATTTCATTTTCTGATATAAATTTTGTTTTAAAAAAAAAAAAAAAATTACATAACTTACCAATTTAGATGTCCAGTGGTTCAACATTGGGAGTGTGTGTGGCTGACTGTAGAGCCGATGAATGGCTGCTCTGTGTGGCAACACCGGAGCTTAAAGAGCGCCTTGTGAGGAGGACTGGGAGAAAAAAAAAGTGATTGAAAGTGGAAAACATTCCCAGAGAGGCAGCATTCCAGCACACAGTAAGCCCCGCCCCCTCGGGCTGCGCACCGCGCTCTGATTGGTCCGCTAATTATCCCGCTACTCTCTGATTGGACGAGAGCAACGCACTGTTTAATGCGCGTCTTGTCCATCACTGCAGCATTTCCAACAGAGAAGAGGTGAGATTTTTACATCGGAGTGGCTTAAATGACTCTACAGTGCGCCCATTTAGAGGCAGGAGAAGGCCAGCGTTGTTGGACGTGTTGACATGTTATATCAAACAAATAAACAATCATGAGGAGAGTTATTGCCTCGTGTGGTCACGTTCCTCTAAAAAAAAAAAAAAAATCTGAAGTTCAGCTCTGATTTAAGCAGTTTGATACAGGAAATAAAGCTTTGAGCTATAATCTTTATATAAAAATAAAATCAAGTTAATTAAAAGATCTTATTTTTCAAAAGAAAATGTAGGCTAATAAATAAATAATAATTAATCAGTTATGTAGGAAAGGCTATATTTGGGTTAGTGATGTCGTCATAAAGTCGATGATAATTAATCCAGCATCAGTATTTTTCTATTTGACCAAATAATAATATAATCTTTTAAGCAGTTTTGATTTGAAAGGATAGGTTCAGCCAAAGTCCGATTCGTGCATTACTAAAACAAATATTCACTAACACACATTGTTTCTTTATGAACTGTATCAGAATATTTATTCAGAAAATCAATGATTTTGACATCCTTGATCAGATGTGAACTACCAACCTCAAGATTGCAGCTTTAACATCTTGAGCCACCTACGTCCATCTACATTATTGAATTATTATGTAGCCTATGTTTATGCATGATGTAAACATACTTAGAGAAGTGTTCCACTTTTCCTGGAAACACTGTTTACTGTTCACTGCAGTATGATACCCAAGAAGATCACGTTGTGTTACTTTTATTTTGAAACGTGATCAGAGACAACATGACATTATTTAATGTTTAAAACAGCTAGCAAACTTAAATACACTTGTGTTTTTAGGCTCCTGAACACATGCCAATCAGTTTCTGTTTGACTTTCAACCACGCCCACAATGGTGATGTCACACAGGTAAAAAAAATAATTAAGTGACAGGTATAGGCTATAGTGTTTTAAAGACAAAATGTAGCCTAGAATTATTGGTTCCAGTAAGTCAATGGCAAAACAATGAGATGCTTAAATGCCCCACAGCTGCTGAAGTCCTGCAGAGTTAGTCAGCGTTTTAGAAATCACCAGTTTAACCAGTTTTAGGTTGTTATCAGGCCTATAGGCCTATACAGCATGCAGACCAATGTGGAATTGTTCAATGCAAATGAAACCAGAATTAATTCATCAATAATTAAATCTATCATGTTTATTTTTGTTTATAGCTTATTTTGTATATTGTATATTGGTAGACGTTCCATTTTTTATTCTTATTTTATTCTAACGTTTTTATCTATTCTTTTGTTATTATACTGTTTACTTGCACCAACAAAAACAAAGCAAATTCCTAGTGTATCCCTCTTACACCTGGCAATAAACACGATTCTGATTCTGATTCTAATTCTGATTCCGATTCCAATTCCGATTCTGATTCTGATTTAGCCTATAATAGTCTAACCTATAGCTGCTTTCTGAATACAAACTGCTGGAAGAGATGAAGACATGTAGATAAAAACAGTAAAGTGGCTCTTTCAGCTTGAAAATGTTTCTAAAAACAAATACAAGTCACTTTTTTTCTTAAAAATAAATTTAATGATAAATCCGTCTAAGAACTTTTTTCCCTGTCGTCATGTTTTTGTGCGTAAAAGCCAAGACTGCAAATAGTTGATTTGTGCTACATGCTTGATTTGTGCCGTTAAAGCATGGCCTGATGGGAAGGAAGAGAATCGACTTCAGCAACATCTGATGGACACACTCACACACACACACACACACACACACACACACACAGTGAAAATGAATGCAACAATAACCCCTGTGTGTCCGCAGCCTCTCATGTTGAGCCGGACTCTGGGTTTCTCTCCCTCTCTCTCTCTCTCTCTCTCCTCTCTCTTTGCTCTCTTTGTCTCCATCTCAGGTGAATTGTAGCCATGTGATCAAACGCCCAAGCCTCTATCCATTAACCCTCGTAAATGAAAAAAAAATGGGGGAACAAAAAGCAGTTTTGTGCTGCAACAAACATGGAAAAAATTGATAACAGAGAGCGATGTGTGCGTCTTTCTTTCTCAGCCTTATGTCCGAGCAAAGACACCAGTCAGAGCACACATAGAGAAAACCCCTCTGCAGCAGCAGCAGACGGATCTCTCTTGTTTCTGGAAGCTCAAGACACTTTTTCTGTCTCTAAAATACACCTGGATCTGGGGGGTCGTGTTTGGGGATGATGGGATGGTGGTGGAGGAGGAGGATGGATGAGGAGGTGGGGGGGGGGCACCTCCATGCTGCATCCCACCGACCAACCAGCACCACTGGGATCCTTCATGAGGCCTTTCGAGGCTCTCCAAGTGAGTGTTTTATTCTGTACTAGTCCATATGAGGAGGATTGTTTTGCAGGAATATGTGTTTATGTCGTCCAGTAGATTGGAGCAGACTGGAGGAAGCTGCGGTTTTACGCACAGACTGTTTGGTTAGTGCAGCTGTAATAGGTATAGGCTATAGTGTTTTAAAGAAAAATGTAGCCTAGAATTATTGGTTCCAGTGAGTCAAATGGCAAAAACAATGAGATGCTTAAATGTCCCACAGCTGCGGAAGTCCTGCAGAGTTAGTCAGCATTTTAGAAATCACCAGTTTAACCAGTTTAAGGTTGTTATTGGGCCTATAGGCCTACATCATATGCAGACCGATGTGGAAGGTGGAGCAGTAGGTTGGAGCAGACTGGAGGGCTGCAGGAAGCTGTGGTTTTACGCAGACTGTTTAGTTAGTGCAGCTGTAATGTGGCCCCCCAGGGAGGCTGTCAAACCGAGACACGTTTAGACCATCAGAGAGTCTCTACTGAAGAAATACATCACATTTAATTATTTTTAAAAAATCTCTTAATTATAGCATTTAATCTACTGAGTAAAATAGCCTTATAATAAAGGGTATATTCCTCGACTTATTAATAACTTCATCATAAGGCGTTATAATCTTTATGGTATATGTGTCTTTATTTTCCCATTCTATTGTTTTTTATTTAATCATTTATGTTTCAGTGTATTCTGTTGTACATTATGTGATTTTCCTTGGAAAGCACTTTGTGCTTTGTGCTTAAAAAGTGGCCTGCAAATAAACTTATTATTATTATTATTATTATTATTATTATTATTATTATTATTATTATATGTGCCAATGCTTAATGATGCACAATTCTGTGACATTATTATTTCTTATCGCCTCACTATTGACTATTATTTATTTCTCGTGGTGGTTACTGTATTGTTGCTGTACATTTTTTTTACAATAGTGATTATAGTTGTTCCGTTTCATATTAAATTAGTTTGGTTGGAGATGTTGGAAATTAAAGAAAGTGTTTTGGAAAAAAAAGAGGTTTAGAAAGTTAGAATCCTTTTTTTTATATTTGAAAAAATAGTTCAAATTGAAAACAATAATATGCAGCCACTGTTTATGGTTTTGAAAGACATTAGAATTTGTATTCTGGCCATATTTCTTTATTTTTCATAATTATTATTGTGTGCTAAAAAAAAGATCAAATGTTTGTAACTGAGACAAAATAATCAAACGAACTTCTTTAAACGTTTTATTTGCTCAAACGGACTACCATGCAAAATATTCAAAACTGGAGCTATATGAGATTGTCATTTTATTATGTATGCGTGTGTATATACCATTAATGTAGCTACAATGTAATTTACACATATTGAAATATGTAGTCCAATAATCGAACAAACAGAAGAAAATAAAGTGGCCTTTAAAATAAATATCGTCTAAACGAGATGTCCGCTGTCCTTCACTATTTATCATTTTTTCTATCCAATGTCTTGAATTGTGTTAAAAATGTTATTTTACGCATTGAAATCTATTTATTTTAACGAATGAAATGCGAAGAAAGAGGCGATGAAACGGTCAGTTTTTTAATCACTAGTGATTATACATGTGTCTCAAGAGGCCTCAGATAGTCGTGAAGTGCTCATAGTGTCATATTTTCGTTGCTGACTGACAATCCTGATTAATCTTTGAAGATGTTAATTTTGATAAAGACTGTATGTGGTTTTGGGATTACAGTATTTTGCCACTTCCTCCTCGTTGTTCGTCTGCAGGTCTTTGTTCTTCAGCTGGAGTTCAGCCAAAATAGGCCTGAAATATTCTCTAATTCAGCTGAGTTTTGTCTTTTTTCATTTTTCAGATACTTGTCTGAGAAATATTTTAATTTCAAATGACTTTATATTTTCACATTTTCTTTAGACTTTTAGACAAATGGCCTATTCTACCTTATTTTCGGCCTAATTGTATTATTAATGTTCAGTGATTGTGAACAATTTGACTATTTAAAAATTATGAACTTGAAACTAGCCAGTCTGGGTTAAAACTAAAATGAAAAAGTGGATGTCAAACTTCTCCAGTTTAACACACAGTAGCCTAGTGATATGAGCACCCAGCACTGATTTAATATAAAAGGCATAACTCATTTATTTATTTAATATCATTGATAACCTCCACATTTCTTCCTCTGGCACAATTTAAAATCATATGCTTCAATATGAGATTTTGACAATCACACAGGTGTTTTGTGCATATTCATGATTCTTTGAATGTGCTTTAGAAGTTTTAAAAAACGTTTTGTTCTATCATTGAATACTCCAAAAAGATTTTTAAAAGTATAGTTGACAGGATAGATGTAACAGCTTAATGATCAATATCTCAAAGCTAAAAAGCTCATTTCAAACTCATAGTAATCTCTTTTTTAAAGATAATGTAGCCAACTGAAAAGATACAACTCATATTCCACCTGTTACCCAAATGTAAACTAAGAAAAATCATCTGTTTGTTACTTAAAGCTGAACAGTGATCTCGCATTTTTGCTTGGAGTCTAAACTCTCCATGCATTTTCAGACATTTTGCATGTCCTGTGTGAAACTATCATGGGCCCTCGGGGCAGCTGTAGCTTGTTAGAAAATAGAGCTCACATGGTTGCATCAGTCCCTGCGCTAACCTGCCATGTGACTGCTGTAATAGGCCTCTCCATGGCTGCATAGACCACTGGATCACAAGAAGCCCGTTTCCTGCGGCTTCTGGGGGAGAGGATGGGAGGACGAGGTCCCATGATCAGCAGGGAGGTCAAAGAGTCACACTTCAGGTGCACACTTAGTCATGGACAGACGTTGAAATTGAGTCATCTTAAAGGAAGAGTTCATGGTTTACTGAAGAATATTTTATATTACAGATGTTTTCAGATGGAAAGTTAGGTGATCAGGTGGCGGGAGGACAAAGAAAAGTAGGAGAGGAAAGAAAAGGAGAACGCCCTTTTTGCTTTGGCCTTAATACTTGAACAACCCCCGGGGGGAAATTCCTGAAATCTGACGATGGATGGAGAGAAAAGGCAAGAGAGGGAAAAACAGAGAGATGCAGATAGTCTGTGTGAGAGAGAGAGAGAGAGAGAGTGAGAGGGATGCAGATAAGAGAAGCATGCACAGCGGTCAAATATTCACATGCTGGGTCACATTCTGCATTAAACTGATGTATAATTGGTGGAAAACATTCATTCCCATGTCAATAGGCACATTTTGGCCCGACATGAATGCCGTCATTTGTTCCGAATGATGACGAACTCGACAAAAGGGTCTGAAATTTTAGGTCAGAAATGGCGAGGATTGGAGCAGAGGCGTGTTTTCTTCTTTTTTTAAGTCTCAGATTTCATCACAAAATGTCCCTGTTAGATTGGAAATGTATATCTGTGGGGCCCTTCTCATGCTTTGGCCTTCCTTTTACGTTAAAACACTGCACTTAATTCATAAACGCCATTTCCTCTCAGGGTTTGTGTGTGAGAAACAGTTGAGGTCAGTGCTTTTTCCGAGGGGAATTCCAGCTCTGAAACGAGACTATCAATAAAACTGAACCTCATGTGACTCAAATATTTTGACTCAGACTTTCACACTGTGCTGTACATCTGATTAAGAACGTCTCTTCCAGCTGACATCTGAGAGCCGGGTTGTGATTTCACAAGACATCCTCGAAAAAGGGAGACAACGTTTCTTCCATCTCGCGGGTTTTGTGTGTCAAGAGCAGTGATAGGTGCTGTGACTATATAAGGGCTGGATTAAGTATTTTCACAGGGAATGAAAAGATGTTGTGTTGGGACTTCTAACAGCTCATGAGATACGTTTAGTGAACAGTTGAGTGGCTCAAAGTCTTTTATTTTGAAATGATGCTTGGAAGAAACTGGTGGATTTGTTCACACTGAGGGCAGCAGGTGTTTTCTGGGTTCATCCCTTGATTTATGCATCATGCAGACTTTGCAAGTGTTGATGATGCAGTGACACGCCATCCATGGGGATGAATAAAAAATGATTCTGCTATCTGACCTCTGTCACTCCTTCTTTTTTTTCCCATTTTCACCCAGTAAATTAGTGCAGCTGCACCACACTTAAATGGGTCCCCCTCTTTTTTTCTGTGGGAGTGTATGTGACCCACCATGAATCCTCTCTTTGTGCTCCGTCTGCAGAGTTTCCCCCCTCTATAGTTTCTTGCCTTCTTCGTCTTTTTTATTTGGGAGAAGAGGGGCTTCGGTTGCGATGGCCGCAGCCACTGGTGAAGTGGTGGTGGTGGTAGCGATGGTGGCGGGCGGTGTGGAAGAGGAGGAGGAGGGGAGCGGGTAACTTGTTGGACCACATTCTTGTGCAGCTGTGGAGGCTGGTGCAGGGTGGGGGGTGGAGGGCAGAGCAGGATCATCATTGCATTGCAGGGCATCATGAATGGCCTATTGTTCGCCAGTTTGCTGTGTCCGCATCTCTTCGCCACAACTTCAGCCCTTAGAGAGAGAAATGGAGCAAAAAATAAAATGAACAGAGAGATAAAGAAATAAATTTAGAAGTAATTGGTGGTATAAATATAAAAGAGAGATGAGTAGCACATGGAGAGGAAAAAAACAGAGCAAGAGAATTTAAAAAACAAAACAGAAATAGACCTCATATTTGTGACTCAGATGCAGGAGGATGTTGAGACTCAGAGTGTGATGGTGATGATGAAGATGGTGATGATGGTGACATGGACAATGGTGGCATTCATATTGGGACTCTATGACGGTTTTGCCCCTCAGTCATACGTGCCAGCACGCTGTTTAGTCATGCATATATGTCGGCTGTTAGCTACACTTTATTCCCTGCAGTGGTGCAAAGATAAAATCCACAGTTGGAAAAGTTTACTCTTTTAATTGTGAGAATATGATTCCACTAATATTGTGTTTCTGTCAGATTCAATTCATTGAAACAATTCATATGAAATTGTGACGTTAAACATGTGGAAATTGTACATTTTCAGATATTCCTGAGTTGTCGTCTTATAACTTGTTGCCTGGATTGCTCGAGTGTCTCTATGTGACTCTTTTTTTATACATTAGGATAAAGTAAAGTAAACAAAAGTAAAATAAAGAGGAGATATGAAGCCAGGTCTTCAATCAGAGTTCAACAGATGAGGGGCTGCAGACAGCTTCATCTAAGACCTATAAGACATAACACTATGGCTGCAACTAACCATTACTTTCACTAGAGCTGCAACGATTAATCGATTAGTTATCAACTATAAAATTAATCGCCAACTATTCTAATAATCGATTAATCGGTTTCAGTAATCTTTTAAGAAAAAAAAGTAAAAACTCTCTGATTCCAGCTTCTTAAATGTGAATATTTTCTGGTTTTCAGATTGTTTTTTCCTCCTCTATGACAGTAAACTGAATATCTTTGAGTTGTGGACAAAACAAGACATTTGAGGACGTCATTTTGGGCTTTGGGAAACACTGATCGACATTTTTCACCATTTTCTGACATTTTATAAACGAAATAACTAATCGATTAATCAAGAAAAATAATCGACAAGAAAATAATCGTTAGTTACAGCCCTAATTTTCATTATCGATTAATCTGCTGATTATTTTTTCAATTTGTCGATTAATTTTTTATGCATCGGATTGCCAAAAAACTGTGAAAAAAATGCCCATCAAAACATCCAGAGTCCAAGGAGACATCTTCAAATATCTTGTTTTGTTTGACCAACAGTCCAACACCCAAAGATATTTAGATTATAATGATATATGACAAAGAAAAGCAACCAATTCTCTCATTGGAGAAGCTGGAATCGTAGAATGTTTGGCATTATTTTCACATTTTCTTTGCTTGAAAAATGACTGAAACGATTGATTGATTATCAAAATAGTTTTAGATTATTTTTCTTTCGATTGACTAATTCATTAATTGACTGATTCACTGATCGACCGACCTGTCTGAGGAGCTGGCATCACTTATGCCTTCTTATTCTGGTACTCAGTGTGACGTCTTTGGTAGAAAATATTAACAACACAGTGTGTGTTGAACTACATTGACATGAATTGTTGTTTATGAATATTTGTGCTTTACTTTGTGGGACTCTGGATCTTTACAAAGCATCTTAAAACTAATTTGTTCTCTTTAGCTTTCTATTGATTTTCTAACAATTTATTCATGGGCTGTACATCTAGTTCTCCTTGTTTTTATACTTTGCTTTCTCTGCCTCTTTTAGTCTCTTTTCTTCCTCCTCTAAAGCTCTTTGTAACTTTTTTAAAAAGTGAAGCACAGGCAATCTACAAGAACTGTTATTATATAAAGAATTAACCTTTCACCTGTCGACTGTACGCTCTCCTCAACGTTTAAGACGATTGTAAACATGGAAATAACTCTGATGTAAAACATTTTCTGCTATGGTATTGTATTTGTGTGTGGCGAACTGATCTAACACCACAAATAAAGCGATATATATTTTTATGAAAACAAAAAATCTGTGTCTTGATTTTAAAACAACTTTGATTTTCAATCAAGGTGTAATAACTCAAGTATATGGATTTTATGAGATATTTTATGAGGAAGAGGGCGAGAGAGAGACAGACAGAGAGAAAGTAGTGCAGACTTTGCAATCATGAGTTCTTGTCAGAACATTTAATTAGTCTGTGTGAAGGAAAGAGAAAGAGGGAGAGGGCCTGAGGGGTCGGAGGGAAAGATGTCTACATGAAAGGCTCTGTTGTTGTCGGAGCAGAGGGAGACATAAAAGGCAACAAGACAAGAGAGATGGATGGGACATTAGGGAGCAGAGAGTGAGAAGTATGCTGATTTATGACTTCACTCATGCCTGCCATTTGTATTTATTATTTATTTATGTTGTTTGTTTCTTGTGGACATGAATGAACATGTGCAACTTGATTTTTCCTGTTGTGTGACAATAGTAGATGAATGTATATCACACAGCTTAGAGAGCTCTCTGTTGGTCAGATTCACAAAGAAATGGTTTCAACATACATACATACATTAAGACGAGCTGAAAGGGCGACAGGCAGAGAGGAGCACACACAGGTGTTCAGGCTCAGAGCAGACAGACAGGATGGCGTGCAGACAGACAGACGAACGGACAGACAAGTGGAAAGCGTGTGATAATCTTAATCACAGTCAGTGTAATGCATTCGGCTTGGTGGGCTGCTCGCTTTGGTCACGTTACAAATACAAAATTTTGAAATCTCCATAAAATATGGTGTAAAACCTGAATTATAGCTTAGGCCTACATCCCGAATTTGTATGTAAGAGGTAGTAAAAAATTTAATGTTTCGTGATTAAATGTGAAATTTTGTATTAAAGAAAATTAAAAAGCTTAAAAATTCCAGGTAAGGAATCATCGTTGAATTGCAGGGCGTCATGAAAGGCCTATTGTTCACATCTCTTTGCCACAACTTGAGCCTCAGAGAGAGAAATGGAGGAAAATAAAATGAACAGAGAGACATAGCAGGACATTTTGAAATTATTTGTTTACACACATGCAAAAAAGAGATTACATTTTGAAGTAAAAAAAAACTTGTTTACAAATTGCACTCTTTCAGCAAAACTCTGAAAACTGAAACAAATATTTCACAGAACTGGATTCATCTGCTACACAGTCAAAAATGAAATGCTGTGCCTCGACTGAATATGCAACATATAGGCACAAAACTGAAACGATGAAAGTCTCAAAACAAGATTTCGACACCGGGCCCCTCTTCGAGACAGCTATAGGGTCTCTAGTAGAACCGTAAAAGAAGTGAATCGTTCAATGACGTACAAACCGAACCGCAGGCTTGCTAATTATTTGATGAGGTTCCAGAGACATACAAGAGGCAATTATCTGAACATAGGCCTACTGGACCATGAAGTAGCCTGCCTTATTTCATGCAATCCGTGTTATGGCTTCATCATTCATTACTATCGATCTATCTATCTATCTATCTATCTATCTATTTTGGAGTTCAAACACATTGGAAATGGTTATGTTTTTCTTCTCTCTAATGTGCAAAACAAACCAAACTGAAACTGGAACCATGACCCCAAAAACCGCGATACAAACCGAACCGTGCAGCTCGTTGAACCGTTGTTGCACCAGTATAGTCTCTAGATAATATAACAGGTTATTTTGGAAATCAGCTGATTTGTTTTCCTGCCATGAGTAGATGAGACGATGGAGACCTCTCTCTTATCTCATATCTATTCAACATAAGGCTGTAACCTAACCAGCAGCCAATTAGCTTAGCATACTAATGAGCTCAGGTGTTAGGAATGGGCGGAGGGTTACAGGTCTGGAGGATTACAGAGAGAGGAGGATGATAGTGACATCATCAATGTGTGCAAAAACATAAAATGTCACAGAATGATGCATGTTTCTGGGACACAGTGTAAATATAATACATACAGCATTTTTAGCTTTATAAAATGTTTAACTTTGTTGTATGTATGGAGCTGTAATGTTTGCAAAAAACATACAGATTTACAGTATTCATCGACATGAACCTTTTTCTTCTGTCTACCTGCGGTACCCATTTATCATCTATTAGACTACATCGTGCTGTCTAATATGATAATATAGGCTATTTACAAAAGTATTACAGAAACTTCTGAAGACTGAAATGTTTATTTCACTCACTCCACCATCCCAGAAAAAGTTAACTGCTGTTCAACTGTGAACTTTTCCAAATGTAATAAAATGAGTTTATATTTAATTTATTTTGCTAATTGTTTGATAATGTAATGAACTTGGACTGGGTTTGTTACTTTATAGCAGATAAAACAGGCGACAGATATCTTTTTAAAAGGTAACCTTACCCTGGTTCCACCCTGGTTGAGTCCTCAGGTGTGAAAGTTGTATTTTAGTTAGTGATGTTTCCAGCATGCTCTTCTTCACACAGAGAAGCCATCTTGAAAGGTAAACCTCTGGTCACATGATAGTCACATGATCCCGACAGTGACCCAAATATCCCACATATAAACACACAGGTAACTTTACATGTATATTAAGAAAAACACACAACAATGTATACAAAAATGCATATACAAACATTTATCAATCAATAATACAGATAAGAATAGCAGGACTGTCATACTTTCTATATGGCTACAATTACACACTCTTCAACAAATCCACCTTATTCCTTTTTTTTTTTTCTTCTTTGACTATATTTGACATCAACATTCTTCAAATCTGTACATTTGTCTTTAAGGCGAGATATAAGGATGCAGATTTACCTCATTGTTTTAGATATTATTTTGTTGTTTTCTATAAAATTTCATGGAGCTATCTTATGGAATGAAAATGTCCATTCTCACTACACCTTTTCTACAACCCTCTTTATTTCCATATTTCACTTTATTTTGTATTTATTTTACTGTTTTTACTTTTATTTTTTTTTCTAAGTCCATTATCTGATTTCATCTACTTTTTTTTCTCTCTTATTATTTAATTAAATTGTTCTATTTATTTACTTATTATATTTATTTATTTATTTAATTATTTAATTTTTTAATTTTTTAATTTGAATTTTTTTCCCTTTCATATTATCAAGACCAACATGGGATGGGGGGAGGGGTGGTCCCTTTTCTGTTTTTATTTCATGTTAAGGACAATGTGTTACGTTCTACATTTGTTAAAATGACTTTTGCTATGTCTACAATAAAAAATAAAAAAAGATTTGAAAGAAAATGTCCATTTAATAGATTCCTCTGTGTCATTGTCTATGTATAAAAAGAGAATTAGAAATGCACTGCTGACAAAAACGTTTGATTTGGAAAAAAAGATTCCTCTTAGAAATTGTAAATATGGCAATTACTCCTGCTTCTCTGTATTTTTTGTTTTGTTTGAACTTTAGTCCTACACTTTACACTGTATACTTTTATATGTGAAATGTTTGGAACACTAATATCTATCAATATATCTGTCATGATCATATTTTTACCTACTGTATGTCCTTTGGGTGTGTTTTTTATATAAGCCATTATAGGTTTCTACCACACCCTCACACGTATTTTATATTTCTTTCATGTGAATGGTATTTTACTGTCTTTTTTGGGTGTGAAACAAATAAACATCTCTAAAGTTCATAATTAATGCATTGTGTCTTATTGTATAAAAATCAAAGTGTAACAATGACGTGGTTTTACGTGGGTGAGTGAAGAAACATATTTCCCCAAATATAATATTGTGTTGTAGTGTTTTATAACACAAACACTAAAAAGCTGGAACTTCTGGTCAGTTGCCTGCGTCACTGACTGCGCTGATGTCAGGTCATTTCTCACCATTTTCTGACAACAACTAATCGACGATGAAAATAATCGTTAGTTGCAGCCTTGATTTTCATTATCGATAAATCGGCTGATTATTTTATCGATTAATCGATTCATTGTTTAGTTAATCAGATTGTCAAAAAACTGTGAAAAATTCAATTCATTGAGACAATTCATGTGAAATTGTTCTGTTGAACGTGTGGAAATTGTACATTTTCAGATATTCCTGAGTTGTATATCTTCTTGCCTGGATTGCTCAAGTGTCTCTCTGTGATTCTTTATTATACATTAGAATAAAGTAAAGTAAGCAAAAGTCAAGTAAAATAATATGAACCCAGGTGAACTCCCAGGCCTTCAATCACAGTCCAACTGATGAGAGACTGCAGACAGCTTCATCTAAGACTTACAGTATAGGACATAACACTAGTAACTACTACTACCACCACTACAAACCATTATTTTCATTAGCGCTACAACGATCAATCGATTAATCAACTAGTTGTCAGCTACAAATGAATCGCCAACTATTTTGATAATCGATTAATTGCATTGAGTCATTTTTTAAGAAAAAAAAAAGTAAAAATTCTCTGATTCCAGCTTCTTAAATGTGAATATTTTCTGGTTTCTTTACTTCTCTGTGACAGTAAACTGAATGTCTTTGAGTTGTGGACAAAACAAGACATTTGAGCACGTCATCTTGGGCTTTGGGAAACACTGATCGACATTTTTCACCATTTTCTGACATTTTATAAACGAAACAACTAATCGATTAATCGACGATGAAAATAATCGTTAGTTGCAGCCCTGATTTTCATTATCGATCAATCGTCTGATAATTTTATTGATTCATCGATTCATTGTTTAGTCTATCGGATTGTCAAAAAAACGGTAAAAAAAAGCCCATTAAAACATCCAGAGTCCGAGGAGACATCTTCAAATATCTTGTTTTGTTTGACCAACAGTCCAACACCCAAAGATTTAGTTTACAATGATATATGACAAAGAAAAGCAACCAATTCTCTCATTGAAGAAGCTGGAATCAGAAAATATTTGGCATTAGTTGATTGATCGATTATCAAAATAGTTTTTAGATATTTTTTCTTTCTTTAGCTGTTGAAATGTGACTGACTGCGTTGACGTCAGTCTGTAATCGAAAAAACAAGATAGACAAAAAAAGACAAGATAGAAGAAGCAGCAGACAGACAGACAGAAGTATCCAGAAGATGTTTGCCCTGTGGTGCTTCCCAGCCTCGATCAGTCAGGCCTCCTCTGCTGAGCGGAGCTGTGTCGAGCAGCGCACAATGCTCCTCTGTCCCCCCCAGCGAGCTGCTTCACAGCTCCACAACACACAACAGCTCATTATGGAGCCAGAGATCCCCCGGCCACAGCTCCCAGTGCCTAAATACTGTCCCCTGCTGAGCACACACACACCGTCACCGGCTCTGGTCGCACAGCCCGAGGCCACAAACAGCCAGTGAGGCCGGGAGAGGGCACGTAGATATACGGGGTGTCACACACATGAAAGCCCGCGCACACACTCACCCACTTAACCTACATGAGGATGAACACACAGCACCTTATTAGGCGAGATCCAAGTCGGCCATTAGAAGTCTTAACAGAGGTCATTGAGGTCGCCCAGCTGCTCTGCCTCACGGACGCTGTTGACAGGGGGGTGTGACGGTCCGGTTAATTAACCAGCATCAGAAAGAGAGAAGGATGGGATGACAGCAGGGAGAGCGGCAGATTAATGGGAGGGGAAATGACCTGTTATAGTCGCCAGGAGACGATGTTTAAACACATAAAAAATTAAGGAGTTTCCCTCCAACGATTTCAGCCAAGAAGTTCTCACCTGGTTTGGTCTTGGGACGGATTGTAAAGAGCAGCAGGGGACATTAGAGCGTGACATCGCTCTAATTATCAATCATGTTAATGAGGAACAGTCAGAGGTTAGTACTGTCACCTCACAGTCCTGGATATGAGTCTCAGCACTGGTACTTCCTGCGTGGAGGTGTGGCTTTCCTCCAGGTGTTTCCTTCTAGTCTACGTATTAGTAGCCGTACCAAGGCGCTGGCCTCAGATCTGGACTTGGTCTCCCTGTGTGCTGTGCTCCTAAATAGTTTGACTGGACTCATTTCTCCAAAGAGGATTATTAAAGTTGATAAGTTTGTCCTCTATTACCTGTAAAGTACAAGAACATTACTCAAAATGTGAAGGAATATGAGTTCCCTGTCCACCACCCCTGTCGTTAAATCAAAATTATGTTGTGATATCTTTTGGGTTTATATCATTAAGCTGTGGTTCCCAGTTTATTATGGTGCGTGATCCCTTTAAAACAAAGCAGTGTCTGCTTGCGTGGTTGCATAAATCTATGTGATTTTACCCTCTAATCCAGGGGTGGCCAAACTTTTGCCCCTTGATGGTCATAACTGAAACTTAATGCTGGACCACGGGCCAAAAGTAAACACCTACTGTATTTAATTGTATTGTTAAGATGGAAAAGCGTACTAAGGTCCCAAGTTCCCTTTATTGAAATGCCTTTTGTCCGCGTGCTACTGCCTCTGCCTCTCCATTTTTGTTTTTACCAAACTGACTCCCTGTGCAAAGTATCACTCAGATTATGAAAAATAATTATTAATTAGGGATCGTACATATTTAAAGAGCATTTTCACCTCAAAAAATAATAAAACTGCTTATTTTTTTCTATATTTTTTCGCTAGAAATATCTGGCAGGCCAAATCGAACCTTATGGCGGACAACCTTTGGTCCGCGGGCCCAACTTTGGGAACCCCTGTTCTAAACCATCTTAAATTGTTTATTGAATAACTGTTAGGAGCCTGGCGTGGTAAAACCATACAGTTTAGATATAGATGGACGACGCATCTCCACTTCCTCCCACTGTGCAGAAGTGAAGCCAGAATATCCCGGATACGGGAGCAGCCATCTTGAGATTTTGACATCATTTGGAGCCAGAGTCTGGTACCTCGGTATTGAGGTCAACCGCCCGAACCAGTCGTGAGCCAAGCCCGGCCGCAGTTTGTCAACGAGAGAGAATCACAGCCGTCAATCATGACGTCTCACCCCCCTTTTTATAGCATCAAATAACTAATTAAAACCAAACTCATCAGACAAATGAACACTTGAACATACATCAGCGTGATACGAACTACCTAAAATGACAGAAACCATCTTTGGGAAGAATCTGTTTGACGTGTACTTTTGACTTCTTAGTTTGGAGCAGAGTGGGCTGGCTTGGGCGGGCTTTACGACCTATACTGCAGCCAGCCACCAGGGGGCGATTGAGATGTTTTGGCTTCGAGTTTGGGCAGCTGTCATGTCGTTCATCTTTATATACAGTCTATGGGAAAAACTATACAATAATTCATTATAAAAAGGAAGGATTACGGATTTCAAAACATGATACACATAATTTGATGTTGCAAATTTGCAGTTTTCACTCATCCTGAAAAAGGCAGTCTGTCAAAATGTTCTTTTTCTTATCCAATCTTGCAGCCTCTTGGAGAGGTTTGGGACCCGCTGTCCTGAAGTACTCAAAGTGCCCATTAACCAGAAAAATCTCCAAAGTTCTTGAAACTAGTAAAATTTGAATATCAGTCATATTTCCAACATCCTGATGCTGATTGTGGTACAGGGAAGTATAATCAAAATCAACAAACCCACAGAGACTAGTTCAGTGATCAATACAGCAGCATCATACGGTCCTGTGGCTCTGCTGCTCAGTGTGGTGTCGCTGTTCAACCACATGGGGGAGCTTGTACAACAGCCAGAAACACTCTGTCCTCCACATTACAGTTACATGGACATCAGTGCCTCCTGATGGTGTTTTTGTAATAAGTGCCTCTCCCTCTGTCCTCTACACTTCTCGTTTTGTCTTTCTTATTATTCCTGCCAAAACATTCCTCCTTTCATCCCCGTCCGCCCAGCGTGTCTGTGTGATGGACGTTGTAGTGTTTGTCCTTGTTTCCATGGCCGGATTAACATGTTTAGGAGCCCCAGGGCAAAAATTAGCTGTTTGGCCCCCGCTGTGTCCAACTTCCTTTCAAGTACAGTAGACAGCGCACGCTACAAAGGTCAGCTTCATGACATTTTGTATAATGTGTTGTCATGGTTGCTGAGCAACAGAGTTCATGGGGGGATCCATTTCCCATAGCAACAGGAAATCAGAAAGATATCTATATATAAGTAGATCAATGGGAGCTTTAAGTTCTTGGAGACACTAACTCTCATCTGAAAGGCTTATTGAGTTCTGACCATCTTTTCCAAGGATTTCTCAATGACATTAGAAATGCACGACTCATGGTGCATACTCATGGTTACAGTGCACGCCATGTAACCACAATGCTTGATTCTGTTGCATGCAATACCCTTTGCACTCCCCTTGTTTCCTGTCTCAGGGTAATAACGGTGAAAATGCCTGAAAAAAAAAAAAAATCCCCTAAAAAAATATGCATCTTTGTATCATATCTCACTGCCCAATGTTATGTTGTGAATAAGAAAATTAAAATAAATAGCTCACCAGTCACTCTCCTTTGTCTTTTGAAGCAGATTCAGAAAGCAGCAGAATAATATGTGAATTTTTGCTCAAGTTGAAACATTTTCAAATGCCACCCTGAGCGAATACGTATCTAAAGGCACAATCACACATGCACAAAATTAACGTTCACCTCCCATTCACTGAAATTGAAAAAGTGATGCAACTGTCGCATATTAGCATTGCTTCCGGTACGAATAGCTTTGATGCAAAATATTCATAGGCAAGTAATTTGCATTTTTGGGTTGTTTATTTGTCACGCACCCCGGTGTGTAAAGGCCTTTAGTTTAGTGTGTTAGCATTTGCTAATTAGCTCTAAATACAAAGTCAAGTCAAGTAAATTTTATTTGTATTGCCCAAAATCACAAATTTGCCTTGGCAGGGGGCTTTACAATCTGTACAGGATACGACATCCTCTGTCCTTTACAGTGCGAACCTCTCATTGGATAAGGAAAAACTCCCCCCAAAACAACCCTTTTAACAGGTAAAACAGAAAAAAAATGGCAGGAAGAGCAACAGAGGAGGGATCCCCCTTCCAGGATGGACCGACGTGCAATAGATGTCGTGTGTACAGAGTAACATAATGAAAATACAACATAGACAATCCATATGACAAAAATGAATACATATAATGTGAACATATGTGAGAAGGTGGATCCAGGAGGATGTCAAGCAGCTTTCTGGCATCGCCAAACAGATAGAGTCTGAGCAACACGACCTCCTCTCCACAAATGGAACCTATAGAGAGGACCAGATTTTTTTTTTTAGTTCACAGTTGCTTGTTAATGCAAACGTATGTTTCCCATGCCAGTAAGCCCCCTTTGGACTGAATTACATTGATAGAGAGGCTGAATCTCCTGGAGGACGGAGGTCCAGGTCCATCATGTGGAATGAGGCACCACAGCCAGGAGAGGCAGAAGGACGTCCCAGAATGGCCGATGGTCCAACACAAGTACAGCTGAGGCTGAAGGGATTGTCATTAGTTTGCAGATTTTTGGTCATAAACCAAAATATTGGACAAATTCAAATTTTGACCTTATGATGGCTGAAAAAAAAGACTTAATAATCTAGGCCTAAGTTAGATCATTGTTGCCTTGTTTGAGAGTATTAATGCTGGACCATTTAACTTCTAGCTGAGATGCACATTAAACACCAGGATCCAAGAGCCAGTTAACCATTTATTCAGAGAGGTTAATGGGTGGAGGTTGAAGGTTGAAGGATGGATAAGGGATGAAGATGTGGATGTTGTTGATTGTTCTGTGCAATAAACACATTAATTCAATATAGTACCATGCTTACCACAATTTGTAATAAAAATAAGAGGTACGTAGTCATCTTACATTATTAATGCATCGGCTTCTTAAAGGTGAAAGACTTTAACATTCTCCATCTGGAACCCAATTATAACAAACAAGTTAATACAATTTAACAAAATATACAAACACTTCCTTCTCAAAATTAACAGATTGACTTACTTACTCAATCTGACTTAAACTCACAGGTAAGTGGCCTATATTACACTGCTCCAGAACAGTAACAAGATCTATCAAGAAGGTGAATACACACATTAAATTAAGATAGAGAATATGTTGAAATAAAAAATAGACCATATGTTGTCCAAAATCAAATTATCAAAATCATTGTGAACAACTTACTGGGTTGGAAGCATGGTCTCAAACAAACGGATTTGTGCAAACAATTTGCTGGTGTGGCAGCATGGTCTCAGCCAAAAGGGATCTGAACAGAACACACCCAGCCTTTATATAGCCTCCTCTTCTCTAGACTCCTCCCCTTGTGATTAAGGTGACTCTGCTCCCTCTACCTGGTCTCACAGGATTGACTGCAGGCTTGAGATTTTGAACAATGGCGGCAGATGAAAATATAAAGAATGACAATAAGGTATCACAATTCATCCTGAGGATGAATGTCTGTAGAAAGTCTCATGACAGACAATTCATCCAATAGTTGTTAATAAGATATTTCAGTCTGGACCAAAGTGGTGGACCAACCAACCAACCAACACACCGATTGACGGAATTTGCCATCCCTTGAGCAGCCAAAACCAACTGACACCAAGTGTACCCGGGTCGTGCCTAGAAGGTAACCTTCAAATTACGACAACTTGCAAAAACTCTCGCGAGACTTGCTGCCTGACGACCTATCTTAACCTTAACCATTCAAGGTCAATGCCTAACCTTATCCATCTTGCGAGCGACTGTGTTGCCGGGGCTTTTAGGACTCCTGGAGGTCTGGGGACTCGGAGCAGGCCCGGTTGGTAGTACAGCCATGCTCGTTACAGAGAAAGAGCAACCACCCATGTTTTGATCCAAAGTGAAGAGATCTTGTGTGATAAGAAACGGGTGGTAATTAGCATGGCTGGGCTGTTGAACCTGTGAGAAAATGTGCAATAGAGACTCAACAGAGACAATTCAAGCGTTAACAGTATATAGTGTTGTTTATTAGGTGCTTTGTTCATACAAAACAACACACTGTTGCAAAGTGTTTGTATCTATTGATAAAAGTAAGAATAAAGTGCTTGTTCTTCAACTGTACATGTTGGACTAGTCGTTTGAATTCTGTTTCACGGCTCATTCAATTTATTTGAACTTGTTGTCTATCATGGAATCAAATGTGAAAAGTAACAGAACTCAGGCAGGAAGACAGAAGTTCAAAATACAGAAATCATTTATTTTTACACAGAGAAAATAAGAGTGTTGAAGTTGTGCATTTGTGTTATGCCTCCCTTAAAATAAATCTCATAACATTTATCTGATGCATAATCATTTTAAAATTAAAACAAAAGCATATCATATTTACAAAAACTTAATGGAAATCCAGAAAAAACAACTTGATGATCACACTATCATATTGAATAACACAAGTTTTCAAGATACCTCATGATTTGAGAGAAATACCCGGTCGCCATGTTTAAAAGTAGACGAGCTGTGCGTTGTTTAGATGCTGACGTTACAACTTAAAGGGTACAACACTTGAAACCATAGCAAGTTATGATCTAAAGCTGAGTGGATTCTGTGACAAACATTTTCTTCCTTCAGATGTACAGTTTAAATTGTGTCCTCCATCTTTTATATTTAAACTATCAGTATTTGGTTGGATGCACACAGACAAAGAGAGGAAACAAATGGAAGGGCAGCCATTACCATTGATTAAACTCCTGACTCTCTGCTGATGTATAAAGGTAGGGTGGGCGGTAGTCTGTCAAGGCTGATCTGATTCTCTGTGTCCAGAACACACAGCATCTCCAACGTCTGCTCCTCCACAAATGTCTCTTTGAAACCCAAGTGAATGTCATCTCTCATCGTTACCTCTCTGTCACTTCTTACATTCAGGCTCACCGCCTCCTCTTTCACATCCTCCTCGTCCTCGTCGTCCCCGCAGCACAAAGCTACCTCGTTCTCGTAGCAGAAAGCGCTGGGGGAGTGAGGGCCCAGGAGGTGGCGGGCTGCCCTCGGGGCGAATGGTGATGGAGACCGAGAGTAGCTCGAGCTGGAGGATGAGGACTGCCCGCCATGACCCGTCATCTGACTCAGTTCCCTCGCACTGCAATGAGGCGTAGATGGCACTTCGTAGGATTTATGGAAGCGGGAGTAGTCCACCTGGTAGCGTTCACCCTTCTCAAAGACCACAGGCTCAAAGCGGTGACCCCACAGGATCTCCTTGGCTAAGTAGGAGCTACGGGCCTGAGTGGTCATAGCGGTGGCCTCCACCATCCCCTCCAGGATGACCACGATCTCAAAGTCCTCCTTGAGTAGGTCGTTGCGGCTCAGATCATACAGAGGACTGCTCTTGTTGATCTTGTGGACCACCACCAGCGGCGACACCAGAAACAGCCGATCCAGCCCGTCGTCGTAGCCGACGTCAATGTCTGTTTGCTCCAAAGGGAGGTACTCGCCCTCCGCCGTCACATGCGGCTTAATGAGCTGAGCACGCACGTGTGCCTCGACGATGTGGCTCTTTCGCATGTTCCCCAGGCGCCACATGAGGCACAACTTACCATCTCGCAGAGCTATGACGGCATGATGCGAGAACAGCAAGGTCTGCGCCCGCTTCTTGGGCCGCACCATCTTTGCCATGATGGTGCCGATCATGAAGGAGTCAATGATGCAGCCCACGATGGACTGGACCACCACAGTCGCCACGGCGACTGGGCACTCTTCAGTGACACACCGGAAACCGTATCCAATGGTGGTCTGGGTCTCTATGGAGAAGAGGAACGCCCCAATGAAACCTTGTATGTGCAGAATACATGGCCGCCATTCGTCTTTTCCATTCTCTATGTTTTTTCGAGGATCCCCTTCTTTCACAGGAATTCGAAAGTTAAAATCTCCGTGAATGAGCGCCACTCCCCAGAAGATCAGGCCGAACACCAGCCAAGACAGAAGGAAGGTGGTGGTGAAAATGAGCAACAGGTAGCGCCAGCGTATGTCCACACAGGTGGTGAAAATGTCAGCCAGGTATCGTCGCGGTTTATCTTCCATATTGTTGAACACCACATTGCACTGGCCGTTCTTCTTCACGAAGCGGCTGCGCAGGCGGCCAACGCCCAGATCCAGGCCCAGACGACATGAAGGTGAAGCACGACAGCTGTTGTGGTTGATGGGCTCATTTGTGACTCTCAAAGACAAAGCCCCTCTTCCTTCATCACTTCCTGGACACTCTCCTCCTCCTTCTTCACCCCGCATACAAACCCCCGACAGCGTCTGCTGGGTCAGAGGACTGTGGCCATTGTGGAGGCCCAGGCTAGAGATCTTCAGGGCATCTTCATCTGTGGCAACGATGCTGTATCTGGAAGAACAGAAGGGGGGGGGGGATTAGTTCAGGGGCATTGGCAGATTATAAAGCCGGTCACTATTGCCACCACTGTCAAACTCCCCGTTCTTATAAGTATGATAAGAAAAAAAAAATTAACATCAGACCTGTTTGGCTGCTTAGCTAACATGTTTGACTTACAAGAGAAAAGGCTTTTAGGATGAGAAGGTCTGAAGAGTGAAGCCAATGCTGAAGTGCCTTAAACCTGCATTCTTTCTAATGGCCAGCAGGGGGCGACTCCTCTGGTTGCAAAAAGAAGTCTGATTGTATAGAAATCTATGAGAAAATGACCCTACTTCTCACTTGATTTATTACCTCAGTAAACATTGTAAACATGAGTTTATGGTCTCAATTGTTAGTTTCAAGTCTTCTTCAATACAGCATGATGTTCATTTAGTAAATTATGGTCAAAATTAGAGTCAAATAGACCATAAAGCAGGATAGCGTGGCTACCTATTGACTGACAAGTCGCTACCACGGCGTTGTCCGTGTTATTGTCTTACAACTTTAACCCTTTCACAGTGTGTTTTCAGTAAATGAAAGTTAATTGAAACGTTTTGGTCACCTAAAAAGTCTTATTGAGCGTTTGGTTGTACTTAGCTCCACCCTCTCCTGTCACTTCTGGTAGCAAAAAACCAAGATGGCGACGGCCAAAACACCAAACTTGAGGCTTCAAAATGGCAGTCTAGAAACAAATGGCCATGGGTGAAGTCACAATGACTACGTCCACTTCTTATATAGGCCTACAGTTTATAACTACAGGCCTACAGTTTATAACTAACCCATGTGTTTGGTGAACATAACGCCATCTTGGGTAACATTGGGTTGGGGTTGCTGGGGTGTAAACTTTCCCAAATCCAATAAAGAACACGACAGAGCCACCAACATCAGCCGAAGGATTGGCTTGCACACAATGGGGGAAATACTACACCATGTGTGTACTACTGGTGAACAGAGCTTTTAACAAACGTATGTTGGCAGCAAGCTAGTATTGGACTACTACTACTGGACATGCTAACAGTTGCTGCTATGTTATATCAGACAAACACACTGTATAATTCATTCTTTACACTTTCGCCACTGTGTTTTTGGTTTTGAAAAATATACATTACCCTCCAAACTCTTTAAATATAGAGTATTTCTCTTCCTACTGCTCCATGCACATTGCTTCAACATGTGGAGAAATCCATCGCTTGACAGGCCTGCATTGCCTAGATACGGTTGCTAAGCTACGATAGCAAACAGTCAATTGGATGTTTTGGTACCCCTTTCTCATAGGTCACATTTTATAAAGGGTTTATACATTTTAACTAAGGTTTATAAACCATTTACTTTATGCTTTATTGATCAGTTGTAAATCATTATAAAATCTGCAGAAATACATTTTAATAAGCTATTTATAAAGCATAATAAACTAGCACTACTAACACTAAACTCAATAAAAGATAGGTAAAAGTTAGTAAGTCATCTGCATAGAAGTATATATGTTATTGATAAAGTTTTTTTGTGATAATCCATCAAATCTGCAGTTGTAAATGTTCATAAATAGTTAGTTAATAAATGGGTTGTCATCCAGAGGCCCTGCAGCCGGTTCCATAAGGTCAGAGAGGTTAAATGGTCTAATTGAAGGTCTACCTGATGAACTACAGAGTATACATTTTTCATAACCTGGCAACCCAAATGCTGTTCTAAAAAATGGCTTATAATTGATCTATTAAGCATTAGTTAACAATATATTTACCATTATAAACCCTTTATTAAGGGTCTGATATAAAAGTGATACAGATATTTTTAATATATGCGGTAATTTTGTGATCGCAGCAGTAATTCATGACGTGAAAAGAACAGAAATAACTTAAAATGTATTTTTCTTTTCTTCAATAAAGCAGTTGTGGCCATTGACAGAGTTGATTCCACCATCCTCTCTTACCTATTGACTCGCACCGCTCCCATGGCACCGGTGATCATCAGGCTGTGTCTGCGAGGGCAGTAATGTAGGTTGGGGCGGGCAGTTCCAACCATTAAAGTACTGTTGCTGGACAGGGAGGCAGTATGAGCTCAGGTCTGTCTGGCATTCGGTATCAGCGCTGCCTTCTCATGATACATCTTCTGTGAACAAAGGAGACATAAGTTTAATCATCAGAATGGTGACAAAAGAAAACTGTTTAACAAAGATGGCTAATTCCTGGACCCCGCCAAAAAAATCAACAATGCTAAGAGTCTAGAGCCATGCTAGTAGCTCTGTGAGGTCGTACTTACACGGTGGTGCTTTGAGCTAAATGCGTCAACATGCTTTCACAATAGAGTGGTGCAGGGATGACGAATTTTTGTTGGCCAACCCAGAAGTTAGAATCGCACGGGTTCCCTCGATAAAAAGCCAATGGGATTTTTCCATTGGGAAAATGAACACCACTTTTATAATTTTTTAAAGTGTAAATGGAATCGGCAGAAGTAAAAAGCTAACGTTATAAAAAAAGAAGAAGCTATAAACGAACTACACCACGGTCGCTTGAGCGCGAGTATAAACACAAAGAGGCTGTAAAGATGAACGAGTCGGTGTGATGACGTTTAGTAGTCCCATTTAGCCGCTTCTTAGCAACTGCCTTTTTTAAGACACGTTAAATCTTCAAAATTTATGATTGGGGTATTTACTGATTTTATGTCGTAGAACAAAGCGTTAAATTCTCTTAAGCTTGTGTTAACCACAGATCTTATTTCAGGCATCTAACAAAAAACCCATTCAAACAACCCATCGACTTCCAGACGAGGGAATCGGAAGTGCTAAAATGTTAATTAATTTATGGGTTTTAGGACTTATTCCTGCATCACTCCATGGCAATGTTAACATGTTGATGTTTACAGCGCAGGTAGTGTTTACCATGGTCACCTTTGTTTAGCATGTTAGCATGTTAACATTTGATAATAAGCAGCAGTCGCCTACAGCTGAGGCTGATGGGAATGGCATTCATTTTTTATAATTTGGCCACAAACCAAAGTATTGGTTGAATTGAAAATGTGACCTGAATAACTGGACCAAATGTCATCCAATAGTTGATGAGATATTTCAGTTTTCATTTCTGGATCAACTGACGCTGTCATCCATAGTGCCACGCCGCTAGCGTGGCTAAAAATCTGAAGAATCAAATATCTCTCCCTGCAAATTTTGGCCTTGCCCTAATGCGCGGAGCAGACCAGACAGTTTTGTGTAATGAAAGCTTATTGATCAGGTCACTGCTAGTGATTAGCCGTAGGGACCTTCAGGCCAACCAGCGGTGGAAAACCAGACAGGCAGTGGAAGGGACAAAGGTCTAAAAAAGACATGAATCAGTGGTAATCTACTGTTAGAGGAACAATTGATCTGCTGTTTGGCCTGATGACAAGGTTGGAGGGCGATTTTGCCCGGCTTATTATGTCAGCAAGCTGGGAATCAAGAGAACCAAAAAGCAACGGGTTGCGTAACCAATACACGGCCAATCGTACGCAATACAAAAAGGCAACAGTAGTTTATGTTTTATTGTATGTGAATCACTTTGGCTGATATAAATTAGTTGACAATGAAAGATAGTCATGGAAAAATCTCTGATAACTGCAGTTTAAACGCCTTTGTTCAATATCGCCGTCAATAACAAGTACACGCAAACAGAAACACACTTATGCACATAAACACACACAGTCAGATTTTGATGGGATTTGATGTCATGTAATGTGCCGTGCTGTGCAACCCTTGTGTGTGTGTGATGCTTCCAGACTCTTTTTCCTGTTACACCAAGGACAGATGTTGAGAACTGGCTGCTGATTGGCTGGATGAAGAGTGATTTTCGACTGGATAATCCCAAAAGGGCAGATGATTACATCAACTCGATAACTCCCACAGCTGGAGTAGAGTGTCCTCTACATGAAGTTTCTTATAGAGTCCTTAAAGACGCCTGCCAATATGTCAATATGGTCATGTAGGTCAGTCCTACGTCAGCGCCAGCAGCAGCGTTATGTGTGGGATCAGGACAGAACAACACAGTTCACATGTCAGACTACATTGTTCTGGTGTAGCGCTGCTGAAGTTTACATTTACTTTTATTTTATTTTAATTTAATTAATTTAATTTAATTTAATTTAATTTAATTTAATTTAATTTAATTTAATTTAATTTAGTTTTATTATATTTTATTTTATTTTATTTTTGTTGTTTTACATGTTGGAGTTTTATCTAATGTTCTATGTCTTAATGTTGTTTGTTTGTTTCCGTGTCATGCCAAACATTTGGTTCATCCCACATGGAATTACAAGACACAGCTATGAATTAAACATCAAAAACATATAACATGCCTCTTCTGGTATGCAAGACCAAAAGTAAAAACCATCAGTTACAACATTAAATGTACTTCTATATAATTTTGAATAACATGTTTATGATAACATTTTAAAATAAGTTGCGCACCGAATAGCAGAAGAAAGAAAAGAAATGCTACAAGCCTAAAGTTCATCCTGATATGTTTTTTTTTTCTTCATATTCACAAAATCAATTTCTGTTTTTACCTTACTAAACAAAGCATTGCGTCATTCCCAGAGAGAGGGAAATAGAAAACCAAATGGAACTGGATTTATTATATATTTGAAATGGCTCATTGGACAAAGGTGTGGTCAATAAAGTTTTGTTGTATTTTTCCAAGAATAAGTCAGTGTTCATTCTGAAGAATGATATTAATGTTTGTCATCAGTAGTTTCATGATTCAAAATTCATATGATAGAGTGCTACAGGAATGAGTCCTAAAACCTGGAGATGAGTTAGCATTTTAGCACTTCTGGTTCCCTCGTCTGGAAGTCAATGGGTTTTTTTTAATGGGTTTTTAGTTGGATGCCTGAAATAAGGTCTCTGGTTAACACAAGCTTAAGAGATTTTAACGTTTTGTTCTACGACATAAAATACATCAATAAATAAATAAAAAAATAAAAAGTCTTGTTCATTTGCTGAACGAAACGTATAAGTATCATAAACGTGTGTTCGCCACAGAGCTCAGTTTCTGCAACAATGCAAAACCGTATGGAAAAGTCCCATTGGCTTTTTGTTGAGGGAACCAGGGCGATGCTAATTTCCTGGTTGGCCTACAAAAATACGTCATCCCTGCAGCACGCTATAGTTATACTGTAACAAATACTACCTTTGTAAAGCTGACTGTAATATGTAATGAAATGAAATGTCAGAGAGGTGTTGATTGAACTGTTTCAATTTGAAACTGTTTTGTCTACCTGTTGGTCAAAATAGGGGTGATACCGGATAATATAACGCAGTATAGTATAATGTTGTTGCCATGGTGACCATCAGGTTTACAGTATTTTATACAAACAAAAAAAAATACCAAGACAAAACCATCCACACTCAATGCCCACTTACTGGCTTGGCTTTTGGGCCCACGTGGACATGAAGTCCTAAAAGTCAGTGGTGGAAGAAGTATCAAGACCTTTTATTTAAGTAAAAGTAGAAATACTACACTGTAAAAATACATTGTTACAAGTAAAAGTCCCACGTTCAAAGTCTTATTTAAAAAGTACAAAAGTATTAGCATTAAAATATTCTTAAAGTATCAAAAGTACTCTACTAGTGATGCATTAATATGTTCATCACTAATGTTGGAGCTGCTAACGGTTGAGCTAATTTGAAGTACTTTTTTTATTATTATTTTCTATTAATAATCTGAAAATGCAAAGTAACTAGTAACTAAAGCTGTCAAATAAATATAGTGGAATAAAAAGTACAATATTTGCTTTCAAAATGGAGTGAAGTAAAAGTATAAAGTAACATAAAATGTAAATATTCAAGTAAAGTACAAGTACCTCATAATTTTACTCAAGTACAGTACTTGAGTAAATGTACTTATTTACATTTCACCACTGCTAAAAGTCCTATGTGTGAAATCATGTTGTGATTCATCTCCATGACAACCAAGCAAACTCCATCTTAAAGCTTCATAACATTATGTAGCATGTGTTGCATTATACTGGTTCATTTTACTGGTTTCATGTTATTGTTTTAGTATCTGTGACTCATCAGAGACCTAATCCATATATCTGCTTCATGCCTCCCCAGTGAAACGAGTTCACGCTTCGTCTACATTGTAATTTTATGAGAACGAAAACAAAAGAGCTGCCAGTATGTAGAAGCTAAAATTAGCTTTTCATGTTTGTGGCTCTAAATGCTGTTTAATAAATGCTGATGATTGTAAATATCTTGTGTGAATCTGCCAAAACTGTACATGGATGAATAACTGTATGCCTGAAATACGTCATTAACTCAATATTTCCACTAATGAAGCCACCTGTTGTCATTATGATATCTTAACTCCTCAGCTGAAGGGATCCCTGGGGGAGAGCGGCAGTAATCACAGTAACGGTTGATCATAGTTACTGTATTAGCCGTCTCCATAGGAACATCTCTCCTCTCTCTCTCTATGGGGCTGATTTACTGTGTGTGTGGTGATGGTTTATCATGTGAGACAACTTGTGAGGAGACGAGAGGAGACGAGAGGAAAGGGGTAAAAAGGCTTTTCCTTAAGGACCAGTGTGTAGGATTTAGGATGATTTATTGGCTGAAATGGAATATAATATTCATTACCAGAGATGGGTAGTAACAAGTTACATTACTCCATCAAGTACCATCCATCCATTATCTGTAACCGCATATCCTAGTCAGAGTTGTGGCGGAGCTGGAGCCGATCCCAGCTGACATTGGGCGAAGGCGGGGTACACCCTGGACAGGTCACTCAAGTAACCTTTTGGAGTAAATTGTACTTGTCATAGTAGTAGTTTTAATGCAGCATATACTTTTTACTCTTACTTGAGTAGATTTTTAGAGAAAAATCATTACTTTTACTCATCACGCTACTTTTATTTATTATTTGTATGCATTCATGATCCGTTAAGAGGCAGCCGCACCTTCACGTGACTCCGTTCAAAGCAGCATGGCTGAAGCTACAGCAGGAAGTACCGTTAATGTTATGGCTTTCAAATAGCGCTAGCAGCTAACAGCGCACAGTGCGGCGGGCTCCGGTTGTGAACGGTTGGTCTGAAGTCAGTACATCAGAGAGCCGAGCAAAGTCACAGTACTTTTACTCGAGGTCAGTTTCTTTGGCTACATAAACTCTGTTTTTTTTTTAGTGTATATATCACATGATAATAAGAATCGTTGTGTTTTTGTTAACATAGAATGAGCCGT